>NC_077230.1:29578350-29923850 GCF_027887165.1 Monodelphis domestica
AAAAGAAAGAATGATACCAAAGAGAAAAAGTCCAAATATGGGATAGTGTGATTGGCAATTCCTCAAAGTTGGGATTTATGACTTACAATCTTGTCTTAATTTAGACTTTTGAACACAATCTTTTTCTTTTAATCATGACTCTCCTTTAATGCCATGATATTTTCTAAAAATTTGTTAATTTAAATTTTTCAAAGATTCAGACCAATAAATTGAATTATGGTACTAATAGAAAACTTCAGGAAAATTTAAATTTATATACTATTTTGCCATGCTGCCTATTATTCTAGCAAAATGGCACATGACTAAAGAATTCAGGACAATTCTTCTAGCATGGCCTAGCACCATGAAAATCAAAGAAGCAGTAAAATCATAAACTTTTGACTGGATTTATTTTTTTATTAGGTTAAACCAATAAATTCAATTAAAGGGATCATGTCATTTTTGACTGCATAATTGCCAAGCAATTGCAACCTATTCAAAAAAGTCTTTCAATTAAATTCTCTTTAGGAAAAGATAATTTTGAGCTTTATATCTAGAAATCATTTAGTCTAGTCTCCTGAAAGTTTTCTTCAAGTAGCATAATTAATAACAGGTTAAAAAAAGTTACAGTGATTTTTTCATTTACTAATCAACTTCCAAAGCAAATCTTTAATCCTTTCTGTATTATCCTGCAGTATAGTAGAATAAACATAATTTAAAATCAGACAAATTGAGTTTGAATGCTGGTTCTTCTATTTATTATCTCTGTAAATTTGGAAAACATACATAGCTGGTCTAGGCCCATTTCCTCCTATGTAAAATGAAGAGCAATGAATATATGATTTCTATGGACCTTCTAAATTATAAATCATAAGTTCTTATAATCGTATATCAACTATTCTACATCAGCTGTTTTTCTATAACTCATTCCTTTTCTCCTTTCAATAAAGTGTTACTATAATTATTATCACCAGTAGTAGTAGCGGCACTAATAGTACTATGTTGACACTTACAACAGCCTCTTACCTCAGGTACTTGTGTCATATGGCTTACTAGAGGAAGATAATAGGAAATTAATTTTCTGAGTAATATATCTAAATTGCCCACCTTGTAGCACAAGACTTGAACCATTACTTCATTTGGTGTATTCCAGAATAACCTCCCTAAGATTCTTTTTTATCCTCAGATACTAGCCAACAGAGTGAACTCAGCTTGGGAATAGAGAAACTTCTTCAGCCACAATCAAACCCACACTTTGTTTGAAAAGTCACAGAGTTTGAATTAGTCTAAAATTAATCTAGGTGATGAAATGAGTATTGATCAAGTCATTAAAATATGAAGTCTGCTATTTCTTTCTAGGACTTTAACAGTCACCCAGTTTGGACTCCTTTTTTTAGTTCAGGTATTTCATATAATTAGACTTAGAACAATTTTATCACAAATATCCTACCTAGAATTGAGTGAAACTCAGATCAAATATCACTCCTATATGGAAGCAGGAACCTCCAGTTGTCTCCTAAATTTTCTTAGTTGCCCACCTTGATTTGTTAAATGTAACTGAGAGATTCTAATCAAACTCATTTACATCTGTAATAATTAAAAATAATAATATTTCTATCCAGATATATATTTTATAAAGTTTATTAGAAGGACAATGTTCCTATAATTAAGCTGACCTGCCAGTCTCTTCCTCATTCCCCCTCACCTGCCTGCTTAGTCTCTTCTCCTCATGGTTCTTCTGATTCTCTTGTTGGTCTCCCCCAATTCTTCCCCAAACCATAACTTTTTTTGAGGTACAGAATGTACACTGACACAACCCTGGTGCAACTGTGGCAGATCAGGAATGTTTAATAGACAGGTAAAGTTACTCAGGAGGGGGAGGGGATAAACTTCCTTCACACATCTCATAGGAAAAAGGAATGGAATAAGGGAAAAAAGTGTAGAATCAAATACTAGAATCAATGGAAATCAAGGACAACTGTGAGGACAAGCTGGCCACTTATCCCATAACTTTCATTCACTGGCTCACAATACCTGGAAATCTCAGCAACTTTTTTATGGTTGTCATCCTTATATCTAAATTCAGATTAGTTTCTCTCCTACTTCACTGGACTCCAGTAACCTATGTCTCCTGATGTGTCAAGAATGATATGTTCTCTGTGCCTCTTCATGAGGGTCTAGATACTGACTATTTGGATTTCTGGAAAGAAAAGTAGGCAACCATAAACATCAGCCACAACTAAGGTTAAAATCATACCCATTTCCATGATGTGCCATCACTGCAAAGGAAGGGAGAAAAGGAGGGAGAAGAAAAGGAAGAAAAGAAGGAAGGAAGCCAATCTAAATACCAAATATATTAATCATGTCTTGTTTTCTTGTCAAGTTATTTTGTCCTTTTGAAGAAATAATTCAGAGAGCTTCTCGTTTGGAGGGAAGGGCAATTATCCTCTCTAGTGCAAGAATTATCAGAAACAGTTTTGATAATTTCTTTTTCTCTGGATCATCACTATACACACTGAAGTAAATTATTTTTAAAAAAGATGAAAGGGTATGGGAGATTTTGATGTTACATTATCAATATTATCAATTAAGTGTATTTAATTCTTGATGCTTTGTGTTTTTCCACATTCTTTTCTTATATTCATTTTGTCATTTGATCTACATAATAATTTCTTGAATTTAACAGGATCAGTAGCATTGCTCTCCTTTTGCAAATGGAGGTTCAGGAAAATGAAATGAATTTCCCAAATTACTTCAAAATCTAAGTCTAGATAGCACATTTTCAGATGCTAAGGTCTTAACAAAATCAGAACTGGATCTCACTCTCAGGCTGATGTTACTTTGGGGAGCTATAACATTTTTCCTTTCTTCAGGTATGGATTTTATTTTTGTTTTAAATAACTAGATCTCCTTACCTTGAATTCATTACTTACATTTCAGTATTATCATGCTGTCTTTTACAGAGCCCAGTGAGAGGGTATCTGAAATAGCAATTCTTTATTATCCAACTTGTTTCAAGATAGATATTGTGTTCACTTCTCTCTTCCCCACAGCAGAAAATTATTCCTATAAAATGTGTTATTTGCTAGATTTTTTATAGTTCTTTTTTGTGATTTCTTTTTATTTATAGGTCTTTCAATATATATAATCTGAAATATTTTCACTAAATTACCCTATTTTAAATATTATATTTTCCCTGAAAAAAAATCACTCAGGATCAACCATTTATTCTTGAAAAATTGATCATGTGGAAAAAGTGATATCACAATCTATCTGCCAGTCTTCAACTATGGAATTTTCCTCTTTTCATCAAAGAGCTATATATTTGCTACTTCTGTCTTGAGATTTAGGATTTTGTTATTACTAATTCCTCCTCCTCACCTTTCTCCATTACAAAGTTTTGGGAAAAAAAAAGAAAAACAACTAATTTTCATAAACTTTAAGCATTAGCAGATGATTCACATTTTCACCTAAATAATATACTATTGCATTTGAAAAGAAAATAATACTTCAAAAGTCTCCGAGGAAATATGAAAATACATTAAATTTAATTTCATTTTTACTTCTTACAGTAAATGTCATTGGCAGACATGTCTGTATTACTTAAAGTTTTATCACATTTTTTACAAGCTGGAAATATATTAAGTAGATGTCTTCTTCATTTAAAATGTCTCTGACCAAGAAGGATAAATACTGATAATTCTTTTTTTGGGGGGAGTCAAAATCAAAGGGCACCAAATTCAAAACTCTCAAGTGATAGCTGTAGTTTATTAGTGCATTATGCTCTATTTTGTCATCATGGTATAAAATTATATTATATCTCAAAAGTACATGAGACTCTATATTCACTTACCCTCATAAGAAAAATATTAATTAGTCATGGAACACTCTATGTTGCAATTAATAATGCTTTTTGACTAATAGTCTATTGTCAGTTCAATTTATCATGAATGTTCTCAATGTCTTCACATTAGTCCTTAGACTAATTAGAATACAAATGTTCTATGGACTTTCACCTTAGTCTTTTATTTGCTAGAGAACTTTTGGGAACAAGATGGGCCATCATATAATCTGCAAAGACTGATAGTTTAGTTTCCTCTTTGCCTACTTTAATCCCTTCAATTTCTTTTCCTTCTCTAATTGCTACTGCTAGCATTTATAAAATAATAATAAATAATAGTGGTGATAATGGACATCCCTGCATCACTCCTGATCTTATTGGGAAGGCTTCCAACTTATCCCCGTGGCATATGATACTTCTTGATCATTTTAAATGAATAACATTTATTATTTTGAGGAAAGGTCTTTCTATTCCTATATTTTCTAATGTTTTTAATAGCAAAGAGTGTTATATTTTGTCTAAAATTGTTCTGCATTTATTGAGATAATCATGTCATTAATCATGATTTCTGTTACTTTGGTTATTGATATGATAAATTACATCAATGGTTGTCCTAATGTTAAACTAGACTTGCATTCTTGGTTTAAATGCCACCTGGGCAGAGTGAATAATCTTTATGATGACTTGATGTTAGATTTTTTTTTCAAAAAGCAAGTTCATGTTTTCTTCTTTTTTCATTCTTTTGATTTTGTTTTATTAGTTCTTGATTTCTCATAAAATCAGTCATTTCTAGCTGTTCAATTCTAATTTTAAGGCCTCACTTTGGTCTCCTTTTTCATTTCTTCCATTTCTCTTCCACACTTTTTCTCTAACTTGCTTAATTATTTTTATGTCTTTCTTGAGTTCTTCCAGAATCTATGTGTAATCCATATTTTTTTATTGCACTTTGAGTATGTTTGCTTTGCTTTCACTGCCCCCTTCTGTGTCTGTACCTTCCTCTCTATTGCCATAAAAATTCTCTAGTTAGGGTTTTTTGTTGCTTTCTCATTTTTTTTACCTTTTTACATTTAGGCTCTGTTTCCTGGGAGATTAGGTTATCCTCTTAAACTTTAGTCCTTCATCAATGCTACTCTTAGCTTATTTATTTTTAGTTTTTAGTTTTTGAGATATTATGATGGCCTGAAGCTTGGGAGCTCTGAAGGCCTCCTCCCACTGCTAATTCAATTATTCCTTGAGATGATAACTTAAGGACTTGCCTCAGGCTACGGTGTAAGCTTTTAATCTCACTCTGAACTTGATCTAGTCAGAGGCTGCTCAAATTCTAGCCCCAGGATTAGCTGTAAGTTTTTGGTCTGTCTGTGTACTTGATGCAATCAGGCACACAGTTGATTGCCCTTTCCTGAAACTCCACCCTGAGCCTCTGATAAAATGATTGAAACTCCTCCCTGGGATCAATTAACTACCTCAAACTGGGACCTTTGTCCCTACCATAGAGCCAGACTAGGACTCCTGGCTTCACTCTGGGCCCATACAGTTAGCCCACTTCAGCACAGATTGACCTGGGTTGGGATTCTGGACTTTATAACAGGTATGTACATTAGTATGGACCTCTATTTGCCCAGGCAGGGTCTCAGGGTCTGAAGGTTGGCTTGAGTTCAGGTTCAGAACCTGGCACAGCATATGTGGAGTGGGGTTCTGTGGCTTGCTCTTTATTCCTTGCTATAATCTTACTAACTGTGCTCCTCTCTCACCTCAGTATCCCAGATGTTCTCTGCCGTTCTTTTAGGTCTTTCTTTTCTTGAAAGTTGTTTCTCTTGGACTCTTTGTTGTTTCTTTTATTCCTGTATTTGTTTTGTGGTTTTATTTCAATATTGGTTGAAGGAGATGCTCATGGTAACCTTGAGCTTCTCTGATCTACTCTGTCATTTTGGCTCTGCCCCCTGTTACTAACTCCTTAATCTTCAACAAGTCACATAAAATTTCCAGATCTTCACTTTATAATTTTTAATAGGTAAAAATAGGTAATGTTGAAAAGTTTTTTTTTTCCCAGTACAGCTTCCATTCACAAGCTTAATCTATTCCTCCCTCTTTATATTTTTGGGTAGCTTTTCTTGGGCTATTCCTTGGAATTTTTCTCAAGTTTCTATCTAAGTATCTCAAGGATATGAGATTTCCTTAGTATAAATGCTGCTATCATTATGTAATATTAGAGATTTTCCATGCTTTCACCTGGCATTTGCTGTCTAGAATAACTCCACCTGGTAGAAACTCTTTTGAACTTACAATAGTTCAGCTGATCCTTCATTAATTGACAGCTAAATCTATTCTCTGGATTCATAATGAAAATTTTCCTACTTAAGAGGACTTGGACTATGGCACAAATATGATGTCAATACCTAATGCAGGAAGAACAAAAACAAAGAAAGAAAACTATAGACCAATATTCCTAGTGAATGTTGGCATTAATTTTTTAAACAAAATGTGAGCAAGAAGATTATAGCAATACATCATAAGGGCCACACTATGACCAGACAGCTTTTATGCCAGGGATTCATGGATAGTTGAAATTAGGAAAATTATCAACATAATAATCCATATCAAGAGTAAAACCATCAGAAAACATATGATTATTTTAAAAGATAATTAAAAAGGTTCTGATACAATATAACACCCATTCTTATTAAAAAATAAAAAATAGTAGAGAACATTACAACAAAGAATTCCTCAAAATGATAAATAGCATCTATCTAAAATCATCAGCAAACATTATCTGTAATAGGGATAGGCTAAAAACCTTCCCAATAAGACTAGAAGTGAAATAAAGATCCCTATTATCACAACTATTATTCAATATTGTATTAGAAATGCTAGCTATAGCAATAAAAGAAGATGAAACTGAAGGAATTAGAATAAGCAATGAAGAAATAAAGCTATCATTCTTTGCAGATGATATTGATGGTATACTAGAAAATCCTAGAGAATACAAAAAAAAAACCTAAGAAATAATTAACAATGTTAGCAAAGTTGTAGGTTATAAAATAAATCCATAAAATAAAACAGTATTTCTCTATCCTACCAATAATACCTAATAACAAGAGATAGAAAAAATACTCTAAAATAACTATAGACCATGTAAAATACTTGGGAATCTGCCTGGAACTACAAAACCCTTTTCACACAAATTGTCAGATCTACTAGAAAATATTAATTGCTAATGGGTAAGCCAAGGAAATATAATAAAATGATAATTCTTCCTAAATTAATTTGCTTATTCAGGGCCATACCAATTAAACTACCCAAAATTATCTTGTAGAGCTAGAAAAATAATAACAAAATTATCTGGAAGAGCAAAAGTTCTAGAAGAACAAGGGAATTTGTGGATAAAATATTTCAAGAATGGTGGCTTAGCTGTATCAGATCTCAAACTATATTATAAATCAGCAACCATCAAAGAAATCTGTTACTGGCTAAAAAACAAGAAAACACAACACAAATAGTGAGGCTCTCAGGCTAGATTTGGACTCGGGAAAGGGAGTCTGACTTCAAGACCATCACTCTATCCACTGCGCCACCTATCTAATATTGATAAATTGAATTAACAAGGAGGTAGTAAGCACATAGTGCGCAGTATGTGCCAGACACTGTGCTAAAAGACTGAAGGTACAAAGAAAGGGAAAAGATAGAATGAACTGCCAAAGCTTATAAACCCTTTCTTTACATTAACCCAGAGAACTTATAAGAATAAGCCTTTTATCCTAATTTTACTGATGAAGTAATTGAGTCTCAGAGAGATTAAATGAATTGCCCACAGTCATATGACAAACAAATGGGAATAAAAATCAGACTTTCTCACATATCTGATGTCAGAAAATATTTCAAATATTAAACAATACCTCCTATATGATAATAATGTATGATTTAACTACTTAAACAATATTACTCTATTCAGATCATGCTATTTCAACTTTTTCCATTTATTGTATTTATCACTTTCTGCCTCTCCCTTCCTTGACATACTAGTTTCTCTGTTATAAACTAGACACTGATAGAGAAGGCAAAAATTTCTGTAATTAAATATTCTATATTAATGCCTATTATGTACATTATGAACATTAAATAAACATTGTCATAATGACATTTGAATAAAACAAAATAAATGGAATAAGAGAGTCCATACTGGAGAGAACATTGGAAAAATCTGGCAAATATTAATGGTAAATTGAATTTTGTTCTCTCTTCAATTTATTATTGTGTTATTTTATCCTCTGATGTTTCTCAGTGTTTTATTTCTATGCCAAATAGTAATCCCTACATTCTCTGATTTTTTAACCAACTTTCTCTTTCATATTGTATAAACCAATGTTCAGGAATATTTATCCTTTATTAGATTTTCTTTGAATTCATTCTTATCTTCATGAAATTGAACAAAACATGTTCATAAACAAAACACCTTCATAAAAATGCTTAGTTGTGTAATTAAATATCGAAATGTCTAAAAACACACAGACACTTTCCCTAGAATTCCAATATGTAAATTTTCAAAAGACAGAGACATGACAAATGGAGAAAATAATTTCCTTTCTAAGTTCTTTATTGGTGATTTCAAGTGGGAACACTAACCAGTTCCTTTTAAAAGAATGTAAGGATACTGATGAAAAAGCAATTATCCCACATTTTTCCATGTTTAGCTTTATAAAATATAGAATATGGTTACTATGATTAAAAATGATATTGTGGTGAGTATAAAAAAGGCAATGGTATATTATTAACATGCTTTTCACCAATCAATCCCTTGTTGTGTGGAATTTCTCCAAGACTTTAAAAACTAGAACTGTTGTATTTTCATCTTTGTGGCTATAGCAACTAGTTCACTTCCTACGCTAGTAATAATACTTCTTGGAATGGCATTTCTGCTCATTATCACTGATAAGAGCTATATATCAATCTTTAATTGCTTAATTATAATAATAACCACCCTTCCTCTATTGTTATTTAGTTTGCTGTTGGATTTTTTGACAACCTTTCCCAGCTTCTGGTTTCTGTATCCAAATTTCCAAGAAAATATTCATCTACAGTGGTTTGTAAAGCAGTTCTTCATCTTTTTTGAACTCTTTCCTGTATCCTCAAGAAGTATAGTAAATCAAAATACTCAACAAACTAGGAGACCTTTCTAAATAGTCAAGAAGTAGACCTAACACGATGCGTTTTTTCCAAGCTAGAAGTGAGCACTTTGCAAATCATCTAATAATGATTGACAAATAAGCTTATAATCCAAGAAAAGTAAGTCAATCAATAAACATTTATTGAGTTCCTACTATGTACCAGGCATTGTGCTAAATTCTGGATATACCAATTTTTTAAAGCAGTTCCTGCCTTCAAGGAGTTTATAATCTAGTGAAGGAAGCCAGTACACAAAAGGAACTTGAATGGAATGGGGAAGGAACTAAGCAAGAGGCATGTAAAGGAGTAGAGGTAGGTGGCAAAGGATGAGATGGGTGAATGGAGTGTTCTCTTTAAATGGAAGTTTAAGGAAGATTTCTGTTCCACTCTTTAGAGAATACTGATGAAGTCTGAGTACCAAAGCTGATTGGATCTTTTAAGATGACAAGATTCATCATGATTAGAGTCCAGGGCACTGAATGAAATATAAGATGATATGTAATGAAAAACACTGTCTCACATTGACTCAGGGAAGCACAGGATTAGGATGAGTGGACCCTTATGATTTGGCCATACCATAAAAAGATCAATGAATATTTGGTATTTACTTTTTATTAAAATATGGTAAGGAAGAATGATGTGTCCTATTGTCTGGAGGTTGCCATTGATTCAGTAGAGCAATTATCAGGATATTCCTGTTATACTGTTGTCACACTATCAAAGTTTGACTTCGAAAATTTCACCTTCCCAGGAGGTCCTTATATTACTAAGAATTATGAATGTTAGTGTTGTGGGTCAATTAAATATAGTTTGAAACTAAGCTTAAGAAATATAACTGCTTGGGGGTCAGGACATTTATTTACTAGGAATTCTACCAATAATTTATTAACAGAATGATATTGATTTTTAACATCTATTTATTTTCTTCATATGTGATTAAGGGTAAGGAAAGAAAGTATTTAGATTACATTAGTTGACCTTTTACCCTTTAAGCACTTGAATAATGTGATTCATTCAATGAATGCAATGTAATTTTATTCAAAGAAATTAATATGTACTTAAAATGTACAAAGTATTCTGCTAAGTCCCGGGGGATGCAAAATCAAGAATGATATAGCAAAAGGAATTTACTTAGTCATAAGGACCAAAACTTTAAATACAAAGAAAAACATAAGCACATTTTTGTTATTTCATACTTTTTTGAATTTATTATTGATTTAGATTTATTTCAGGGGAAATATAAAAATCAATAAATATATTATATTAAAACCTCATATACTATGCAGTTATAAACTCTACAGAGCCAATTATCAATGAACAGTCTGATATGAAGTGAGGAATCAGTTGCATAATAAGGAGAGAGCAACAAGACATGGAAACAACTGGCAATAGCCATGAATGCAGTTTGACAGAGACTATTACTCTTGCTGTTGCATGACTCGTGGTCTAGTAATTACAAACCAAAAAGCTGATAATGGATTTTGTACTTTAAGGCATTTTGCTTCTGTAGCATATGGATTTAATTTACTAGGAATTCTACCAATAGAAGTCTTCCTCGTGTATTTCTCTAACTGAGACTGACACTAGAAAACAAATATGCCCTGTCATAATTTCCAGAAGATTAAGGTTCCTTGAAGAAAGGGGAGCTAACCTATCATTGGGTGATAAAAAGTAACTTGAAATGGCTGAAAATAAAAATTAACCTTAGACTGCATTAATTAAACTCTTGCCTGAGTTTATGCCTCTCAGATTTTTTCTTTCCTCTTCTATCAAGGGAATAAATATGTCTGGAGAAGAGGACAATGCTACTCTTTGTTTCCGCTTCCCCCAGTCAATATTACTCTAAATTAAGGGCTTAGTGTACTGTTAACTTAAAATAAAAACCTACCAAAGCTAATATCCAACCATCCCCTCCTCCCACAATCAATTTCCAAAATTGTTCTATTGTGTGAGCACTCTGCTTTTGGATGCAGGAACAAGAGCTAGGTGAACCTGACATAGTAAAGCCTTGGAGCTCTATAATGGTGATACGGTGGGCACCACTACATTGCAGTCATCTTCCTCTTTGCCTTCTCAAACTAAAAATTAGTAGATAAGACAATGCGGCCTCTTCAATTCCTATGACAACATTTCTGCCTTTGAGTAGTGATCACTAACATCTCTTCAATCATCCTTATGTCTTGCATGTGTTTGGCTTACTTGAATCCTTCTGACTTCTCTCTTCTCTTCCCAGCACAAGAGACTGGGTGAACTCTGATCTATGATTCTCTGATCTGTGCTTTCATGTTTCTGCACTGCTCCATTTTCCATTATTGTTATCTATTTAGGGTAATTTTAGAAAGAGATTTTTTTTTCTTTTTGACCATAACAACATTATAAAGCTCAATGAAAAAATTAGAGTTCTTTTAAAACAGATTCTCAGGAGGACATGTATAACCCAGTGGAATTCCCTGTTAACTCCAGAAGTGGGGAGGAAAGGAATGAGGACAATCATTAATCTTGTAAACATGGAAAAATATTCTAAAGAATATTTTTTATATTTTTAAATATTTTTTATATTTTTAAATATTTTTAATAAATTTAAAATATTCTCAAGAGTTTCCCAATAAAAATGATTTAATTTATGATTGTATTGTAGACTTCTGATAGTTATTGGTAGATTACAAAACTGGAAAATTTTGTCTCACAGGCCTAGAATACTAATCTGACACCCCCCAAGATTTTCGCTGTATCCTCAAGTAAGATTGCACGAATCAGATCCAGTAAAATGAACCTGTTCCACAACCCTACTTCATTCCATTGGTGATTAGATAATACACAATATTATCTACTCTACATAGCTAGATAATCATTCATCTAATTATTATATAGACTTAATATGAATACACACTTGTAATTCTCATGCCAGTAAAAAGGAGATTACATGCTAATTTTTGTTAAATATTTAGGAAGGAATTTGTACCTAAAATAACCCTCCACCCACAATTCAAAGAGCACTTTTCCTTCATTCCTCTATTGGTTCAAATGACACTCAAAATGTGAAAATAAAGGGTCCTAATGAACCCTGTCACTACAAATTTAGTTAGAAAGGGCAACAATTTCTGATAATCCCATGGAGTTAAACAAGCATCTCCTATACAAGTCTATTTCCTTATTATTTCATGATATTTATTTACATCTGTGCAATAGAAATACTTTATATCATCATTTTAGAGCAAGAAATGACATGAGATATGATTTAATCCATACCTCTAACTTTATTGAGGTTCTGAGCATGACAAAAATTAAAATATTTTGCCATGTTCACAAAGGTAGCAAATCACAGAACTTCAACTTGAAACCGAGCCCTCCAATTCCAAAAGTAGCATTTGTTCCATTGATATTTATTATAGTTCATTCATTATTAATATGGTGTCAAGAGGAGATATAGTTAAATCATATTTTATGACACCATATGTAACGATATGCTTGATGAATGGTTATGCTTGAAAATATGAAGCAAATATCAGTATAATTTATAAATAGAAATATGAAGCATTTATTGTGGGAAAATTCATAATAGAATCTCACAAAAACTCCAAGATTTTATCCCTCACTCCAGTCTCTTCTTTTGAATTGCTAACATGACTTACCTAAAATATAGGTCTGACTAACTTCAGTGACTCCCTATTATTTCCAATATCAAATATAAAAATTTTTTTTGTTTGACATTTGAAGACTCTTGAAATGCACCAAATTTTCCATTCTTCTTTGTTAAACTGAAAAAAATAAATTTTGGGAAGCAGTTTTCTGAGCCAGACTAACATTTATTATAGAAAGTTGTAAATTACAAAAAGTAGTATGGGTTCATCCCAGAGCTGCCAAAAGATCCAGAGTTTCTATTTCAACTGATATATATAGAGAGTTAGATTATACATATCCTTCTGATTAAAAGGGGAGTGACCTTCTGAATATCTCTTCTCAGTCAGGGTAACCAGAGGAGGTTTCTTTTTTTTTAAGAAGGTATTTTCTATGAAGCAATAATAATTCTGTATATGGTAAAAGTCAAAGCCAACTGAGCTCTCATAATGTCTGGGCTCATTCCAGGATGCTATACACATGCCTTCCAAAGGCATTTCAGTGGATTATACTCACAATATGATTATTTAATATTCATTCTCATTCTCAATTATTCAATAAATTAAGCATTGGAATTATTCCTTATAACTGATCACTAAAATATTGATTATATAATAGAATTACATGAAGAGAATATATAGTTATACAGTTATAAAATAGTGAATATGAACTGAAATTGTTTTATTATATTATCTTATACATCTTATACCTATTCTCTTTTTTTTCCTCACAGAGATACCACATCTTTTAACCTTAAAATTTTTACTGACCATTCTCCTCCCTGGAATGCTCTCCTTCCCTATCCATTGCTCTCTCTGTGGATTTCATTGAAAACTTCCAGATCAAATGCTAATTGTGCAGGAGGTATTTCTTTTCTCTCCCTTCACTTAGCATCTCCTCTTTGAAATTGCCCTCAATTTGAACTATTTTGATCTTGTAAGTTAATTGTTGATTATGTGTTATTGACCCATTTAAAAATGAACTCTTGAAGGGCAAGAACTATACACACATATAGACACACACATGCATGCCTACATGCATACACATAGAAAACAATTCATTGTATCCTGACTACTTAGCCTGGTCCCTGGATTAACAACTGAATAAATAGTATCACAGCATTTCTCATCTTAATTCATATTATCCCATTCCTTTATTTTCAATAAATAATATTTAAAATGAATTTTGCACTGTTTCAATGAAAATTAAACCCCAATAAAAATGTCTTTCAGAGAATTTATTGAAAGTGAGAAATGAACCAGCAACGTCCTGTGGGCATGAGATTTATTTTTGCAGGTTCAAAGGTTAAATTCTTTGTTTGATATGATAAATAAAGTTCCCCACCCCCTTTTCTCTAGCTTTTTATGTCTACATAAGTTGTTGAAATGTTTCCCAAAAAAATCATATTACTGAATAGTATTAACTTAAGTTTTATTTACACTCTCTTATACATAGTCTTAAAGGGCTAAAATGTGTATTTTAAATAATCTATTTTTAGAATAAGAACTAATGCCTTCACTTGGCAGGTAGAGATGGAAAGGGAAAGGGAAATAAGCTAGTATTTTAATGACAGACACTATGCTAAGTGATTTTTTTTAAATGACAGTGCAAGATAATCATGAGCATGAAAAACAAAGCATTTGTTTAATTATATTTGACAGAATAAAATAGGTGTCATAAATTTAAGTGAGTTATTTTTGAATTAAAGAAAAGTTTAAAAACATATAAAAACTCAATTAGCTTGCTTATCATGCGCAAAAAATTCTGGAAGTGAGTTTTTCATCCATCATTTTCCCTGACATGAATTAATGCCTATGACTTGGATAAGGTAATCTGGGAAGGCATAATAAACTAAGAGACTCTCTTTAAATAATATTCCTAATGATATTAATTCATACTTGGTCAACAAAATGTTTTTTTTTTTCATTGCATGAAGAAAGTCTCTTCTCTTTGTTCTCTGAAAGAAAAAAACTCTAGAAAATACTCATCTCAGCAGAACTGACTCTATTGTGAATATGCATCTCACATAAATCAATATAAACATCCCCAGTATTGAGGGAGGCTCTGTGTTTATCAGCTGGCTGGTATTTAAAAAAGAGCCAGATTATACAAATTCAATTCATAAGGGTCTGCAAAACAGGGTTTTCTTGTGAAAGTCACTCCTACTTTGGAGGCAGGGTACCTTCCTGGGGGAAGGCAATTTCCTTCTGGAAGGTCAGGTTTTGTCATACTTCCTTTTTTATAAGGCTTAGCCATCCATTGTTTAAGCAGTGATAATGAGGATGGTTAAAAATTATTCTGTAGCTTCAAAGCCAAATGATATTATTATTTCTTATTCTCAGAAATTCCTAGATAGACTCCAGTATGCTGAAGGTAAGTGCAAAACTCCCCTTAGTAAAGATAATTTTTAGTGTACACATTTTTATTTTACTTCCACTATGATTCTTGATTCTCATATACAATTATCCAATCTACAACTGAAATTATTCCTTACTATTAAATCTGATATGATTAAAACATAATTATTATAAGACAAAATATCTAATAAGATTGTATTCAGGTCATATTAAGCTATAGAGAGGAACAAAATAAAACAAAGAAATATTAATTGATTGAAGTTTCTAACTCTTATCTTTTCAATTTATAGCAAACCTAGTAGAGGCCATGATAAGTAAGAGCCGTCATACTGCTATGATAACAAAACATTGAATTGAGTTCTGAGGGAGGAGTCAGAGATAACAGAGTCAAAATAATAAAAGATATTTTGGAAATTATTTATTTGAATTTATTTTACAGATAAAAAAATGTGGTCCAAAAAAATCAAACTACTTTTTATTAGTTCTTGAATTGGTTACTAATATATTCTATATACTTTCTAATTTCCCAATATTGGACCACCTTATCTTTCTTGGTACAAATATAATCTTGTTATAGTTTATTGACTTTTTGATAGGTTAATCCAGTGTCCTTTTGTATTCAATATACTTATGTCAATTTTCTTTAAGGACTATGACCTATAATCTTTCTCTACTTTGTCTTTTCTTTGCTTAGGTAACAATATTATATTTTTATGATAGAAAGAATTTGCTATGATACCTTTTCCTTTTTTTTACAAAGTCTTTAGGTTATTTTTCTTTGAATAGCTGATATAATTCACTAATAAAACACTAATAAATGTATAGGTGATATATATGCATATATATGTTGATACATACAGAGAAAGCTAGCTATTTAGCTAGGTAAATATCTATTTAACTGAGTTTTAAGATAACTAGTTTCCTTTGTAATGCTAGGTGTTTCATTTTGTAGACTTAAAAATATTATTATGCACTGAGTGAGCAATATATTCTTGCAAAGTAATTTAAGTGCCAGTTAAAATGGGAAATATAATTCTGTTCCTTTGAACTACATCTGTCATTAGAGGTCCTTCAAAAGTTTACATAATATGTGCCTTTAGAGACCTACACAAGTCAAAAACCTGTTCCACATTCCTGAGAAACAGAAACTTGGGAACAGCCAGAATAAAAGGAGGAAATCATTTTTGTGTTGTTTTGATAAGGAAATTAGTAGGTTGTCTGAAATAACTTCCTGAAATTTAATTAAATTATCTGAGGAGAGTAGCAAATATTATAACCCCAATGACATTAATTATAAGGCTTCAATATTAACAATTATTTAATTTTATGAAGGGCTAATCAGAAAGTTTTAATTTATTAATTATCTCTTAATTTGATATGCTCTGTGTGCTCAACATCTGTCCAGGACTTTAGCAAACAGCCTAAACCTTTGATGCCTGAAAATCACCAGCCATGTGTCTTCTGACAAACATGTCACATTTATTATTGGTATTGGTGTATTTGTGAAAGGGTCCATGAAGTTCAAAACTAGTCTTTCACAATTCAGATAGGAAGTATTCTGGTGTTTAAAACAACAAATAATTTCAACATTTTAGTCCACTAAATCTAATAGCCAATTATCAAAAGCACATTAGGCTGGAAGATATTGTGAAACATACGAGCCTTCATACTTGTGCATAAAAGTAAATTAAATTTCCCAGAAATTTGCTCTATGCTATATCTAGAAATTTAAGTATTCTGTTTCAATCATTAAAATAAAATACCAAAAGTATAGTTTATACTGCACCTTCCAATGAAAGAATGAATAGTATGTAGAAGTCCTCAGTGTATCACTTTCTTACTGGGATATTGTGAAATCTATTTTACCGATTATAAGAATCATTTTTGTTGGAAATTTAAGGTCATTTTATATATATTCAATATTCTTGCATTCTTACTAATGTAATGCGATTAGTTCTGTCTTTATAACTAATTACTAATTTTTAAAAAATGTTATTGTTGATTTCATTGTTGCTGTTGCTGTTTCAGGGTTTTTTGGTCACACTTTTTAGTTCTATTAAATTCATTAAATATTTATTAGGCACCTACTATGTACAAGCCACTTTGCAAACATAAAAATGAAAACATTCTGGAAATTATTAAGTTTTTATCCCATTCAGAAGGAAGCTTTCACTTCTCTTAGGAAGAAAAGAGACTTACTAAGTAAAAGAGAAAGTAAATACAAAATATGTACAATTAGTACAAGGCATAAAATCTTTTTTCAAAATGAAAAAATGTGAAATGTAAAATAGGGTGATGAAAAAACTAAAGGCCTGTAGATTTCGCCTTGAATAATCTTGAATTTGTGTCCTAGAAAGGTTGGTGGAAAATATTATAACTCAGATTCTGGTACATTTTTCTGATGTTATGATGAAATAAAATGTTGTAATATATGTAAATAATCTCATTAATGTGTTTATTATGCAGTCTAGAAATAAACATTTAACTAAGAGTATTATATAACATTTAGAGTTTCAACCACTATTACTAATTTTAGTGCCTTTAGTCTTTCACATAGGCTAAATATTTTATATTAATGCTGCAAGCATATTGCTTCAGTGCATATGTATTTTCTAAAAATATTGCTTTAATATATTATTTTCTTTATTACTTTAAGTATTCATAAAACTTTCCTATGCTATGTAAAAACTAAACTAATATTTTAAGTATACATATACAAACACACACACTTTCCTAATTCTTCTCAAGATACAAAAAGTACTTCACCCAAATATCTGTTTGTTAGAAAGAATTTAGGATATGTTTTAGTACCATGTTTTTCATGTTTAAATTCCTCTTTTTGTTGTTCTCTCCTCCCTATTTCTTTATTGTATCATTCTATTTTAATGTTTTTCTAAGTAAATTTGTCTATTTACACTGCTAATCATTCCCCATCCTTTTGATTTCTTTTTTTCTGATGGCTGAGCCCAATACACTTTCCAGTAGGAACACTAAATAACTGTTTTGCCAGGGCTCGATTCTTTCTGTTCTTGCCTCCCTGCTAGATAAAAGCAGATATTCCCAGGCCTTAAGTATCTCCAAGGAGAAGGAATGAGAAGGCTGACTGATTTGATGTCAGTTAGTTCTTTTCTCCTCCTCACCCTTTTCTCACTCAATATTCAATAAGCCAGACTGTCAAAAATTATTTCACTTTTAGCATAATTCTCAAGTCATGTGATCACCTCCTCTGTTGTTTTAAGGAATTTGCATAATACAAAATTTAATAGTGTAGTCACTAAGGCTAAAAGGCCCCACTAAGAAACTTCTTAATTTTCAAAATGGAAACCTGGCTCTAAGCCCTAATGTAATTTCTGTATATTTGCAATTAACCTTTGCCCTCTCTATTTTTGAAGCAATATTGGAATCATATAATGGGCATTGAAGAAGTGAATACAACTGGTAACTTCATCCTGAATCCTCAGTGTTATGATGCCTGCAGTGGTATCTTCAGGCCTCTATATCATCAACAACTCAGTTTTTCCCTTCTAGTCTTCAACTTTTGCTTACTTTCCTTTCAGTTTTTATTGTTATTGCTGTAGTTCTTGATAGTGGTAATGGTTGGGGTTGCCTCTGAACAACTAATGACTTCAAATTTAGCTTTTCAAGTTGCAGGTAGTGCTATGGATAACATCTCAGTCATTTTTGCTTTTTATCTGATTTTCCCAAGGCCATGTATTTCTATTTTAAATCTCTCAGGCGAGGCTTCTGATCAAAAAATATAAAATCCTTTCAAAACAATGAAGGAGTTTTATCCCTTAAAATCCTAGAATACCCATCACTTATCAAACTCTCATTACAACTATCTTATTATTGTATAATTTCTGTTTCCTTTTCAGGGGGTGGAGAATGAATATAAAGAAGAGTATAGAGAGAAAGAGGGGGAAACTGGGTGGCACAGTGGATAGATTGCTGGACCTGAAGTCAAGAAGACCCATCTTCCCGAGTTCAAATCTGGCCTCAGACTAGCTGTGTGACCCTAATCAAGTCATTCAACTCTATTTGCTTCAGTTCCTCAACTATGAAATGGGCTGTAGAAGAGAATGGCAAACCTGTCCTGTATCTTTGCCAAGGAAACTTTAAATTGGGTCACAAAGAATTAGACTCAACTGAGAAGACTCAACAACAACATCTAAGACAAAAGTGGGATGCATTTAGATTAGTTTAGTTTCTTAAACTAGTAATTCATTGGTACTTAGGTGGCATCCAAAATAGAGTGCCAGGCCTTAGGTCTGGAAGAATTATTTTCATGAGTTCAAATCTGATCTCAGATGCTTACTTCATGAGTAACCTTGGGAAAATCACTTGACCCTGTTTGCTTCAGTCTCTCATCTATAAAATAGCTGGAGAAGGATATGACAAACCACACCATTATTTCTGTCAAGAAAATCCCAAATGAAGTCACAGAGAATAGTATACATCTGAACAACAGAAATATAGAAAAAAATTCCATGAAGTGAAAATCAGGGCTCAGGAGAGAATTAGAAAGAAACAAAAACCAAAGTAGAAAATACTGAATTTTAGAATTTAAAGAAAGTATATTTAGACTCTTTAATCAACAAAAAAAAATTTCAAATACTTATTATATTCCTAGGTTGTGCTAGCTGTTGGGAAGCAAAATCAAAAATAAAATAACCCCTTTACTTGAGAAGCTACTGCTCTATCAGGAGAGGTTGCATATACTGAAATAGGGAAAACAAACAAACAAACAAAATTGTAATGGAGAAAAACCTCAAAAAAAGAAGAACTGGACATATGGAAAAGAGGTGCAAAAAATCATTGAAAAAAATAACACTTTAGGAAGTAGAACTGGAAATAAAATAAAATAAAAATAAAGGAGAATTAGACAAAAGGAAAAGGAGATACAAACTCTCACTCAAGAAAATCATGCCTTAAAAATTAGCATGGGGCAAAATCAGGTAATGACTCCATTACACATCAAGAAACAAATTCAAAAGAATGAACAAATGGAAAAAAAAATGTGAACTCTTTCACTGTAAAAACAATTGACCTGGAATAAATCCAGGATAGATAATTTAAGAATTATTAGACTACCTGAAAATTATAATATAAAAGAGCTTAGACATTTTTCAAGAAATTATCAAAGGAGACTGCCATGATATTCTAGAACTGAGGGGCTAATATAGAAATCAAAATAATCCACTTATCTACTCTAGAAAGAGATCCCGAGAAATAACTCCCAGAAATATCAGCTTTCAGAAGTCTATATTCATGTAGAAAATATTACAAGCAGCCAAAAAGAAAACAGAGTAAATATTATGTTGCAACAGTCAGGATAACATAAGATTTATAAATTTCCACACTAATGGATCAGAGGACCTTAATAAGACATTCTAGAGGACAATGGATCTAAGACTTCTGCTACCATTTATAGTAAACATTTTCTGATCTCTCTGCTCTTATGAAATTATTTTCTATTAAATTTTTACACATTTGGAATTTACTTGCAATATAAATAATTTTCCCACATAGAATATAAACCCCATTAGAACCAAGTTGATTTTTTTTCTTTAAATTAGTGCCTAAAATAGTAAGCACTAAAAGTATTTAGAACATAGTATTAATAAATTTTTATTGAATTTAACTCCATTTGCTCTTTCCTAACGACCAGAATTTGTTCAGTGTTGCAAATTAAAACTGTGAGTCTGTATAGTACAACTTATACATGTACAATTAACTCTTTTATCTATGCCTATTTTTATTTTATTTTTCAATCCTAAAATCTGATATTAGTAGTTAGTAAATTATATTTTCCATTTAGGAACACTCACTAGAAATAAAACCACAGGCAAGACCTTTAACATCTTTTGAGCACCTTTTGGAGACTACATCTTACCTACCAGCTGAAAAGATATTCTTTTACAAAACAAAGTCAAGGTAATGCAAACAATACAATTCAGCACATCCTAGAAAGATATTTTAAATAAATAAAAAGAGCAGTAGAAAAGAAATATAGTGATATACAGCATGTGTAACATTTGGGAAGAAAACGGTGTTTTTCATATGGGATTAATTTGTAGCTAAAATATGTTGGCAGTTGGTTTTCATAATTAAACAAACCACATTTAGTCACATAATACCTTTTACTTATTTTTTTCTTGTATTTGGTTAACCTAAAATTGTTATAAGTTATATACTGGTATTTTGAAAACAATAGAATTGAAAGATTTGCCTCAGTGACTATATTGATTTTTGTCAATTTACTCACAAATCACTTTCCTTAAGGAATTAAATGACAATTCCTAAGCAGACTTGTTCCTTTTCTCTGCTTTTTAAAGAACAAATTCATTTTACTACATAGAGGCTAATGCCTCTGAAGCTATAGGAAATGTGTATTAACAATTTTCATTTGAAGGCTTAAAATTGCTCATCTTAACTGTGTTTTTAGCAAAGAATTGGGCAATATTTATGATATACCAAATAAAACTGCATATTCTGGGAACCATATAATTGGGGTTTAGAAGCTTCTTGCTAACAGAAAAATAATCTATATTTCAAGGAATCTATTATTCTAGCCCAGTTTTAAGAATGGAGAATGTTTTAAGAGTAATACTTTGATAAACCAATTTGTTTAATTATTACTTTCTCTTCAGTATTTCAATGGAAGAGTGACTTCATTGACTCAGATTGTAAATGAGGCAAGCTTCTTCATCAGTATCAATCAGGTTTTTTTTTTTCCATGTTCACTCACTGACCATCAGCATTGTACCTAGTTAGCATGTTACAAAAACTTCCTGCTTCCCTTTTCTTAAAAAAAGTTATGAATTCCAGTGGAACACACCATTCATTTATTCGTTTTCATTCTTATTACAAAGCTGGTCCATTTACTTTTCAAAAACATATTTTTTTAATTCAGATATTTTATTTTCCCAATTCCATGTAATAGTAATTTTCAACTTATGTTATCCAAAATTATAAGATCCAAATTGTATCCTTCCCTCCCTTCCTTCCTGCCACTCAGAGATGCATTTTGATCTGGGCCATACACGTATTATCATGCAAAACACACTTTCCTATTGGTCATTCCTATAAGAGCACACTAGTACAAAACAAAAACCCCCAAATAAAACCATAAATACACTGATGTGGAAGATAGTATGCTTTGATCCACATCCATCATACTTCCAACCTCTCTTTCTGTGGAGGTGGATAGCTTTCCCCATAGCAAGTGCTCCAGAATTGTCCCAGATACTTTGCTAAGGGAAGCCAAGTTTTCATAGTTGATCATCATACAATATCACTATTGCTATATACATTGTTCTCCTGGTTCTGCTTATTTCACTGCAAAAATTCATGTAGATCTTTCTAGTTTTTTCTGAAGTCATCCTGCTTATAATTTCTAATAGCATAATAATATTTCATCCACTAATATATACCACAACTTGGTCAGATCTTCCTTACTAATGTTATCCCCTCAATTTCTAATTCTTTGCCATCACAATAAGAGAAGCTATAAATATTTTTGTAAAAATAGGTCCTTTCAAAATGTAAGATTAAAAATTAATATCCACTACTCCAAGTTATATATATATATATATATATATATATATATATATATATATGTATATAAAGTGATAGCCTGATAGCCTTAGTAAAGAGAAGCTTTCCAGATCATGCAAGATGAAGAAGAGAGAGAGAGGAACAGAATTAAACACAACTTTATCAAAAAAATGTAAGGACAGGAAAGGGATACTGGGAGATGAAATCCAAAGGTACAAGATTCTAATTGCACACTACCTTTTTTTATCTTTGAGATTCAGACCTAGTAGTTGTATTACTGGATGAAAGGGCATGCTCAATTTTATCGCCATTTTGTCATAGTTACAAATTGCTTTCCAAGAAAGTCTACTATACTATTTTCAGTGATATCCCTTATGTCAGTTCATACATATAGATCATCCCTGGAAACATGCAATAACATATCGTACCTGCAGGTACAATATCTAAATATCTATTGACCTTTGAGTCAACTGCAATTTTGACTCTGGAAGCTATGTTATTCCTAAAATCTAGACAATATAGTAACACTCTTAATATTCAAGTATATTTTTAACCCAATGATACTACTTCAAGGCCTATCTAACAATAAAATAAAAGAAAGGGAAAGGAAACACAAATTTACAAACTATTTTAGCAGCTTTTTTAATTAAAGAAAAGAACTGAAAACTAAAAACTATCCATCAATTGAAGAATTACTAATTAAATTAAAGTGTATGAATGTAATGGAATGTTGTTTTTAATTTTCAATTTTTTTTACAATTTCTTTGACCAATAATAAGTCAGAAAGGAGAACTAACTACAGAGTTCCTGTCTCCCCTCCAAAAAAGGAAAAGAATCATTTCAAGCATTTTAAAGATATCTAGAAGAAACAAAAGTTTTGAATTTACATGTTGGTTTTATTAAACTCTTAAACAGAAAAAGCAATCTTCATAATAGATATCCACAGTTTCATGTTGGATTCAATGATTCTCTTTTCTTGTTGTATTTGAATATGTATATTCAACTTATTTCATTTTATTCTATTTTGTATCATTTTGAGAGAGAGAGAGAGAGAGAAAAAGAGAGAGAGAGAGAGAGAGAGAGAGAGAGAGAGAGAGAGAGAGAGAGAGAGAGAGAGAGAGAGATACAAATAAAAAGATACAAATGGGTTTTCACCTCAGAGAACAACTTTAGGATGGTTAAAAGCCCAGAATGATTTCTTAAATGTAATCCATCTCAGTCTTTCTCCAATTCAAATATAAACTAGTCACAGGCCTTCTGGAGTACATGTCTAAGTATATGCATTAATTTAGTGTCTTAATGGACTGCCCAGACAAAAATATTATCTTTCCATTTACTTCATTTTTCCTTATGGATTTTTTGACTAATTCCTTGAGTCATTGTGGATCTCTGAGTAGACATCATAATGTTTTGGCACCTGATTAATTTAATGAGTTGTCTGTAAGCAGGAACATCTGGAAGACTTTTTTTCATTTACGGAAGCATAATTTGATACTCCTGGCACTCCTTTTCTTTAAGCTCAGCGTACGTATTATAAGACTAGATTACTGATTATTCTATGACAGTGACTTCTTATTGCTTTTTTCAGTAATTTTTAGTTATTCTTGATTCTTGTGAGTCTATTTGGGGTTTTCTTGGCAAAGATACCATAATGGTAAAAATTTTATTTAAAATACTAGCAAAAATACTTTAGAAAGTTATCATAAGGACTATTCATTACGAACAGGTGGGATTTATGCCAGGAATGTAAGGATGGTTTAATATTAGGAAAACAATTCACATAATTGACCATATCAATAATCAAACGAACATAAATCACATGATTATCTCAATAGATATAAAAAAGCCTTTGACAAAGTACAACACCCATTCCTATTGAAAACACTGGAAAGCGCAGGAATAAAAGGATCTTTTCTCAAAATAATAAACAGTATATATTTTAAATCACCAGCAAGTATCATCTGCAAAGAGGATAATTTATGAGCCTTCCCAATAAAATCACGAGTGAAGCATGGATGCTCATTATCACTTCTATTATTTGATAGTGCACTAGAAATGATAGCAGTAACAATTAGAGAAGAAAAATAAATTGAAGGGATTAAAGTAGGCAATGAGGAAACTAAGCTATCACTCTTTGCAGATGATATGATGGTATACTTAAAGAATCCTAGAAAATCAACTAAAAGGCTAATGGAAATAATCAACAACTTTAGCAAAATTGTATTCACAAATACAAAACCTTTGTCATGCAATTAAAACTGGATCTAAATAATTGGGACAAAAAACATTAAATGCTCATGAGTAGGTTGAGCTAATATAATAAAAAAATACCCAAGTTAATTTACTCATTCAGTACCATACCTATCAAACTACCAAAAACTTTTTTTATAGAATTAGAAAAAAAATTTTAACAATGTTCATCTGGAAGAACAAAAGATCAAGAATATCAAGGGAAATAATGGGAAAAAAATGTGAAGAATGGGGGTCTAGCAGTACCAGATCTTAAACTGTACTATAAAGCAGTGGTCATCAAAACAGTATGGTACTGGCTAAGAAACAGGAGGGAAGATCAGTGGAATAGACTTATACATGATCAAAGGACATTGGTTGAGGGAGGAATGAGAAACAGTCCTCAAAAGAATTGCAAATAATTAACAATCATTTGAAAAAATGCTCCAAATCAATAATAAGAGAAATGCAAATTAAAATAATCTTGGAGTTTAATTTCACATTAACAAAATTTGCAAAATTAAAAGAAAACATATGAAAAGTCAATGTTACCGGGTTTGGAGAGTATAAGTACTTATGCTCTGTTTCTATGAATCAGTAAAAACAGTTTGGGGAAATAATTTTGATCTATCCAAATAAAATCAGTATATAAAACTTATGCCCTTTTTAAAAACTTAATAATGCCAGTATATAATTCTGTGCCTTGCATATAATATGCACTTCATGTGGTTTTTAAGTGAATGCTGACTTTCAAAAGTTTCCATAAACTGTTACAATTTATAATTTTTAAACATCTCAACTTTATAAAACCCACCTTCCATTCTAATCAAGACATTCTTTTCACTATCTCATAAATGTAAAATGTAATGCCTCAATGCATAACAGAGAACTTGCTACAAAATTAGAACTTATAAAAGCTTGTTGAATGGGTAAATTGCAATCACTGATTTAATTCCTGTCTTTTCCTTCCTCAGAAATGCTTTCTTTTCTTTTTTTTTCTTCAACTAAAATATAGATATACTCTGAATGAAAGTAGTTAGTACTTGATTGTGTAGTTTTTAGTACTCTATAATTTATTCATATTTATTAGCCTTATTTTTCTAAATATGCAACCAAATCCAATTCAGTTAGAATTTAACAAGCCTTAATATGTGTCAGATGGCGCCTTAAGAACAGGAAGGTCATAAAAATCAAACAAAAACAAGTTAAATCAAAACAAGAAGAAAAAAGTCCCTAATCTCAAACGCCTGACTTTCTACAGAAAACCAATACATGTAGGTAGCTGGGTTTTTTTTTTAATGGAAAGTATTTTAAAATGAGGATAGTAATAAATAATGTACCGAAGAAGAACTTCCTACAAAATATAAAAATAACTATTCTATATATTCCTAGAAAGCAAAATCAATAACTGAAGCATATAGAAGGTGCCTAATAAATGCCTAATAAATTGGGTGATTAACTCATTCAAATATTATAAATTCAACAACTGACTTTTTTAAAAAATTAAAATTATATAAAGAAACATTTACATAGTCTTTTTCTTCATTTTTATTTTTACTCTCAGAATAAGCTTATAATTTTCATTCATAAAATTACATGAAAATTTTGAAACCCAGTTGGAAAGAAAAATATGGAAACATTTCACATTCTGATTCTCCTCAGCCACATTTTTGCCATTGGCCTGCAATTTACAATGAGTTTGTGGCAGTTAAATGAAAAACCTGAAATTTCACTAGTTCAAATAAAATTGTTAAGAATTAGGTTCTAAGATGTCTGGGATGAGTTCTTTAACTCTAGAATTGGAGAGAGATTTATAGTATACCTGATGCAACTAGAAATCTAAGTGAGAATATATTTGCTCTCTCAGTAGTAAATATATTGATTTTAACCTTTTTTTCAGTTTACATTTCTCTAGCTTTCTATTTTTCATTACACTGCTCTGAAAAGCCTGCTTTGGATGCTGGGAATAGAGTAAGTCACTATAACATATGTGTGGTTGAGATATCATGAATAACATTTTTAAAAGGCAGAAAATAAATAAGGTCAAAAGTTTCAATAGACATGGGGATCTTTTTAAAGTCAAAAGTCTTACTGAGATATAAATTCCCTTTGCTTAAATATATTTCAAAACCAAACCACTCAAAGTCATGAACTTCTTCCCACACAAATCTCTCACTTGCTCATTTGAACAGTAAAAAGCCTATAACCCTTGGTAGTTTGTGGAGTGAAAATCATTTAACATTCTACACTCCAGTAAATCTTGTGTTTTCTTCTGATTGTTCAAAAGGAATAAGATTAAGCTTCTTTTAATTTAATTTAGGAATTGTGGAAAGGAGTTTTTTTCTCTTAAAAACAGATAATTGAGTTTGTGAAATGTTTTTCAAATCCAAGAGTAAAACATTAGAGAAAGATTTGGACCTGACCCTTAGAGACAAAAAATGTACAGTCATTTCAAATTTCATACTCCCTCACATCTAAGATGGTATGACCATGTTTGAAATCTTTTCCCCAGAAATCCCCAAAATTCTTAAAAAATATTTCAACCTATTTTTTAATCTGAGAATTCCTTGAACATAGAAAGTTCACCTGTCAGACGTATAAAGAAGGGAAGAAGTTATGACCAAACAAGACATAGAAAACATTATGAAATATAAAATAAATAATTTCGATACTATTAAATTTAAAAAAAATTATACACATAAAACCAATATAACCAAGATTTAAATGGAAACAACAAACTGGGAAAAATTTACAGCCAATTTCTCTGAAAATAGCTTCATTTCTCAAATATATGGAGAACTGAGCCAAATTTAGAATAACACAAATCATTCCTCAGTAGTTAAATGGTCAAAGGATATGAATAAGCAATTTTCAAATGATGAAATCAAAGCTATCAATCATATGAAAAAAATGTTCTCTCTTGATTAGAGGAATGTAAATTAAAAGAACTCTTAGGTGCCACTTCACACATATCAGAGTAGCAAATATGACAGCAAAGGTAAACAATAAAGGTAGGAGAGGACATGGCAAAATTAATACAATAATGTATTGCTGGTGGAGTTGTGAATTGCTCCTAGTATTCAAGAGGGTAATTTGGAAGTATACTCAAAGAATTATAAAATTGTTCATAACCTTTGATGCAGTAATACTACTACTAGATCTATATCCCAAGTAGATGGGGGTAAATCAACTTAAAGGGGTGGGGTGGGGTAAATCAACTTGCTCAAAAATATTTATAGAAGCTCTTTTTGTGGTGGCAAAGATTTGAAATTGAGATGTTCATAAATCAGGGAATGGATGAAAAAAAACCTTAAATATATGATGGTGATGGAATACTATTGTGGTAAAAGAAATGAAGAGTGAGATATTTTAAAAAAGTTAGAATGACCTATATGAACTGATGCAGAATGAAATAAACAGAACCATGAGAACACTGTAAAATAGTATGTTTTGATCTACATTCTCACTCGAACATTGGATATGAATAGCATTCTTTGTCATAAATCCTTCAGAATTGACCTGGACCAGAAAAAAAAAAAAGAATTGTTCTGAATCATTGTATTTCTCTCCTGATTATGTTCAATTCATTTTGTCAAAGTTCATATAAGCCTTTCCAGGTAATTCTGAAGGATTTATGTTTCTCGTTTATTATAGCAGAATAGTGTGATGATCAACTGTGAAAGACTTAACTATTCAAGGCAATACAATGCTGTCCACTTCCAGAGAAAGAGAACTGCTGGAATCAACATGTAATCAAAGTATGCTATTTTTCATTTTAGGTTTTTTTGGATGTTTCTTTGGGGAGGGTTATATGAGTAATCTCTTATGAGAATGACCAACATGGAAGCATATTTTGCATGATAATACGTGTATACCTAGATCAAATTGCTTACTGTCTCCCAGAGAGGGGAGGGAAGGAGACAATTTAGATCTTAAAAGTTTGTAAAATGCATATTGATAGTTATTAAATACATGTAATTGGAAAAATAAGATTTAAAATTAAACAAATTTTACAAATCTATTACATAAAACACTGACTTCAACAACTTCAGTTTATTTAGTTCCACAAATTGTCTCATCTGGTTCTCTAAACCATTCCTTTTCTCACATGTTTCTCCCACCTTCAATGCCCTCTCACATTTAATTTGATAGAGAATGTTCTACCACCATACACAAAGTATAACTCTAAAATAATACCACTGGTTGTCTTGAATTTCATCAAAAAGCCTTTAAATTAATACAGTTGAGGAAGGAGACTCCAGCTTAAATATATCCACTAAGTTACATATCACTTAGTATAACTATGATAAAGGTGAGAGAATCAGTTGTAATTGAAATAACCAGAAATCCCTAGAAGATGAACTTTTTAAAATAAAGGATTTTTTATTATAAAGTTCAATTTTAAAAAGGAGTAGAACTGCTCTGAAATTTCTTTCTGCAAATAAAGTTTAGAAATAAACAAGATCAAGTTGAAGGTCTAATGAAAGGAGACAAATTTAAATTCATAGACATGGTATGAAACATATGACTGGAATATTGCTCTATATCTTATTCAAAGGAAATAAAACAGTTAAGGGGATAGTTTTGTATATTGAGGAACCATATTCCTATTACAAAATCCAGCAGCTACACAGAGAAGCACAAGAGAGGACACTGGAGAAAAAAAAAAGAGGAAAAAGAAAGAAGCTATTTTGTTACTAGAATACTAGACCATATGAACAGTAAAAGGAAATAGTTAAAGACTTTACAAACTGTTCATAAGTATGATAGAAAGGCATAATATAATAGCAATGAAAATTTTCAATCATTCATACATCTTCTGGAATTCTTCCGTGGAATGAATGGATTCTTAACCCTTAATGACAAACGACAATTCTGTTCTGGACCTAATTCTTGACTACTTGTCAAGATGGATAGCATAGAGATTTTAGAACATGACATTTCTTTTTCTAGACTTTGTCATAAAGAAAAAGAATGTTGAAAATATTTTGATTTGCTTCCTAGGGCTCAAGAGAGCAGATTTCAGAGTTGAGAGATATAACAAGTAGTATGAACCACAGTGCTAAAAAGAAAGTGAGCCAAGGAGAAATGGGGAATTCTAGAGGCAGATAAATGGTGCAATGGGAACCAAAGCACTGGGCCTGGAGAAAGGAAGATCTGAGTTCAAATCTATATTTAAATCCTAAATGTGTGATGTTGGGCAAGTCCCTTAACCTTCTTAACCTTGATCTCCATTTCTTCAACAGTAAAATGTTGATTTTATTAATAGCATCTAGCTCATATTATCATTATGAATATCAAATGAAATAATATCTGTAAAGAAATTAACATACTGTCTGTCATCTAGTAGATACTTAATAAAAGTTTATTCCTTTTCCTTCTCAAGAATGAAAATATAAAAATGCAAATAGAAACAATTGAAGAAACAAATGAAGAAAATTTGTTGTTTTCCAAGCCAGATGTATCCAAATAAGTCACTCACCATCTAGTATAGAATTTTGGAGGGGAAGATATATTCTAAAGATAGAAAAACAACAGAAAGAGTATAAGCATTACATAATACTATAAAAATGACATTAGCAATGTTACAACTTAAAATTACTCTAGACTTTCAAGAAAAATCAAGGGGGGGGGAATGATTCCTTTTTAGACCTATAGGATGGCAGCAGTGGATCAAAAAGGTTCCAGAACCATCCTTAGAGATGGATGAGATAGAAATACCTGACAACAGAAAGCACACAGAGCATTTTAGTTATAATTTTGATTATTTTCTCTACCAAAACAAATGACTAATTGTAGTGGAAAGGATAGAAGAAAAATAACGAAGAGGAATTTGGTACTTTAAGATATCTAAAGAGATAATAGTAAAGTACCTAGCCAGTCCTGATGAACTTGGGTTAGTTGACATCAATCACTTCAAAACTATCATTTAACTACTACCTATGAAAATGGGAAAATAATTTCACCACGGTCTGTGATATTGGAAAAATGGTGAATCAGAAGAAAAATATAACAAGAATGTCAAAAGGCAGATAACGTTTTGCTTCTTTTTTAATGGAAGATAATAGAGTCTGCAGATAATGGGACAGCAATTTTGGTCTTGATTTCAAGAAAATTATTGAGTATAAAGCTAAAGAGATTGTTAATGAATTTGTACAAAAGGAATTTGAGAGTTTTCACAACTTCATGAACATGTCAGGTGTTATTAAACATTTCTTTTTTAACAGTTACAAGACTGATAGAGTAGGAGAAAGACAGCAATTCATTTAGCCAGTCAAAAAGCAATTAGTAAGTGCGTGCCATAGGAAAGCAATTTGCAAGATATTGGGGAGACAAAGAAAATAAAAATAAATCATCTCTGCCCTTAGGAAGCTTGCATTCCAATGGGAGAAGCAAGATGGAAATAATATTTCATAAAATATTTTTGAAGCATAGATTTTCAATGATGTAAAGTGAAAAGTGAAGACTTATGCACTCTGATTAACACAGCAATCACGATTCCAAAAGACTCATAATGAATTATGCTAATACATGGTCAAGAGCAAATTTTTTTAAATTAATATTTTTATTTTTTTATTTTCTTACCTTCTCAATTATCATTAACTTTATATTATAATTTAAATATAGTATTATTTGTTTCTCTTTTTAAACTTATTTTTCAAATTATTTTCCTTGACACTGAGGTACATTATCATTGTAGTGTACTTTCTATTTCTCTTTGAAACACATTTTCCTTTAACATTTAGCTGTTATGGTATTTTGTCCATATAAGTTACATATTCATATTAATTAATTCATTGTCTATAGTAAATTCGGCAAAACATCTTTCAATCAAATCTACTTTTTGTTATTGTCTTACCCAAGATCTTGAATGTTATGTTTTTGTCTTTAAATTTAGCTGTAGAATAATAGATGTGAATATTTATATTTAAATAATGTATTTTTGTTAACACCATACTCTTAGATTCTACTTTTTAAATAATTTTGCTATTTTTTCCATTTTCTGAGTAAGTTCATGTCATTTACATTTTTCATTATGATAATATAGCATGTATTTTTCCTCATCTAATTTTCTTAACCTTTTCTTTCTCTTTGCTTCCTTCTTCCCCTTACAAAGAAAAGGGTGGTAAATAAGGAATGTACTTATCCCCAGTATGCCATACTTGATGCAATCAGTTTCTATTTTTCTGCTCTATTCTATTCCTTCTTCCTAACCCCTAAAGATAAGTTTTTTCTTTCATCTTTTTTCTTTTAAATAATTCTTCATCAGTCACCATCCAATCAGAATTTATTTTACTTACTCCCATTATCTCCTTAATTCTACTCAAGTTCCTATTCTTTTCTTTATCTTATGTCCTTTCCTTCCTGTTTCCTTTTTTAATTGAAAGCATTTTAGGCAGAGCCAAGATGAAAGAATAAAAGGAACATTTTATTTGCATTTTCTCAAAATTCTCCTTAAAAAACTTTTAGAAACTGAATCAAATCAAATTATTATAAGTGACCAAATCAACAAAAAGTCAAATTGAGTAATTTTTCAGCTCAGGAAACTTAGGAGGATAGAAGAATGAGTCTGTGGGTATAGGTGGGAATTGGTCATTGGTGGGAAGGTATATGTGATACCACCTGTGGTCCTTAGAGATGTCCTAGCAGCAGCAGGGGCAGAAAAGATGATGGGATGGCTCACTACTCAGAAAATGTAAGGAGATGATATAGATGTTCTGAAAGAGAATAAAGGAGACCCCTCTAGGTCACAGGACTTTTTGTCAATTCCATTGTCAATTATCTAGTCCTGGGTCACAATCTGATTGTCATTCCCCTGAACAAAGCTTTATAGTTTTAGGTCCAGGATTAGGTATAAGTGACACAGCTGCATATTTGTCTCTGAATAGAGATCTATCTAGCCTCATCCCTCAGATACAAGATGGAGAGTTCTGTGCATTTGAATCATCATGGCTATAGGCTCACTTATGGTTTCCATAACACATTATTGGTTACTTAACTCTAATTCTTAACTAGAAATAGTCCCATAGTCAAAACAATGGAACTGTCAGATCACAACAATTGGGTCTGAGCCTGGAAAATGAATTTCAAATTCTGCTTTAGGTTCTGAACAATGGGTTGATCAAATCTAGTCACAGTTCTTTTCATGGTAATTTGACTGTACATGAAAATAATAACCTTGAACTAGGAAAAGGATCTCCTGTGGCATACTTTATGTTTCCTAATCAGTGTTTTGTCTGACTGTACTTAGATCTTTTCTGTAATAATGGTAGAGAGAGCTGGCAATAGTGCTTCCTTCTCTTCCACCATCTTTACTGGTCATTCTTTTCACTGGTGACATTGGAGAGGATAATTAGAATTGATTGATGAGTTTTGAAACCAGACTGTAGAAGACTGAAAAGTGGTTAAGAGGTTAGAAATTGGAGGAATACAATGTATTAAGCTTTCACCAGGAGGTTAGGAAAGAAAGGGAGATATAGAATGATAGCCAGCAGGACTAGTCTGATTAGGTGATTTGTTATTGTTGTTTTTTAAGGATCTGAGAGATAAAAGAGTTTTTGTAAAAAGCTGTAAAGGAATAATTAGATAAGGAGAGATTAAAGATTAGAAATAAGGGATAGTACTTAGTGGCAGCCTCTTAGGGAAGTCAGGAGGAGATGAGATCAAGACAATAAAGAGGATTTTGTAAACTAAGAGATAATGTATAAATATATGAGTAATGAAAGAATAGAAAGGTAGAAGAGGGAACTCTTGGTAAATTGACTACTTTATTTTTTCTTTGAAGATGGAGTGACAGCATAAGCTGAAAGAATGGGGAAGAGATGCCATGGAAGACTAGCAAGGTAAAGGTTATGACTATTTCTAAGTAGAAGAGATAGAATGGAAGTATTGGTCATGAGAGATGTGAAGATTAAGAAACTGGGAAGTTGAGATGGTTGAAGTATCATCAATATGTATATTGAATGTTCTAGAAAGAGGCTATGCATTATGATATAAAGTCTCTTATTCAAGCATGAAACTTATTGAGGAAGAAAAGAAAATATCCTTAGAATTTATTGATGATGCCCACATTAATTTGGATTGGGTGATTGATTTAGATAATGTGATTGGGTGATGAATTTATATAATACTTAAAGAGAGAAAATTTAATTGATTAATGGTAATAGAAAGAAAGCTTATAAGGGGTAATGGGGAGAAAGTGATATTCTGACTCCCCTGTCATGGATAATGAATTAATGGAAGGCTATGAATGAAAATATAACTGGTATTTGAAAGGGCAACTAATAAAATACCATTAAATGGAAGAAGTGTGAAAATAAAAGATTTTAAATAGTCAAGTTTGTTAAATATATAATAAGCATTCCAAAGAGTCAAATGAAGGAAGAATTTTATAAATATAATGTCTCTAAAATTTAGCAAAGAATTTAATAAATTACCATATTATTTATTTGCAAAATGTAGAATTGACTAAGTGAAAATATAGGTAGATGGATTTAGAATTTGTTGACTAGACAGATTAAAAGTAGTCGTTCATACTTCAAAGACATTTTGGCAAGATGTTTCCAATGGCTATTTCTCCTCAACCACTTTTCAGACAATTACTACCTATGCTTCATTCTTCTCTCCATCTCCAGTTTTCTCTAATTCCTCACCAGATGCCATATTCCTAAAGGGGACTTTCTTCATCCCTTCCTGTCCTATTAAAAATATTAAAATATTTGTTATCTTTTTTCCAGGGTGGATTGATGAAATATACTCATCTGTTTCCCCAAAACCATTCCTTCAAGTTTTAAGTAAAGTGTGAATAACAGATTTAGTAATTGCCTATGATATACTAGATAATATGCTAAAGACTAGATATATTGAAAAAGGCAAAAACACTTACTTTCCTCAATAATTTTACAATCTAATGTTGGAAACATTATGCAGAATTTAAGTATATGTTCATATATAGGTTTATATATACCTGTGTATTCATGTATATATCTATATATGCATATATATCATAAATTGAAGATAATCACATAGAAAATGCATTAAAATGACTAGGAAAGTCTCCTTGAAGAAGGTAGGAATAATTATAATTTAAATCAATCTATGGAAAATATGAGGTAGAAATGAAGATGGAATTCTAGGTAAACAAAAATTGTGGTCAGGAGACTGAGTATCTAGTTCAAGGAACAGTGAAGAAGCCAGTATTAGTGGTTCACAAAACACATAGAGGGAAATAAGTTATAAGAAGTTTGCAAAGGTAAGGTTATGAAGAATTTTAAAACACAAAGTCAAATGAAGGAATTAAAATCTGCTTCTGTAGTTAATGGGAAGCTGTACTTTCAAGATCAAAGTGCTTCTCTTTGGTTATGACTATCCTTTATGTACTGACTCCAACTTTATTATATTTTTAAAATTATTATGATTATTCACAGTGATTGGTATCTCTAGGGAAGCAGTAATGGTTTTTTTCTTTCATGCATTGATATATTCCAGTAGATTGCTCTGAGAATTTGTATTTGGTTCTATATTATTTTAATATTTTATTAATGATTTGTTTTATACCCAGCAATTTTAAGTGGTACAAAGTTTAGTGTTTTGCTAACATATAAGATAAAAAAAGGACCAAAAAAGATATCAATAGATAGGTTCAATCAGTGGCTGAATACATTAAGTTAAAATTTAGTTGAGACAAATGTAAATCTTTTCTATGGGATCAAAAATATAGCTATATATTTATAGGATGGGAGAAGCATGACTAGCTACTTATTTGAAATAGGGGTGTGGGTTTCAGTGAACTGAAAAGCTCAAGACGAATCAGTTGATTTGGCAGCTAAAGAAACTAATGTGATTTGGGCTGCATATGGTCAACACAGATTCAAAATTAGGGAGGTAATTAATGCATTTCTATATTCTACCCTACTCAGGCCCCATTTAGAACACTGTATTTAACTCTGAGTGCCACACTTTAGGAAAGACATTGATGAGTTGGAGGAGAACCAGCAAAGAGCAAGGCCTCAAGTCTGTTTCACATTAGGATTATTTAAAAAGCTAATATTCTTAATTCTGGAGAACAAAAAAAAAAAATCTAAAGAGATAGTAGCTCTCGTTATGTATTTGAGGGACTATAAACTTGGAAAAAAGGACTAGACTTCATGTTTGGCTCAAGAAGGAAGCAAAATGAGTATAATTTGCTAAGAAGCATTCTGGTTTGATGTAAAAAAAAAAGAAGAAAACTTTTTAAGAATTGGAGATATCCAAAAGTAGAAGGGCTATCTTGGGAAGGAATGGATTCTTTTAAAAGGAGATTGAAAGTAGAAGCCTGAATAACAGCTTATCAGATTTGCTTTTGTGATTTTGGACTAGATAGATTCTGAGTTCTTTTCTAAAAATTGAATTTGGTGATTTTATGATCTTTAGATGATCCTTATAGAATTATTTTAATTACAGTATCATTTCATAAAATGTTAGGACTTCTGTTATGAACTATTCAAATATAATGGAATATAAATGTTTTGTGTGAAATGATAAAAGGCATAGTTTTAGAATATTGTGTTATAAATTTATATGAACTGGAATGTAATAAAGCATGCAAAATGAACTTCAACATTTATTAAATGTAAAAGTTCAGAAGATCACATGCAATTTCATAAATGGACAATGTGTGGGTTTTTTTCCCCCTGACTGCTTATTTGTTATATAGAAAAGCTTTTTCAGTAGCTGTTAGCATTCTCACAAAGAAGAGGAACTATAGATAGTCACACTAAAATAAAACAAAAAAATAGGAGAAATATTTTTTTTATTATTAGAAGAGAATAGAAGGAAGGTTAGAGGGGAAAATAAACATAGAAGAGTTTTGAAACTCTTGAATTTTATATATATTTTAATTTTATATCCCTTAAAACAGCAATTTATATCATAAAATGTTTTTTTTCTGTTCATCTTCAAAAATGGAAAATATGTACATATTTATATTTGTCTAATTTGCAATTACTAAAAATTAAAATCCTAAGAAAACCCTGAGGTTATTACTTTAAATGTTTTATTTAACTACTGTTATTCTTTCATGTTATGTGTGTGCCTTGTTTGTCCTATTTAAAATTGCAAGCTTGAGAATAATATTTTGCAGTCAGTTATGTTGATGTGGAATTAGAAATCAACTCTGAAGAATTCCCCAGGAAGAAAGAAAAATTGTTCCTTAAAATAGAAATCATTTCTATAAATTCCAAATGCATGATGTCATGCACTCTCCCCAAGTAATGAGATCTAAGGGACTAAATTTCACCACATATACTTTAAAGAATACCATCTTCATTCCTGACAAGTAGTTATCGAGTCTTCATTTAAAGAATTCTTGCAAGGTAGAGATTCTCACTTCATGAAGATGCCCATTCCAGTTTTGGATGGCTCCATTTATTATAATGTTATTTTTTATATAAAACTCAATTTGGACAGACTCTTCTGGGTAAGCATAGTGGCAGTCTAGATGTGGGACTCTTACTCTCCTCAGCACCCACCGATATATACTACCTCAAAAGACCCAAAAAAGCATTTTCATGAGACTGGAGGGACCCTACAGTAGGGCGCAAGATTGAAGGTATGTGGGATTTGGGCATTTCCACACCATAAGGGGGTGAAAAAGCTTCCACCCAGATGTGAGCCGATCTACCCTCCCCCATTCCACCTACGGAGCCAGAGTCAGAGCCAGGGAGAACCAGAATCAGAGAGTGAGTGAAGGGCAACTCTGGAGTGAGTAGGGGACACATCTAGGTCCTTGGAAGATGACTAAGACCACCAAAGACCTACCCCAGAGAGCAGTTACACCTGATACCCCAGCGGGCGGGGAAGCACAGACCGTGGATACTCTCAACAAAGAGGCGCAGAGAAGAGCCCGAACAGCAGAGGCTGCGGAAATTCAAGAGCGTGTCTCAGACAAAATCCTTGCTCCTTAACTCCATACACAGAAAACCTGCCCATCTCACTCAGATTTCTGACTAAAAAGGGAAGGGAAAACCTCCACAGTGAAGGCAAACTGTGCACAGGACCAACAAACATCCTACAAGAAAAAAAAAAGGCAGTGACCCTCGAAAATTTTTACGGAGAAAAACCCTGGCTACAGAGGAAATACAGGAGGAAATTCAAACAAAGACAAATTCCTATAAAAACATAGAAATTGTCCACAAGCTTTGGAAGAATTTAAATTGGACCTTATAAAAAAGATGGAAGTCTTCTGGCAAAAAAGTGGGAAATGGTTAAAAGAAAAAAATCAAAAGATTAAAGCAGAAAAACAGGCCTTAAGGACCAGAATTGGGGAACTGGAAACCAATGATCTTGCAAAACAGCAAGAATTAATAAAGCAAAAGTCAAAAGTCTGACAAAATAGAAGAAAACATAAAATATCTCACTGACAAGGTGACAGATGAGGAAAACAGAGGAAGGAGAGACAATTTGAGAATCATTGGTCTACCTGAAAAGTAAGAAATAAACAGAAATCTTGACATCATACTATAAGAAATCATCCAAGAAAACTGCCCTGATGTTCTTGAACAAGAGGGAAAAATAAACATTTAAGGAGTTCATAGAATACCCTCTACACTAAATCCCCAAAAGACAACTCCCAGGAATGTAATTGTGAAATTCCAGAGCTTTCAAGCTAAGGAGAGAATTCTACAAGAAGCCAAAAAAAGACAAATCATATACCAACGAGCACCAATCATGATCACACAAGACCTAGCAGCTTCCACACTAAAGGATCAAAAAAGCTTGGAATATTTGATAGTCAGAAAGGCAAGAGAACTGGGTCTTAAACCAAGGATCACCTATCCATCAAAACTGACTATATGCTTCCAGGGGAAAATATGGGCATTCACCAAAATGTTAGATTTCCAAGTATTTGTAAAGAAAATACCAGAACTAAGTGGAAAGTTTGATATCCAAACACAAAGATCAAGAGAAACATGAAAAGGTTAATAAGAAAGAGAGGGAAAAGGGGAAATATTTTTTTTTCTTTTTTATTCAAACTCTCTTCTCTAAGGGTTAAAAATCAGATCAAATTATATGTGTGTGTGTTTGTGTGTGTGTGAAATGCTATTTGTAACTCTCAAAAATTGTATTCTTTATTATAGTAATTAGAAGAATCACTCATAGGAAAAGATTGGGGCATTAAAGGCTAAAAGATGATGTGCAAAAAAAGAAAAAGGGTGGAGGTGGATCAAAGATGGTACCAAGAGATACTTGAAGAAATAAAAGGAAAAGGATAGTCTTTATCATAAAAAGATACACACAGGAAGTGGAGGGGAAGAATAGTCTTATAAGAAGGAAGGAAAGAGAGTGCTTAAACCTTACTCTCAGTGAAATCAATTCTGAGAGGGAAGAGCATCTAGATTCATTGGGATCTTGAATTCTATCTAATCCTACAGGGTAAGTGAGAAGGGAAAACTAAGAGGGATAGGAGGGAGGGAGTACAAAAAAGGAGGAAAAGAGAGGGGAGAGGGAACTTAATAGACTCTAAAAAAACAAGAAGGGAACAAAAAGGGAGGGACCAGAAAGGGAAGCATATTAAGGGAGGGGATTAAGGGGATTGATTACAAGTAAACCACTGGATTTAAAAGGATAAAGCAAAAGAAGAAAGGTCACAATTAGGGGTGGAAATCAAAATGCTAGGGAATTCACAAATGACAATCATAACTTTGAACATGAATGGGATGAACTTACCCATAAAACATAAACAAATAGGAGAGTGGATTAGAATCCCAAATCCTACCATATGTTTACTACAAGAAACACACCTGAGGTAAGTAGCTACACACAAGTTCAGAATTAAAGGTTAGAGCAAGACCTATTGGGTCTCAACTGATAGGGAAAAAAAAAGGCAGGAGTTGCAATCAGGATATCTGACAAAGCCAAAGTAAAAATAGACCTAATTAAAAGGGATGGGGGGGGGGTGAGTAAATACATCCTGGTAAAAATGAGTATAGACAATGAGAAATATAACTATTCAACATGTATGTGCCAAATGGTATAGCATCCAAATTTCTAAAGGAGAAACTAGTAGAATTGGAGAAATTAGATAGTAAAACTATACTAGTGGGAGACCTGAACCTACCACTATCAAAATTAGATAAATCAAATCAAAAAAATGAATAAGAAAGAGGTAAAAGATGTTAATGAAATATTAGAAAAATTAGAGTTAATAGACATATGGAGAAAAATAAATAGGGACACAAAGGAATACACCTTATTTTCAGCAGCACATGGTACATTCACAAAGAGCGACTATATACTAGGTCATAAAAACATGGCAAAAAATTAAGAAAAGCAGAAATAATAAATGCAAATGTTTCAGATCATAAGGCAATAAAAATAATGATTAGTAAGGGTACATGGAGAGTCAAATAAAAATTAATTGGAAATTAAATAATATGATTCTCCAAAATTGGTTAGTTAGAGAACAAATTATAGAAACAATTAATAATGAGACATCCTTTAAAACTCTATGGGATGCAGCCAAAGCAGTACTCGGGGGAAATTTATATCCCTGAGTTCAAAAATTATCAAATTAGGGAGGGCAGAGGTCAATGAATTGGACATGCAAATCAAAAAACTTGAAAGCAAACAAATTAAAAACCCTCAGAAGAAAACTAAATTAGAGATCCTAAAAATTAAGGGAGAAATTAATAAAATTGAAAGTTATAGAACTATTGAACTAATAAATAAGTCTAGAAGCTGGTATTTTGAAGAAAAAAAACAAATAAAATAGACAAAGTACTGGTCAATCTCATTAAAAAAAAAGGAAAGAAATAAAACCAAATTGATAGAATCCAAGATGAAAAGGGAGATCTCATCTCTACAGAAGAGAAAATTAAGGTAATCATTAAAAACTATTTTGCCGAATTATATGGCAATAAATATGGCAATCTAAGTGATATGGATGAATATTTATAAAAGTATAAATTGCCTAGATTAACAGAAGAAGAAAGAGAATTCTAAAATAATCCCTTATCAGAAAAAGAAATTGGAACAGGCCATCAAAGAACTCCCTAGCAAAAAATCTCCGGGGCCTGATGGATTCACAAGTGAATTCTATCAAACATTCAAAGAACAGCTAATCCCAATATTATACAAAATATTTGACAGAATAAGCAAAGGGGGAGTTCTACCAAATTCCTTTTATGACGCAAATATGGTACTTATTCCAAAGCCAGGCATGTAAAAAATGGAGGAAGAAAACTACAGACCAATTTCTTTAATGAACATAGATGCAAAAATCTTAAATAGGATACTAGCAAAAAGACCACAGCAAGTGATCAGGAGGGTTATTGGCTATGATCAGGTAGAATTTATACCAGGAATGCAAGGATGCTTCAATATCAGGAAAACCATCCACATAATTGACCATATCAACAATCAAACTAACAAAAATCACATTATTATCTCAATAGATGCAAAAAAAAAAAGCCTTTGACATAATATAACACTCATTCTGATTGAAAACACTAGGAAGTATAGGAATAGAAGGGTCTTTACTAAAAATAATAAACAGTTTCTGTCTAAAACCATCATCCCACATCATCTACAATGGGGATAAACTAGATGCATTACCAATAAGATCAGGAGTGAAACAAGGATGTCCATTATTACCTCTATTATTTAACATTGTACTAGAAACATTAGCAGTAGCAATTAGAGAAGAAAAAAGAAATTGAAGGCATCAAAATAGGCAAGGAGGAGACTAAGCTATCGCTCTTTTCAGATGTCATGATGGTCTACTTAAAGAATCATAGAGATTCAACCAAAAATCTAATTGAAATAATCAACAACTTTACAAAGTTGCAGGATACAAAATAAAACCGCATAATTCATCAGCATTTCTATATATCTCTAACCCATTTCAGCAGCAAGAACTAGAAAGAGAAATTACATTCAAAATCGCATAGACAGTATAAAATATTTAGGAATCTATCTGCCGAGACAAACATAGGAACTATATGAACACAACTACAAAACACTCTCCACACAACTAAAACTAGATCTGAGCAATTGGAAAAACATTAACTGCTCCTGGGTAGGATGAGCCAATATAATAAAAATGACCATCCTACCCAAACTTATCTATCTATTTAGGACTATACCCATCAAACTTCCAAAAAAAGTTTTTAATGAATTAAAAAAAAATCATAACAAAGTTCATTTGGAAAAACAAAAGATCAAGAATATCCAGGGATAATGGGGGGAAATACAAAGGAAGGTGGCCTTGCAGTCCCAGATCTCAAACTATACTATAAAGCAGTGGTCATCAAAACAATTTGGTATTGGCTAAGAGACAGAAAGAAGGATCAATGGAATAGACTTGGGGCAATTGACCTCAGCAAGACAGTCTATGCCAAGTCCAAAGATCCTAGCTTTTGGGACAAAAATCCACTATTTGATAAAAAAAATCTGCTGGGAAAATTGGAAGAGAGCATGGGAGATATTCGGCTTGGATCAACACCTCACACCCTACACCAAGATAAACTCAGAATGGGTGAATGACTTGAACATAAAGAAGGAAACTATAAGTAAACTACGTGAACACAGAATAGTATACATGTCAGACTTTTGGGAAGGGAAAGATTTTAAAACCAAGCAAGACTTAGAAAGAGTCACAAAGTGCAAAATCAATAATTTTATTACATCAAATTAAAAAGGTTTTGTACCAGCAAAACCAATGTAACCAAAATTAGAAGGGAAATAACAAACTGGGAAACAATCTTCATGACAAAAACCTCTGACAAAAGTCTAATTAGTCAAATTTACAAAGAGCTAAATCAATTGTACAAACCATCAAGCCATTCTCCAATTGATAAATGGTCAAGGTACATGAATAGCAATATTTAGTCAATGAAATCAAAACCATTAATAAGCACATAAAAAGTGTTCTAAATCTCTTATAATCAGAAAGATGCAAATTAAAACAACTCTGAGGTATCTCCTCACACCTAGCAGATTGGCTAACATGACAGCAAAGGAAAGTAATGAATGCTGGAGGGGATGTGGCAAAGTAGAGACATTAATTCATTGCTGGTGGAGTAGTGAATTGATCCAATCATTCTGGAGGGCAGTTTGGAATTATGCCCAAAGAACTTTAAAAGACTGACTGCCCTTTGACCCAGCCATACCACTGCTGAGTCTGTACCGCAAAGAGATAATAAGGAAAAAGACTTGTACAAGAATATTCATGGCTGCACTCTTTATACAGCTTTGTGACGGCCAAAAATTGGAAAATGAGGGCATGCCCTTCAATTGGGGAATGGCTGAACAAATTGTGGTATATGTTGGTGATGGAATACTATTGTGCTAAAAGGAATAATAAAGTGGAGGAATTCCATGGGAACTGGAATAACCTCCAGGAAGTGAGGCTGTGCAAAAGGAGCAGAACCAGGAGAACTTTGTACCCAGAGACTGATACACTGTGGTACAATTGAAGGTAATGGACTTCTCCATTAGGGGCATTGCAGTATTCCTGAACAACCCAGAGGTATCTATGAGAAAGAACACTATTCACATCCAGAGGAAAAACTGCGGGAGTAAAAACACCAAAGTAAAACAACTACTTGATTACATGGGTCTAGGGGGATATGATTGGGGATGTAGACTCTAAATGAAAATCCTAGTGCAAACACCAACAACATGGAAATGAGTTCAAATCAAGGGACACATGTAATAATGGAAATGGGCATCAGCTATGGGAATGGTGGGAGGGAAGGAGGGAGGAATAAAAAATGATTTTTGTAACCAAGGAATAATGATTAGAATTGACCAAATAAAAATAATATTAAATAATAAAAAATATAACTCAATTTGTTTAATGTATTGCTCCTATTTTTGAATCTGGAACCAAGTAAATTAAGTCTATTTCTTTCACATGAAAGTTCTTCAATAACTCAAAGATAACTTTCATTTGCTCCCACTTCTTTTCTCTGGGCATCTTTTCTATTTTAATACAAGTATTCTTAGATTCTTAGAAAGAACCTCATTTTTTGAATGCTTCACTATTCCATCTTTGCTTTCATCAACATCAGGCCTATTCTCAGTCCTCAGCCATTTCTTTTGAGGTAAAAAGATAGATTAATTAGATTCTGAGGTACTTTCTAAATCTGAGATTTTATAAATCCAGAACATTTTCTTTGCTTCATCAATTTATTCATTTTTTTTACTATAAAACTTTTAATATTATTTCACTGTCTATGGAATCATTTAACATAATGTAGTTTCCCTGAATATCTCTTTTTTTTCATTGTAAGTTATTTATTTAATCAGTTTAGAACATTATTCCTTGGTTATATTAATCATATTCTTTCCCTCCCTTCCATCCCCCCACCCTTCCCAAAGCTGAAATGCAATTCCACTGGGTATATGCTTTATTATTTTAAAGCATCATTTGGGGGTATTTGTTTTTATCCCATTGCTACTGAAATATCTGCACAAATGAAAACACTTATGTCTTACCAATACCTTTCTCTATAGAGATTATCTCTTTTTCCTTATTTTTCTTAGCAAAATGAAGCTCCATACTTTCTTCCACTTCTATTTGTTCACAGTTGCTCCAATTCTCCCTTCCAAATGACAGAGGTATTGTTTAAGGCATTCTCTAAATTGCTATTATTGGCCTGGGTGACTGTTGCAACTAGTTACTAGATGAAGCTTTAACAATTATTCGTTTTAAATTTTAATTATTTTTTTAGTTTTGAAAGACATTTCTCTCTCTCCTTAAACCCCTACCACCAATAGAATGAACAAGAAAAACACTCATAATAATGGAAGATATTTCAGCAAAATATTTGCCTACTTTGGTCATTTCCAAATATGCCTATCGCATTCTGAATCCTAAATCTAGCAATATTCTGGAAAAACATATATGGTATAATTAATTTTCAGTTCTCTGGGATGATTTACTTTCATTACATTAATCAGCATACTACAATCTTTCAAAGTTATTTTCCACTATAATATTCTTATTATGTAAATTTTTGTCTTCTCATTTTACTCTGCATCATGTAAAAGAAGTCATTCTTTGAAAAATTATAAATATTATTAATCCCAGACTCCTTTGTAAAAATAACTACATTATGTTAAGGAGATAATGCTGAGTGAGAAAAAAAATTTTTGCGATCTGCTCAGGTCCAAACAATAAGTTTCCAGAAGGAAGAACACCAAAAACAATTTTGGAGTGAATATTTGAATGAAAAAATAATGAATAAGGATCACTCAGGGACCTATGTGATTATTCATAAAAGACATCTATAGAACCAGTATGAATAAAGGTGCATTGCATGTCACTGAGTATTAATAACAATTAGTTTTTCAAAACTTATTTTGATTATCATTTTTGACCTGTCAATAAGCTTCCTCTGATGCTGATACTTCAGATTCCTTGGAGAACAGTTATGTCCCCTCCAATGTAAAATTAGGTCAATGATTCTCTAATATTCCAATGGATTTATGATCTCATTCATGTAAAGTATCTCTCCAACAATGTGGATCACAATCCATGAATGGATGTACAACCTGTACATCCTCTTTTCTATTTATGGGAGGGTATAGAAAAGAGGATGTACAACCTCTTTTCTATACCCTCCCATAAATTTATCACAGAATGTCTACCAGATATGGTTAAGATCTTCCTTGATTTTTCTTGGCATTTGATGGATATCAGTGGAACGGATATGTAGTTATTACTCCCTATTTTTCCTGGTCATATATTTGTCAAATAACATCCTTTATAATGCTTCTTTTATAGAGTTCTTTGTTTATAAAGTATTGTGACTTTCTTGGGTTATTTCATTTCTATTTCCATGAAATTCTATTTTAGTTCTTTGGAGAATATTCAAAATTTCAGAGTTGTCTGATTTGTAGTAATATAACATAATTATAAAAATTTGGGCATTAAGTATAAGGTATTTTGTTTTGAGGATAATCTTGAAACCATGAAAATGCTATTGAGTTTCCCCAAAATAATCCAACTGTTCCTAATTATTTTTCCAAATTTTTGTCCATTTTCCATGGTTGTACATGAAATATTTATAGGAGGAGATTTACTGTTGTTTGTCCTTTAAACTACCTGTTCTAAATAATAGTCCTTCACTATTTACTTTTATCCCATGCTAATAGTAAGGTTGAACATTTTTGAGTGGCTATGGATCTCATTTGGGAACCCAATAATATACTCTTCATTTTGACTCTTACATTGTTCTTGCAAGAATAGCATCACTGTCTTTCCTGTTGCTGAACCGTTAAAACTTAAGAGTCATCACTGACTCTATTTTATTATCTATATTTAAGCAGTTCTCCAACAATATATTATATCTCTGCAATATTAGTGTATTGTATATCCCCTGACTTTTACTTTTACTTTTAAGACCAAACTAAAACATATTCAGAGACATTTGTATTTATACAGACTAAAATTGATGAAAATCTTCAGCCTAGCCTCTAGGCATCTAACCAATTGGTTATATGTCTCAGAATTCTTCAAATTCCAAAATATTGCACAATAAAGTTCCACTCTTGTGAGGATGTAGAACCTGCAATGTTCTCATTTAGCTTAGAAACTGTACATTACATATATATACCAAACTTGAAAAATCCTAGAATTATAGAATTCAAGCTTGAAGGAACTTTAGACTTCATCTACAGCAATTTCTGCATTTTACAGATGAGGAATGAGGGGTCAGAACAGGTTAAGTGACTTGATCTTACAACACAGATTTGAGCACAGGTCATCTGATAAACCAGGCAATCTTTCTTCTATGTCACATTTTATCACAAAGAAATGAATCTATTCATCTGCCACTGTGGAACAGAATTCCAGGGTTAACAAATCCAAACATGAATTCTCTAGTGTTTCATCTCCCAGGTTTTACATTCTGGAAATGGGCAAAATCCTTTGTATTAACCACTGGAAACCATCTTATCTTTATTCCTATAATCACTTTCTCCCTGCAGCTGTTAGATAGAAGAGTTTACTTTCTTTTAGATAGATGAAGGTTTGCATTATCAGCAGCTGTGAAGATTCACTGTCGGTTATATTAACATATTCTGAGACTGTAAGAATATCTCCTATTTTTGTGACAAATTTGGCCAAGTACTCAGCAACATCTTAATTAATTAGTACAGAAATCAGATTACATAATGCCATATTGCCTACTTATTAAAGTTCAAACTTAAGGCTACTAATCAAGGGCCTCCACAATTTCCAACCTGCTCTTCCTGTTTTATCTATTGTGTATATGTTACATCTTCTATTAGATGTTAACTTCCCTCAGGGCATAAATCAGATTTTATTCTTATTTCTTTTGTTCACAGTAATAAGACATTGCTTTTACATTAAATAGTCCACATGATTTTTTTAATGGCTCAATGTTTGTTGAGGAAATGTTGAAAGAATGATTGATGAATTCATGAATATATGGATACACAAATAATAATTGAAATGAGAATAATTGGAGAGAGAGAAAAAGAGAGAGAGAGAGATGACAGAGTATTTAAGTGATTCCAAAGAGTATATTCTGTGCTTTGATCCAAAGATACAAAACAAAGAAAATAAGCATATTCAAAGACCATGCATTATAATAGAAGATAAACATAAACATAAGGAAAATCTAGAAATGGGGAAGGTGTCTACCCAAATGGAATGGCCAAAAAGCTGATGTGGAGGTGGAACATTCTGGAAGATAAGCAAGAAAAGGAGATTGAGAACAATGTGACTGGGCTTTGTTGTGATTTAGAGGCTATGGGTCTCTAATTAATTAATGAGTCAACCTTAGGGTTGACTATTCCAAAGCACCATCTAGCATATGTAAAAATGGATTGGAATCCAGGACTTCAATCCCCACAAGCCTTTGCTCCACTTCCCCAGAATACCTTGTAATCTCACCTGAGCCGAGATCGAGAAGGGATTTAACCTGATGGCAAAGGCTTTTAGGCTCTCTTTTTGGACTTCCGTTTTGGAGCAGAGGCATCTGTTTCATGATGTGAGGTTATCTTGTCTAGGCCTCTGGCCTAAGCACGTGTTTCTTATCTTGTATTTTCTTTAATCCTTAATCTCTAATAAACCTCTAAAATTATAATACTCCTTGCAGAGAGAAACTAATTTCTACCTGCCTCAGTCTCCCCTAAATTTTAATCTTTACAGTTTGGCGTAACCACTTCAGGAAAATGAAATATCTCAATCTTCTGATTTTTTTTTCCTGATCTTTAGTTCAGTTTTAATAGCTAGTGCCTAGACATTTTTTTTTGAGCCACATTTCTCTGGCCGAGGTTTTTTTACCCTTGCAAAGCTTCCCGCCTGCCTGCCTGCCTGCCACCGCCATCCGCTTTGGACTGCCCACCCAGGCTGCCCACTCAGCTCGGCCCTGCTTGTCTGCACTCTGGCTCTGGCCCCAGTCCTGCCCATCCCAGAGGCCTTCCTCTCGCTCACCTGGCCCACCTGATTCAACCAAGATTGCAATCACCTGGTGGCCTGCATGCCCAACAAACCCAGTTCCTTGGCTGGTAACAAAACAGGGGGGGTAGGGGAGTGGGGGGTATTGGCTCCAGGTGGGAGGCCTGGGCTCCACGTGGACTGGGGCAGGAGGAGGGGTCATAGCAGGGGAGAAAGAAAAGGGAGAGAAAAAGAAACAGATTTTTCAAGCAGGAACTTAAAAAGCAATGGGCTATTTAAAAGGATACCTTTTGACTGTTCTGGTAATAGCATTGATTTCACCTGCTTGTCAGGGAGAAGATTCAGCTAACCTTGGGGAGGCAAATGGGTGGCTCAGCGAACTGAGAGCCAGGCCTACAGACATGGGGTCCTGGGTTAAAATCTGGCCTGAGACACTTCATGGTCATGTGGCCCCAAGCAGATTGCTCAGACCCTATTGCCTAACCCTTACCACTCTGCCTTCTGATAATAGACATTTAAATGGATAATTAAAAACAAACAAAACCCCCCAAGGAACTTTGAAAAGACTAAAAGCTATATTTATTCTAAGGCATTTCAGACTCCAATGGTTTATACAAATCTCTGTACTCTATTGCATTTTTCCTGATTGTTTTAAGATATAACTTTGTTATTTTAAGTTCATATATTACTGGATTCGATATTATTCTGTTATACTGTTCATTTTAATGTACTGAGTTTTGACTATTTTTAAAATTCTGTTGTTTTTCCCCTATAACTGTGCTGAACAAATATTATTGAATAAGCCCATATATGAAAAAAACAGTTTTTCTATGTTGCCTTTGTAAAATTGTCACAGAGAATAGATGGACTTCAGGACTGGTTACTATTGTAGAACAACCTTTGGAAAATTAATGTGCTAAATATCTCAACTGATTTTAAGGGTTTTTTAATATGATTTTTGTAATATTTTTTAACAATCTCTGGTTATTTTGCCTTCCCCTACCACAAGGTAAGGCCCATTCTAGTAGCTGAAGTGAAATACATTTTATAACCCCCAACCTTCCCGCATTTCTAAATATGTGAATGGAAGTTGGGGCAGTTAATCTCAGGGCATTTGTACCCCTAAAAAAGCCTCCAAAAAAGGAGCATCTCTTTATTTATACTCTTCAGCTCACTATTTTACTTGCACCATAATGATATATAGATTTCTTGATTATGTTCTTAACCCAAGATGAGTTTAACTTTGTTTAAAAATACATGTTTAAATACCAAGGTTGAAAGATTGTTACATTTGTAAAAATTGTGACAAATATCCATCAATTCATAGGCTTTTAAATGTCATACAACTTATGTGAAATGTGAAAGTGTGTTTGTTTGCTATTGTAATTAATTGGGCTATTGAGAATTTTGGGGATTTCGATAACTACATATTTGTACTACTGTTCAATTCATTTGCCTTCTATTCACAGTGGAGCATGGCCACATGAAGAGGAAATGGATCTCATTTTTGGTGAGAAAGCCTTGTAATCATTATTTTCTTAGCTGACACAGAGTGTCGATGATTATAAGCTATATTTTTGAATTTTTAAAGACTTATTATTATATTTTTCTTGCATGTGCAATATACTTTTTCAGTTTTTTTTTTATTTTTTTCTCTCTTTTTTATATTTGAAGCACATGTCACCAGCATTAAGGTTTTGATTTTTCAGTACTACAAGTTTAAGATACATTTGCTAATGCATGCCCTAAAAAGCTTGTGACTATAAAAATGATGCCACTAATTATTTAAAAAATTATAGGACTTTGCTTAATGATTCTGTCTGATTCCAGGACAAGATATACACAACAGAGCCATTGCACAGGGCCAAAGAAAAGCAAATCTAGGATGGATTAATACACTTCTAGGCCAATACAAAGGTCTTGAACCTAGTGTGAAGACTCGAGGTTACTGTGTTTAATATGTTGTTACAACATAGGCTTTCTTTGTGTCCACACTCACTCTGAAGATACTCACAGAGGAGTATCCCCAAAACTTGGCTCCTACTTGGCTTCTATAATCTGGTTCCCTTTTCTGCCTTTCATAGTGTGGTACCTTTCTGTAGTCCTGGCTACTGACTGGGTAAATGCATCATTGCTTAGATCATTTTGATTGGGACTCGATTCAAGGACCTGTTATAGATTTATTTTTCTTTTTACTTGGAATTTTTACACATAAGACTTTGATAGTCTATATTTTCATTCAGAAAATTTTTCTTTTCTTTTGGATTTTTATGATGTTTTTATTAAATTTTTCTTGCCAATTGATTCATATACATCATACCTCAGCCATGCATCCCTAAGTGATTCTGTATTTTTCAATCACCCTCTTAATGGGGGGGGATGTAAAAAATATCATTATTTAAATTGCAAAGTTTAAATTCCTTTTGAGAAGAATTTTAGGTAAAGAAGATGCTACCTCTCTGAATCCAGAACTGAACTGTTGGAGAAGCCACCATGAAGAAGCCTCCAGACCACAAGCTGCACAAGATCAAATTGAACTTTGGGTGTAGTTGATTGAACATTTATTTGTATGTATACTTTTATGCCAAAGGGGGCTGCCCCCTAACTGGCTTTTTGTTATTGTGTTCAGCAATTATTGGTTTTATTTTTTTTCTCTTATCCTCAAATAACTGTAATGTTTAAGTTGATTATGTTCTCATGATCCTTTTTGAGGAAACTTCGCCCCCCAACAACGATCAAAAGGCGGATTATAAAAATGGATTGGAATCCAGGACTTCAATCCCCACAAGCCTTTGCTCCACTTCCCCAGAATGCCTTGTAATCTCACCTAGGCTGAGATTGAGAAGGGATTTAACCTGATGGCAAAGACTTTTGGGCTCTCTTTTTGGACTTCCGTTTTGGAGCAGAGGCATCTGTTCCATGATGTGAGGTTATCTTGTCTAGGCCTCTGGCCTAGGCACGTGTTTCTTATCCTGTATTTTCTTTAATCCTTAATCTCTATATAATACTCCTTGCAGAGAGAAACTAATTTCTACCTGCCTCAGTCTCCCCTAAATTTTAATCTTTACACATACAAGTATTTGAAGGAATATTTAAAAACCAAAAGAAAAATCACAATGATCTCTAGAGCTCAATATGACAAAATCTTAATCGATATACAAAATTGATTTATATTGTGTAATATATATATACAACATAACTGTATATCTATAATTTATAATTGATGACCTTGTTTTATGGAATCCCCAAAATTGCCTTTGTCCCTTGGAAATATGCCTTCAGGGAAGTCCCAGAGTGAATCTTGTCTTAGACTGAACAATAAATTGTAAAGTACCCAATGATTTCAGCCTAGTTAGTGTATTATTATTTTCCTCTATTGTAATATTTCCTCTATTATATTGTATTATTTCCTCTCTAATGTATTAATTTGTTAATACATTAGAATTTCTAGATACAATCAAATATCTTAGAAGTTTCTCCCTTGTATTGTAAAAAATAGACAGGAATCCAGGACTTCAATCCCCACAAGCCCTTGCTCCACTTCCCCAAAATGCTTTGTAATCTCACTGAATTCTCAGGTGGGCCAAGATCAAGAAGGGATTTAACCTGATGGCAAAGGCTTTTAGGCTCTTTTGGACTTCCGTTTTGGAGCAGACGTGGCTCTTCCATGATGTGAGATTATCTTGTCTAGGCCTCTCTGACCTAGGCACATTTTTCTTATCCTGTATTTTCTTTAATCCTTAAGTTTTAATAAACCTCTAAAAAATATAATACTCCTTGCAGAGAGAAACTAATTTCTACCTGCCTCAGTTTCCTAAATTTTAATCTTTATAGTTGGTGACCTAATGGGAGAAAGACTCTCAATCTTCTGATTATTTTCTGATCTTTAGTTCAGCTTTTAATATCTAGTGCCTAGAAATTTTTTTTGAGCCACATTTCTCTGGCCGATTTTTTTTTTACCCTTGCAAAGCTGCTGCTCATTCCAGCCATTAGATAGCTCACAGGCTCACTCCTGACCTGTTTGCCGCCCACCTGGTCCTGGTCCTGGTCCCGGCCCTGCCCACCCTGGCAGCCTGCTCCAGCTCTGGCTCCTGCTCCTAGCCTCTCACCTGGTGCCCGCTCTCCTGGCCCTGCCTGCCTGTGTTCCTGCCTGCAGCTATCCACTGGCCACTGCCTGCCTGCTTCTGTGCCCCAGACCCACGAGCTCGACCCCAGCCAGCTCATCACCGAGATCCTTGGAGCAGATCTCTCAGGACTCATTACTACCAGCTGGTAACAGTATTGGCCACGTGGGCAGAGGGGAGAGACAAGAGGGAAAGGAGACCAGGTAATTTTCCCTTAGGCTAAGCCTCCATGTGGATGGGGGTATTGGCTGCGTGGGTGGATCATAGCAGGGGAGAGAGACTAGAGAGAAAGAAGAAAGATTTTTCAAGAAGGAATTTAAAAAAACAATGGTTATTTTACAAGGATATCTTTTAATTGCATTGATCCTTTCATTGACTTCACCTGCGTGCCAGAAGAAAGATTCAGCCCAAAGATTCCACTTTGAAGGGGCAAATGGAAGGCCCAGCAAACTGAGAGCCAGGCCTAAAGACATGCTGTCCTGGGTTAAAATCTGGCCTCAGATACTTCCCAGCTGTGGGGCCCTTAACCCCCATTGCCTAGCCCTTACCACTCTGCCTTCTGACAATAGGCATCTAAATGGATAATTAAAAACAAAAAACAACAACAAAAAAAAACAACCCAAGGTACTTAAAGACTGGAGGTTCTAAGGCATTTCAGACTCCAATGGTTTATACAAAAAGGTCCTCTGGACCAGCACCCTCCTCCTGTGACTCCTAACCTCACCTCTGGGGTGCCACTGTAATATAGGGAGAGAGAATGGAGTCTCCCTCTATTGGGTCAGGACCAGAGTGAGGTAGAGGTGGAATGGAGTGAAGTAGAAAAAAGGGGATGGGTTGATTTCCCTCTCTCTTCTCCCTGGCAAACCCCACTCTGGCTGCCTTCAAGATCACAAATTTCTGTTCCCTCAGAGACTTGGTTGAAACCAATATGATACAAACAGCTTCTCCCTCTCTGAGGAGAGAAATGTAACTTCCCTCCCCCCCAGTCTTCAATGTCTTCTTCCTTTCTTAGATACTATGAAGACAGTCACATGCTCTTATGAACAGCTGTTTATCTACGGGAACAAATGAAGGATAGGGCACTTGAATTGAGAAATGAGGTATTGGGAAAGAGGGAGTGGAATGTCCCTAGAAGTAACTGAACCCCTTCTCCCAAAGTCTGGCAAGATCAGGCTTTGCTTGCCTGATCCCCCCTCCCCCTGGGTCATTTGTGAAGATGTCCTGACTTTCTAGCTGCCTTGGCTATTAGCTTCCTGTTGAAGTCCCTATTCACTCAGCTTGTCTTCTCTGGAAACTGGGTTAGGAGTCACAGGAGGGGGTGCTGATCCAGGGGTCTGCTGAGGTCCTCCTTTCTGTTGGGCTTCCCAGAAAGACGTCAGTTCCCAACTGTCCAAATCCTCTAACTTCCTCTCTCCTTCCTTCAGAACTCTCTCCTTCCTGCCCTTCCCCCTTTCCAGTTGGTCCTTCAGTCTGCAAAATCTGCTTCTCTCTTCCTTCTGGCAGGTTAAGTCCAAGCTCCCCTCTTAAATTGGGTATATGTTTGGGGGTTTGTTTTGATAAAATTATTCACATATAAAAATGAATAATATGAAAATATATCTTTAACTGAAAACTGAAATTAGTTCAATAAGGCAAAACAGGATTAGAATTAATAGCCTAACACTGGTAGATTCATTTTAAATTATTAAAGAAAATATAAGTCTTAAAACTCTGTATCTGAATAGACTTGGTGTAAATTCTCTCAACAAGATAGTGTAAGATAAACCCAAAGATCACAACTTTTAGGACAAGAACCCATTGTTTGACAAAAATTGCTTGGAAAACTGAAAAATAATTTGGGAGAGATTAGGTTTAGATCAACATCTCACACCCTATAGCAAGATAAATTCTGAATGGGTAAATGACTTAAATATAAAGAAGGAAACCAGAGGTAAATTAGATGAACATAGAATAGTATAACTGTCTGATCTTTGGGAAAGAAAAGAATTTAAGACCAAGCTAGAAATAGAGAATATCACAAAATGTAAAAGGAATAATTTTGATTATATTAAATTAAAAAGCTTTTGTACAAACAAAACCAAGGTATCCAAAATTAGAAGGGAAGCAAAATTGGGGGAAAATCTTTATAACAAAAACTTCTGTCAAAGGTCTAACTTCTCAAATCAACTGTCCAAAAAATCAAGCCATTCCCCAATTGATAAATGGGTAAGGGACATGAATACGTAGTTTTCCGATATAGAAATCAAAACTATCAGTAAGAACACGAAAAAAAATGTTCTAAATCTCTTATAATTGGAGAAATGCAAATCAAAACAACTCTGAGTTACCACTTCACATCTAGAAGACTGCCTAATATGGCAGCAAAAGAAAATAATAAATGTTGGAAAGAATGTGGCAAAAATGGGACTGCTGGTGGAATTGTGAATTGATCTAATAATTCTGAAAGGCAATTTGAAACTATGCCCAAAGAACTTTAAAAGACTACCTGCCCTTTGACCCAGCCATACCACTGCTGAGTCTGTACCCCAAAGAGATAATAAGGAAAAATACTTGTACAAACATATTTATAGCTGCACTCTTTGTGGTGACAAAAAATTGGAAAATGAAGGGATGATCTTTGATTGGGGAATAGCTGAACAAATTGTGGTATCTGTTGGTGAAGGAATGCTATTGTGCTCAAAGGAATAATGAACTGGAAGAATTCCATGTGAACTGGAATGACCTCCAGCAATTGATGCAGAGCAAAAGGAGCAGAACCAGAAGAACATTGTACACAGCAACTGAAACATTGTCACAATCAAACGTAATAGACTTCTTTACTAATGACAATGCAATTATATAGGTCAATTAACACTATCCACATTCAGAGGAAGAATAAAGGGAGTAGAAACACAGAAGAAAAACAACTGCTTGATCACATAGTTCAGTGGGGAAATGATTGGGGATGTAGACTCTAAATGATCACCTTGGTGTAATTATCAATAATAGGGAAGTAGGTCTTGATCAATGATACATGTAAAATCCAGTGCAATTTCATGTTGGCTATGGGGGGAGAGAAAGAACAAGGGGAGGGAAAGAACAAGAATCATATAACCATGGGAAAATATTCTAAATTAATTAAATAAATGAATTAAAAAAAAGAAATTTGCTATCAATAACAAAGATTCTATGTTGAAATACAGGTAAGCTATATTAGCAGTAACATGCAACTTTATTCATGATTCATTTATTCCCTTCTACTTAGATAAATGTGATGATGGTTTAATATACAAACTTCTAAGCTTAGGTAATTTTCCATATTTCCTCCTCGGTAAAATAAGAGAGTTGTACTATATTATTTCTCAAGTTACACAGAGTTGATTTCAGCAAAAATTTCAAAAAAGATGAAAGAAGTAAAAATTTCTAGCCAAGGTTACCTCCTTTTAAGATCACCTTAGGAACAGTGAAATCTGTGCCTAATAAAGCAAAGGACAAACAAGCTGGTCGGGTAGGAAGGAAGAAGAGAACATGAGTCACAAAATGTCAGAAAATAATTAAAAATTGTATCAATATGTAAAAAAGTAAAAAGAAAATTTTCAAAAGTAAAATTTAAAAACAAAATAAAAGCGAATAATTATCCCTTACTCAGTTTTCTGAGAAAATACAATTGAAGACTGCTAAGTCCAGGGCTTTGATGGTATGATATATTTGGTAGAACTTAATGCAAAGTCAAGCCTTATATACAATACCAACCATTATATTCATCTTTGTATATATTGCCAACCCTTAAATTTATTTGTGAGTGTGTATTTTGTAACATTAAAAGTGATTGCACGAGAGCCAGGCTATTACTAGAATTCTTACCTCCCCTTCCCTTCCTTCTGTGCTTATACATTGGAAAGAATGATAAAAGTGTCCATTTTTATTCTGTTAAAAAGATATAAATAAACCAACAAGGTGTGAGTATATTAACTTATCAAAGTCAGCCAACCATCTCCCATGTAAACAAGTGCTGTGTCTGGTCGGTTATGAATGAGCCCACTGGAATAATGAAGACACTAATGAAATGTCTACAGTGCGATTCCATCTGTTCTTTTGTTTAACTTGTCGAGTGAATTAAGTAGAAAAAGAGGATTCAAGTACTGAAAAGGGAAAACCACTTCAAACTAACCCAGACAGCCCTTTAACATGTTTAGCAGTTCCAATTTGTACAATAATATATAAATAGATAAGGAAACTACTAAGCAACAAAAACCAAACATTGATAATAGGTTATTTTCCAGAAGAAATCTGTGGCAGGTAATTCGTTTTCAGTTACAAAGCATCCTTGACAAATAGAACTTAGAGCCAAACAAAAAGCAAATATATAAGGAGGAAAACTAAATCTGATGCTGACAAGTCTCTGCCAGATAATCCTATTAGATTATTTCCAGTCTTTCACAATAATCACTATTATACTACAGAGGTAAAACTACTGGAGTGAATTATGCCTTCCTGAGTCAGAAGGCTGAGTTAGGTAGTTCACTGATGCATAGCAATCGATGCAATGTTCTTAAAGCTGAAGCTAAGTCATTTTTCAAATGGTAAACTCAAGATAGCAAAGACAACATAGCCCAGTATAGATCTCATAGTCAGGATGAACAAGCTTCAAATACTTTTTTCTGACAATTTCTAGAGATATGACATGAGGCAAGATGGCAAACCTCTGTGTTGTCTAGAAAATTCTCAAAGAATGATGTATTAAATCCTGGAGTAGTAGAAAAAGTTCTTAATGATAAAAAAAAAATCACAGATCATTCATTTATATGTAAGTTTGAAATAATAGCATTTCAAGCCTCTGATTTTGTCATGTTGGGCATAAAAATATAACTGATAAAAATTACAACCTCTTTACAATTTGTGCCATTACCTTTAAGAGATGTTACAGTCATTAAATCCATCACCTCTGTAACTTGGTAAAGTGGCACACAAATTAACTGGGAAAAAATAACATAATTAAATTTACTTACTTATACTATACATTTTTGGGCCATGATTCATTACATTGTCTTCTGTTTCCTCATATTTCAAACTTAATTTATTAATTCAGGACTTTCTGTAAGGATTAGGCCCTTTCCCTTTCCTGAACTCTTGGATCTTATTATCAAAACTTATTTCATGTTAACATTGATTTACTGGGTTCCGAGTGTAGAATTAACTTCTCTAATATGTCTACACTCCTGATCCATTTCAAGCATCCTATAACATCTGTAAAGAATCTGAATTCAGAGTGCTAGAAAATTCTAGAACTCCTAAATTATTCCAGAATTTCTAAGTCCTAGCTTTAATTACATCTTGAGAATTATCAGAGGCTTATGCATTTTGATACAGATCTACTCCGTTCTCCTGAACTTTTCCTAACACTCTGAAATTTTTGACCTTGAATATAAAATACTCTATGTTTCAGGTGCCTCTGGAACCTGAACACTAAGGGACTTCTGGGGGTTGAAGTCTAAAGGTTCAAAATCTCCATATTGTGACCTAATCTAGGCTGTATAAATGAAGATTTTGAACCTTTAGACTTCATCTCCAAGAAGTTCCTTAATGTTTCTCAAAATTCCCTTTAATGTCTCCTGAGCCTCCACATTAGAGTGATCATGTTATTGTTTTATAAATCCTGTAGCTCCTCCCTCTTCCTCTCTTCTCTTGTAGGCTGGGTTGCTTAGATAGCAGAAGGAATTATAACTATCAATAATAATGTGAGAATATAACTAAATCACTAATAACTAGAGAAATACAAATCAAAAGAACACAGAGGTAACACTTCTAACCCATCATATTGATTAAGATGACAGTAATGAAAAAGGAATGAAAAGTTGGAAGTGATGTGATAAAATGGGTACACTAATACACTATTGTTGAACCTGAAAAATAATACAAAGCTTCTGGAAAACAATTTGGAATTATGCTCAAAGTTCTATAAAACTATTCATATACTTTGGCTGAGAAATGTCCTACTAGAAATATACCCCACAGAGTACAAAAGAAATTGTACAGAAATACATATAGTAGCCTTTTTGTGTTAATTGGCAAAGAATTCTAAACTAAGGGAATATCTATCAAGTGGGAATGACCTAACAGGTTATTGTATCTGAAAGTGTTATAAGACTGAAATGATAAATGAGTGGCTTCAGAAAAAATGTGGGAAGTCCTATATAAACTGATTCAATATAAAGTGAACAGAAGCAAGAAAATATTATATGGAAACTCAACTATGAAATACTAAGTAACTTTGATTACAGAGTACATTGAAGCATATTTTTCTTTTCTTTTTCTTCTGTTTTTATTTTTTTATTTGGAAAAATGTCTGATGTGGTAACCAAGAAGAGCACAATTTCAGTTGTGTTTTCTCAATGAGTTTGGGAGGAATGAAGGGAGGGAGAGAATATAGAACTGAAAATAAGATTGAAATTACATTTTAAAAAGAAAAATAGTTGGCAACCTAAATGAGAGCAATTTCAGTCAAGTTAGATTACAAAGGTTTAATAATTGAGTGTGAGAATTTAGGAAGTAGAGATAATCACAGCTGATAGATTTTTTTCCTGAGAATTTTTCTCTGAAAAGGAAATCAAATGTAGAAAAATAATTTGAGGGGATTGCTGATGTAAATGAAGGGTTTCTAAAAATTGAATAGATTTGGGAGTTTTCAAATGTAACAGGAATGAGCCAATAGATAATTAGAAACTAAAGAATAGGCAGAGAGAAGTGATCATTGAAGGTGTAAGAAGATAAGGATTGATATACATAGTAAGAATGGTCAGAAATGGCGTGGAGAAGGATATTTTTTTTCATATTCATCAACAATAAAGGATATAATTGAGCATGGATATGGAAGTGGATTAATGCATAAAATTTGGGATAAAAAGGAATTCATGGCTGTCTCTCATTCTGGGGAAGCATAAAATAATCTCCTGAAAGAGAGATAGGGAGGAGTGTGAGTGATTATACATTGTAACCTAAGGATCTGTTTTGAATTAGAAATACATTGTATTGTGTCTAAAATAAACAATAATTTCTGTATAACATGAAGAATGAGTGTATCTTCCAAAGAACTATTTAAAAACTGAAGATTTTTATTAACATTTGCAACTCAAAATGATAGGCAAGATAATATTACTGAGAATGCAATAATGAATCTCAATGGGAAATATGTTAACCTTTTGCAGGCAGTGGATGATTATTTGGTAAAAAGACTTAGTGGATAGAGAGATACATATTACAAATCTATGTCTAGAGAATGAATCTTTTCTAATTCATGAAAATAAAGTGTCAGTATTTTAATTCATTGAATGAGTTTTTAGTAGTGTTTAGATATAATTTCATCTAATCTCACCCTGTCCCAGACCCTGGACATCAATATAAGATTGAGACTCAAAACTGTTTGCTAACTCTAGAATTAATGTGTCATTTTTGACTTTCTTGAATTCATGATGACTAAGCCAACGAGTTTAGAAAGTTTAATGTAATGTCAAAGTTTTAAATTGAATTCCACAATCAAATCATTGCTTTGAGCATAGTACCAATATCTTATATCTGCACCTAGCTGCTATAGCAACCCTATTCCAGAATTTAAGGGAGAAAAAAAAACTTTATAAGTATATAGGTGTATTCTGGTTATGTCAAATGTCCCAATATGAAATTAATGAAAGCAACTATATGTCTACATTTTATATTAACTCATAAACTTGTAATTTTCAAGTTTCCTTTATAAAGAATGTCATAACCTACCCATTCCAGTATTTTGCCTCTCACTATAATATCTTGAGATATTGTTGAGGGTCATCATATATGTCAACAACTTTAGAGGGAAAATTAAATCTCTAAAATAAACCTCATTTCTTCCTTAATTCATCATAAAACTTCCATCTAAAACTCTTGAATAGTCCTCTCTATTGGGCATTTGTCTCTAATTTTTGACTTATTCAGTTCTAATGTAGTTTGATTCAACTAGTATTTGTTAAAGCAGCCAATATCTTTTCCACTGCATGGTCTTTGAATTTCAGCAAAATTTAAGATGCTTACAAGTAGAGACTTTTATTTCTGTTTTTGTATCCTCAACCTAATTCCAGGCATCATGTGGGATGTAGTGTGAAACTGAGAACAAAAGTAGCTATGTTTCAAAATGGATAGAGCTATGGATGTAGAATCAAGATTGACTGAATATAGATATAGCCTCTGCCACTTACTGGCTTTGTGACTTTGAGTGAGTAATTTAATATCTCTGTCTCTGTTTCCTTATCTGTAAAATGAGAATAATAGCATATACCACCCAAGACTGTTATAAAGATGAAATGAGATAGTATTTGTAAAGTGATTTGTATATCTTAAAGTACTCTATAATTGTTAGCAGAAATAGGACAGATATTAAAATTAAACTGAGGAGAGATTTAAGAAGCAAGACATTGAAGATTTATCCCACACTAAGATTTTTGATCAGCAGCACAATAAGGTCAATCCTATAGTGAGGAAAAGAAAATTGGGTTCTTTTAGTGCCAGGAAATGGAAGAATTGTGAAATAATTCAAGGATGAAAGTGATTATAGGAGCAGAAAGATGGGATTGATTAGTGTAGCATGGGTGATGAAAACTCCAGTTCAATTTGATGAATTCGCCAATAGATGATGAGATTACAGAGCATAGACCATTGTCAGAATGGGCACTTCCCACAGAGCTACATATGCAGCTTGAACTCTTGCAGTTAGATCACTGTGACCTGTTGATTGTTCCCTAGGTAGCAGGTACTGACTCAGATATGATAGGTGAGAATCAGAAGTGGTCACACTCTCATCAGAGAACTGTCCTCTCAGTTTGCCCACCCCAATGCTTAGGTCCATGAACTATGTCAGTGAGATATGGTAATGATTTGGCCCCTAAAAATATTAACAAAGGAAGAGAAAGAAAAGAGTTTTTATGCACTTCCCCACTTCTTGAAGAATGGTAATTATAGTAAAAAATCCCATGGAGATGGAGACAGCTGCTAGCCCAGGTCAGTCTTAGACGCAGAATGTACACAACTCTAGTTGCTTTCTCTTGTCTGTCTGCTTCCTTTTATGGGTATATATCAATGAAAAAAAAGCTGATGAAATAGATGTGTGGAGCCTTGGGGGTTACCACCGAGGCTAATGGTTCCTTAATTAAGAATATAGTTACCAACAAACAAGAATGAAATTTCCATAGCAGCAGACTCCTTGGAGAAGAAGATCACTAATAGGAAGATACTTTAGCTGAAGGACTAAAACTATGCATTGGGTTAAAAACAAATCTGGACTGTGCCATCCCTCTCTGATAATTGCTTTGAGTTGTTCAGGCAATATAGTTCTGAGGTGAATACAATATATCTGCTGCACAGTCACATAACTTATATTTGCCCCCTGTACGTGGGCAGCATAATAAATATAATGTGAGCTATCTGAGTGTTTTATATAGCTAGTAGTATTCATATATTCATTTAAAACCTGGGTATCTTATGCAGATTATTTGGCCAATTAAGTTTTATATTTAATGTCTCATACTAGTAAATAATATCATAACTAGGTACATTTGTGAAAAAGTACCCTAATAACCACATTTCATGAAACTTTAGACATTAATCAAATCTATATATTGTTTCATAAGTTTTCCTAAAGAAATCCAAGTGGAAACATTAATAAGCCAAAGACAATATGATCCCTTTATGAGATGCTGGAACTTTTCTTCCATGATTAATCTGTAGCACAAACTGTTTTCTAGTTTCTTTAAGACATCCTAAAAGATCTGCAATGATCAAAAATAGTAAAGGAAAAAAGAATTTTTATCTTCCTTTTCTCAACATACAACTCTCATTTAATGCTTTCTGCCATCAGCAGATAAATCCAAAAGTTGAAAGCAATTGGGAAAGAGGCATCCGTGTTATGCAAGATGTACAGTAACAATTATTATCACTTCATAGTGCTTTTAAATTTTTGTAAAATATTCTAGTTATGTTTTCTCCTTTGACATGAGACAGTAAACTTGTAATTTTTAAATATTATTTCTATTTCTAAAATCCTGATTTTATCAATATGATGTGTGATGATTTTCAAAAAACTTGTTCAATGTAGAAGTGAAAAATTAGTTGAGTTGTGCCAATTCCCAAACTGTGTAATTAAACATTTATTCAGTCGTGTGGTTTGAAAAACTTCAGTCTTGGAGTTGAAGACAATACCTAATAATATAATTTGTTTCTATTGTGTCAAGGAAGTTTTTCCCCTCCTCCTACTGAGGAGCTTTACCTGTCTATCAAATATTCCTGACATGCCACAGTTGGGCCAGGTTTTGCGCCAATCTACATACTATGCAACAATAAAGGTCAAGGTTGGGGGTTTCTTGGAGGAGAATCAAGAGAGAAGCCAGGAGAAAATGGAGAAGAGAGCAGAGGAGGAAGGGAAGGGGAGGAAAGAGGAAAGAGACTGGCAGGCTAGGCACCATGTAGTCAGGTTACTTAGGAGTAATTGTCTACCCTTACAATAAACTTTATAAAATATATATCTGGGAAGAAATATTATCTAACTCTTACAGAATGACGAATCATTTTGGTTTAAAAACGAAAACGTAATTTTCTTCTGAGAGAAGTTTTGAGTCTTAGGTAAAGCTTAGGTAAGATAGAAATGGCTTCAGTTTGCTGACCTGCCTTCATATGTGAAAGAAACTGTGGCAGAGAGGGAACAGGCTGCTGTTTTGGGATCACATTGGATTAGTGAGGGAAGCTCCTTCCCTGGTGGCTCCCTCTCCCACTCCCCCCCTTTTTTTCCCTTTCAACTTGAAGAGGGGTAAAAGGGCCTTTTTGCCCATATGGAATCCGGTGGATTTTAGGACTCAACAGGAACCCCTGATCTTTTATTTTCCACAGCACACAAGTTCCTAGTGTTCCTTCTTTCAGCTTAGTGCAGTATAAGACAGGGGGAACATCTTGAATGGATCCTGGGGGTCCTTCCAAGTTGTGGTTTAGAGTTAGGGGGTCCCTGGGGCAGTAGAGAAGGGAAAAGGACTCCCAACATGTTCCCCACCCCCACCACCGGACCTGACCTGAGCCATTTTGGACAAGAATAGGGAGTCAGAGGACAGGGCAGGATCCTATGGGCCCCCTGACTGTTTGACTTTCCTGGGCACAAAAAATGGAGGCTCCTATTTCTTCCCAGCCTCTGCACTCTCCCCAGGCATACAATTAGCCCAGCCCAGCACATGAGAGCACCCCCCCATTCCAAACAGGACCAAGATTTTTTTTTTAAACCAAAGGGCACTATAATCCAGCATCTTTTTCCCAGTCCAGTATCTGCCTGACTTTTGCCACATGCCACACCCACTGGGCCACTGCAGCAGGGACCTGCTCAGAGACATCCATTAAATTAAGCCTGGTGATCCTTCCAGGCTGTGGACCGGGGTAGGTGCTCCCCGCCCCCCCCCCCAACTTTGAAAACCATGGCTGTTTGCTCTGGGGGGAGGGAAGGGATTTAACTCCATTTTTTCTTTCCTTTCTCCCTCCCCCCCCCCAAAATAATCCTTAGAACTGGGTTGAGAGGAAATGTTCTTTTGGAATTTGTTTCCTCAGACTACATTTTTCTCTCTCCCTCCCCCACCCTCAAACTTTGCTTGTAGGCTGCCTGCCTTCTTTAGCATATTAAAAGCCACATACTTTTTTGCTTTCCCTTTATCTGACTGTTTGCTTACACAGGTCTACACACAGGAGCCTTCCACTCTACACTCATTATAGTGCCACCTACTCTCAAGAATTGAAACTGCAGGAAAAGAAAAAGGATTCCTTTGCTACTGCTACTAGTGATTTAAAATAATGTTATTAAAATTGAATACATTTAAATTAAAGGATTATTAATAGGAAATAATAATATTGAATTTAAATTGAAACCAAATTTATAAACTTGAACAAAGCCAACATTAAATCAAATCAATTACATGCAATATTAAGGAATACTTTTAGGACACAATAGTATTAATAATACTATCAATAATAATTATTAAACATCAATAACTATTATTAGTCACTCTTATTATTAATTACTAATTATCATTATTGATGACCGATACTTGCTGTTTATGTTTTATGGTTGTTAATTATTAATAACAATAATTAGAAAAATGCATATTGTTAATTATTTATAACATTGATAATTATAATAAATGCATGCTATTAATTATTAATACCATTAATGATTATAATAAATATATATTATTAACTATTGATAATATCATTAATAATTATAGTAAATGTAATGAAATCATTAATAATTCTAATGAATGTATATTATTAATTATTGATAATAACAATTATTAAATTAAATACACATGCATTATTGATACTATTGCTGTGCAGTGATTACTGTTTCCTTACACTAGCCTTTTTGTTTTAAACCTTCTCTTATTGCCTTCCACAATAACATTGAAGAACTTTGTGTCTCCATTTTTTTTAATGTTTTAGGAACTTTTCATTGTTTAAGCTGACCATTTAGCTATACTCAAACTAGCTTACATAGGGCATACGGACTAGACAATATAGGAAAATTTGCAACACATCAAAGGAAATCAGGAACTATTCCTACTGATTCACCCCTGCATCAATTTCTAAATTCCTAAAATGATTCCAATTTGCTTAAGGAGAATTGAATGACAAAGAAAGAAGCTAGAAAGTTTTGTAAGGCATGGATGGACATATCTTTTACCTGGCCAAAATATGGCTCTTTTGACTTCAAGATCTTAAAAGATTTGAAGTTAGCCATTGTAAAGATAATTTAGGGTTGTGACCTAATTCAAATTATTTTTGGTCCTCAGGAAATATCCCAAATAAAATACCCAAGTCAAGTTTTTTTTTTTAATTTATGGTGGTTTAATTAATATAGAGGGAAGGAATTAAGGAGAAGGGAGAGGGAAAGAGTGTAGCATTTCTCTCCCGTGGTCTGTGCCAGGGGGAGTTCAATGTCCTCCACCACGAGGTCTTTGAAGAAGATTAGTGGCTTTTTAAGAAGATAGTGTTTGGAAGGTAAAGGAGAAAGAATCAGCCTAAACTCCGATAGAGCTCAGTAAGATGCCTCACCTGAACTAGACTACTCAGCTTCCTCCAGTATGGTATCAAGGAAAACTCACTACTAAACCTGGACAATAGCAGCCACCACCCAAGATTCCGAAATGCTCAGCATGCTGCCACCAGCCACCTCTCTGCTGCCAAAGAGCCAGGAGAGAGGAAGTGATCCAAAATATATAGTTTTTCAGATCACTTTTCTGCATCTCACATGTACCAATGGAAGCTTAAGCTTGATTTAGGATAGCCCAGGGTTCTGTCAGTTGTTTCTGATTTGTTATTTGCTAGCACATGTCTGTAATAGACCATCCTCCTAAATACTTAATCCTTAAGTATGGGTGTAGACATTCCTGTTTTTGTTAGACTAAGCAGGATGAAGTAAATCTAAAGTTCACACCATTAACAACAAAGATTCCAAAGATTATAAATACTGATACTTCTGGGCATATCATGTTGATAATTCAACCATCTCCTCCAGTGAGGAAATTTTCCTTTCTTTGGAACCAAACCATTCTAGCTTAACTCCTTCAGTGAAATCTAGCAAGAAACATGCTCTATCACCCCATCTGGCTTGAGAGGATTCTCCTCATACTCACCCAAACCAGGACTTGAATCCCTCAGCTTCTCTCCCTGTCAGACCTCGCTCATACCCTACTTGTCCCATCCCCTTTCCCCCCAATCTACCTTTATACACTATCTACCCAGGGCACACCCATCTCCTGTATCCCCACCCATAGCATCCCTATGTCAATGCTTTTCCATACCCTCCTTGCTACCCACCTTACTGTGACCTCTCTAGACCTCACCCATCCTACTCCTCTCCCCCCCATACCCAGACAGTTCCCCATTCCTCTCCACCCTACCCCCAGTCCTGCCCCCAATCTTTTCACTCTGCCTCCCCACCTGCTGACCAGCTCCATTTTACCACCACACCCCCTTCCTCTACCAGCCTCACTATAACCTACTCCATTGAACTCCAGAACACAGGCCAAGCAGCAGGTGCCACAGATGGTTCAAGTAAAGACCTTTTCCTCTAAGAATTGTCCCTACATATAAGAGACATGGAGATTTGGTAAACATTAGACATCATACACCCTTTTCTCCACAGGATATTGAGAGATTCAAAGAAAAAACACCTTCATATGAAGTTGAGCCTGTGTTGGTGATGAATAAGTTTGAAAGCATTTTTCGTACATATGATCCCACATGGCTTGATGTAGAAGATTTCCTAGTGTGAAAATCAAGGTTGCAGTGCTTGACATATGTTAGGATGTAGGACTTCCTTGAACCACACTCCATGTGCAATACCTTGAGTCAAGTGCTATCATCCTGGCTCCACTTGTCCCTGGCGGTGATGTTAAAATGAGACCAAGGAATGATTTTCCCATTCACTGTTGAAGCTTAGTCCTTTCTCTCTTATAGTCTGACAATTTTCTGTACTCCTGTCTGCAATTGGGTACAGTGCTATATTGCTTCTATTGTCTTACAGGCTTGTTAGACAAAAGCCACTTTAATAGTCTTGCCTGTAATTTAAGAACATGTTACAGGGTTTTTTTTTAATCTGGATTTTATACACATAAGATTTTTATTTTTTTATCATTTCTGTATTTCTTATCATTTTTATACAGAATGTAATTTTTACTCTTTTATTTTGGGATTTTTGGTGGCTGGTTTGTTTTTGTTTTATTTTTCTTTTGATAATTGTTTCATATACCTCATAACTCAGTCATGTATCCCAGTGTGATTCTGGTGTTGGTCAACACCATCCTCAGGGAGGATTGTGTAATTATCCTAAAAATTCAAGATTTAAAATTTTTGGAGAAATTTCAAGAAAAGAAGCTTGCCAACACCCCAAAATCAGGAAAGTGTATACTTTTGGAGAAGGTGCTATAAAGGTGCCTGAAGAAGCTACACACTGCATCAAAAGATCCAGATTGAACTTTGGGATATAATGAACTGAAATGAAGGGATTAAACATACTTATTCTAAATATAAACTCTTATGCCAAAGGGAAGTGTACCCTAATTGGTATTTTGTCAATGCATCTATCAATCAGTTTTTGTATTTTACTCCCATCTCTAACTATTGTAACTCCCTCTTAGAAAAATGCAATATTGTATATACTTTTAGCTAGAAGGTATTTAGAGTTATAAGATAGCTATATTTAAATGATCCATATGGAGACATCTCCCAAAGGATCACAGGGGGTTGTGTCAAGGAAGTTTACCCCTCCCCCTATGGAGGAGCCTTACCGTCTATCAAATATTCCTGATATACCACAGTGTGACAGGTTTTGCATTGGTCTAATTACTATGCATCAATAAAAGTCAAGCTTAAGGATTTCATTGGGGAGAATCGAGAGAGAAGTCAGGGGAGAATGGAGAAGAGAACAGAGGAGGCAGGTGAGGGGAGGAAAGAGGAAAGAGACTGGCAGGCTAGGTACCACACTGTCAGGTTAATTAGGAGTAATTGTCTACTTTTCCATTAAACTTTATAAAATATATATCTGGGTAGAAATATTATTTAACTCTTACACTACTAAAAATAATTGAATTTGACTCTTGTTCTTGTTACTATGTAATGTGTAGCCTTAGAAAAGTCACTCATTCAAAAATTAATTGGAAATTAAATAATATGATACTCCAAAATCGATTAGTTAGAGAAGAAATCATAAAAAAAAAAACCAATTAATTTCATCGAGGAAAATGACAATGGTAACACATCCTTTCAAACCTTATGGGATGAAGACAAAGCACTAATCAGAGGAAAATTCATATCCCTGAGTGCATATATTAACAAACTATGGAGGGCAGAGTTCAATGAATTGGAAATACAAATACAAAAACTTGAAAGCGAACAAATTAAAACCCCCCAGAAGAAAACTAAACTAGAGATCCTAAAAATTAAGGGAGAAATTAATAAAATTGAAATTGATAGAACTATTAAACTAATAAATAAGACTAGAAGCTGGTACATTGAAAAAACAAACAAAATAGAGAAAGTAATGGTCAATCTAATTAAAAAAAAGGAAAGAAGAAAAGCAAATTAACAGCATCAAAGATGAAAAGGGAGACATCACCTCCAATGAAGAGGAAATTAAGGCAAGCTTTAAAAACTACTTGGACCAATTATATAGCAATAAATATAACAATCTAGGCAATATGGATAAATATTTACAAAAATATAAACTGCCTAGACTAACAGAAGAAGAAATAGAATTCTTAAATAATCCCATATCAGAAAATGAAATTCAACAGGCCATCAAAGAACTCCCTAAGAAAAAATCCACAAGGCCAGATTGATTTACAAGTGAATTCTATCAAACATTCAAAGAACAGCTAATCCTAGTACTATGCAAACTATTTGACATGATAAGTAAAGAGGGATTTCTACCAAATTCCTTTTATGACACAAGCATGGTACTGATTCCAAAGCCAGGCAGGTCAAAAACAGAGAAAGAATCGTAGAACAATCTCCCTAATGAATATAGATGCAAAAATCTTAAATAGAATACTAGCAAAAAGACTCCAGCAAGTGATCAGAAGGGTCATCCACCATGATCAAGTAGCATTATACCAGGGATGCAGGGCTGGTTCAATATTAGGAAAATCATCCACAAAATTGACCATATCAACAAGGAAACCAACAAAAATCACAGGGTTATTTCAATAGATGCAGAAAAAGCCTTTGATAAAATACAACACTCATTCCTTTTAAAAACACTAGAAATCATTGGAATAGAAGAGTCATTTCTAAAAATAATAAACAGTATATATCTAAAACCATCAGCTAATATCAATCTGCAATGGGGATAAACTAGATGCATTCCAAGTAAGATCAGGAGTGAAACAAGGATGACCATTATCACCTCTATTATTTGACATTGAACTAGAAACACTAGCAGTAGCAATTAGAGAAGAAAAAGAAATTGAAGGAATTAAAATAGGCAAGGAGGAGACCAAGTTATCACTCTTTGTGGATGGCGTGATGGTCTACTTAAAGAATCCTAGAGATTCAACCCAAAAGCTAATTGAAATAATCAACAACTTTAGCAAAGTTGCAGGATACAAAATAAACCCACATAAGTCATCAGCATTTCTATATATTTCCAACACAGCTCAGCAGCAAGAACTAGGAAGAGAAATCCCATTTAAAATCACCTTAGACAAAATAAAATACTTAGGAATCTATTTCCTGAGACAAACACCTGAACTATATGAACATCACTACAAAACACTCTCCATACAACTAAAACTAGACTTGAGCAATTGGAAAAACATTAATTGCTCATGGGTAGGACAAGCCAATATAATGAAAATGACCATCCTACCCAAACTTATTTATCTATTTAGTGCCATACCCATTCAACTTCCAAAAATTTTTTTTTACTGAATTAGAAAAACCATGACAAAGTTCATTTGGAAGAACAAAGGATCAAGGATATCCAGGGAAATAATGAAAAAAATACAAAGGAAAGGGGCCTTGCAATCCCATATCTGAAATTATATTATAAATCAGAGGTCATCAAAACAATTTGGTACTGGCTAAGAGACTGAAAGGAGGATCAGTGGATTAGACTTGGGGCAAGTGACCTCAGCAAGACAGTATATGATAAACCCAAAGATCCCAGTGTTTGGAACAAAAATTCACTATTTCATAAAAACTGCTTGTAAAATAGGAAGACAGTTTGGGAGAGATTAGGTTTGGATCAACACCTCACACCCTACACCAAGATAAATTCAAAATGGATGAATGAGTTGAACATAAAGAAGGAAACTATAAGTAAATTAGGAAAACAGAATAATATACATGTCAGTCCTTTGGGAAGGGAAAGATTTTAAAACCAAGGAAGACTTAGAAAGATACACAAATTGTAAAATAAATAATTTTGACTACATCAAATTAAAAATGTTTTTGTACAAACAAAACCAATGTAACTAAAATCAGAAGGGAAGCAACAAATTGGGAAACAATCTTCATAAAAACCTCTGACAAAGGTTTAATTACTCAAATTTACAAAGAGCTAAATCAATTGTACAAAAAAATCAAGCCATTCTCCAATTGATAAATGGGCAAGGGACATGAATAGGCACTTTTCAGATAAAGAAATCAAAACTATTAATAGGTACATTAAAAAGTGTTCTAAATCTCTTACAATCAGAGAGATGGAAATCAAAAAAACTCTGAGGCATCACCTCACACCTAGCAGATTGGCTAACAGATTGCCAGCAAAGGAAAGTAATGAATGTTGGAGGGGATGTGGCAAAGTAGAGACAATAATTCACTGCTGGTGGGACTGTGAATTGATCCAACCATTCTGGAGGGCAATTTGGAACTATGCCGAAAGGGCGACACAAAGACTGTGTGTCCTTTGATCCAGCCATAGCACTGCTGGGTTTGTACCCCAAAGAGATTATAAGGAAAAAGGCTTGTTGAAGAATATTCATAGCTGAGCTCTTTATGGTAGCCAAAAATTGGAAAAGGAGGGGATGCCCCTCAATTGGGGAATGGCTGAACAAATTGTGGTATATGTTGGTGATGGAATACTATTGTGCTTAAAGGAATAATAAAGTGCAGGAATTCCATGGAGTCTAGAACAACCTCCAGGAAGTGATGCAAAGTCAAAGGAGCAGAACCAGGAAAACATTGTACACAGAGACTGATACACTGTGGTACAATCTAACGTAATGGAATTCTCCATTAATGTCAATGCAATGTCCCTGAACAATCTGCAGGGATCTAGGAGAAAAAACACTATCCACAAGCAGAGGACAAACCTTGGGAGTAAAAACACCGAGGAAAAGCAGCTTCTTGACTACAGGGGTTGTGGGGACATGTCTGAGGAGAGACTCGAAATGAACACTCTAATGCAAATACCAACAACATGGAAATGGGTTCGAATCAAGAACACATGTGATACTCAGTGGAAATGCGTGTCGGTTATGGGATAGGTGGTGGGAGGGGAGAGGGAAGAAAAGAAAATTATCTTTGTCTCCAATGAATAATGTTCGGAAATGACCAAATAAAATAATGTTTTAAAAAAAAAAAAAGAAAAGTCACTCATCCTCTCTGAGTCTTGGGTTTCTTCATCAGTTCAGTTTAGGAATTAGACTAATTCACAGATAGCTGTTTTTCCAGATCTACTTCAATTGTTATTTACATAGTGTGAGACATGTATTAAAAAATAGATGAGAAAAGTAAATTTTGTCTTTTCTTAATAGTGGGCAAATATAGACATTTTGTAGGCTGTTAACTAACTTATTTTTCCCCCCTTGTCATCTTTTTAAAGGCCAAAAGTTTTCTATCCAAATTAGAACACAGTTCCAGTGAGGATTTAATAATTTATTTTTCTCAAAACTCTGTCCTGACCCACAAATTCCCCACCCCTTGGAATAGCTATTGGGTCCTATCTCTTCCTTGCCTGTATTTCTATTTCCAAATTCTAATGATATGATATAAGATGAAAGCAATCACAAGAATACAAATTCCTAAATGTTCCCTTCATGTTTTCCATTTCCTCTCAAATCCCTGTCCAAGGGGAATAATATTTAGCCAAAATCATTTAGAGTGAAATATTCTTTTTTAAAAACCCTTATCTTCTGTCTTAGAACAACTAAGAGAGAAGAGTGTAAAGGGCTTGGCAATGGGGGTCAAGTGACTTGCCCAGGGTCACATAGCTAAGAAGTATCTGAATCAAGATTTGAACTCAGGACTTCCCATCTCTAGGCCTGGCTCTCAATCTATTGAGCCACCTAGCTTCCCCCTATAGGGAAATATTCTAATCCTCTGATGATTTTAGGAACAGAATTTTGAAAAAAGAAATTTCATGTAACGAGGCCACAAAATCTTGCATTTCAAAGCTAACGACATTTTAAAATACCTTTCTTTTACAGAGTTTTTTTTGTTTGCAATGTTATGTAAACCATTTTTGATAAGAATATACACATTCATTAATGAGTAGTGCACTTAAACTAAAATAGTTTGTATAATCTGGGCATTGTGAATCTTACAAATTCTCAGACCCTACTTCATAAGATTTGGTTAAGACCATTCCCCATTTTAAACAATGAACCATCTTACATCAGTAATGTGAGACCTCTACTCCACCCCTACTTAAGCATGCTTTAGGGGAAGAAACTCCTTGCTGAACAATGAAAAATACTTAAACCCATACTTATAGTAAGGCAAAAGTTCTTAAGCTGTACCTGTTTTTAGATCTAATACAAAAGGGTGCTAAGTACCTATAATGGTCAGGCAACTTGTGAATTTAAATAAAAAACTCAGAGGCTTTTTCAGGTGTGAACTTAATCAAAAGTTTAAGTCTACTCAGGTGTGAATTAAGAATGGTCTGTCCTTTGGAAAAATGTCTACTGTGATTGGTAGATGTGAGAACTTAGGGGAGGCGACATAGGAGAAAATTCCCTTTAAAAGGAGGTCAAAAAGGAGGTCTCGGGAGATTCAGCTGGGAAAAGCTGCATTGGAGGAGGCAGCTGGTGTCTCTCTGAACACTAGAATCTTTCTTGGATAAATCTGGTGGTGAGTGGATAAAAGACTGACTGATCTCTCTCTTAGGGTTTTCAGCCTAGGCTGGCTCATGCTGGCCAAGGCTGGTCTAGCCCTTTTTCTCATTATTTCCTTTTTCTCTCTCTCTCTCTCTCTTTCATTAATTCCTCATTTGTATTAATTAAAATCTCTATAAAACGCAGCTGACTTGGGTATATTTAATATTTGGGAATTTTTCCCTGGCGACCACCTTATATTTGATTTAAAACAAGACACTGTCTTGAAACCATATTTTCTGCGGTCACAATTTAAGCCAACCACTTTTTGATCTGTAACAGTTTATGACTCCCACTATTTTAATTATTACAGCACGTGGTTTAGAAGTATCTGATTATTCAAAATATTTGGCCTAATTATTAAACAACAAAGGTATTATCTAAAGATGTCAACCTAAAGTTTAAGTTCTCAATATTCTAGAACTTTTTGTAACCACCAATTGTTGTAATTAGAGAAAATGAATATATATGCTAGTAAACAGATTTATGGCTATGCATTTAATAAGAATAATTTTCTTGCCAGGAAAATAAAAAAAAAATCTTTATTTAATCTTCTCTTATTCCTTAAAATATCTTGTTTAATTTAATTTTCCTAGATGAGCTAATATATGAGAATTTGAGAACAATCTGCAAATTCATGTCCCTTTCATTCACAAATTCTAAATAATTCAAATGATACCCATAGCCTTATAATTGGTCCCATCCTGATGAAAGGAGCCTAACCTAGCCCAAGGTTTAAAGAATTTCTCTGTCCTGAAAATTTCCAAGAAACCACTTCTAAAATTATACTTTTTTTTAAATATAAAAAGAACACATTCTAAATAGACAAGTGAATACATTCCAAAACAAAATAGGTGAAGTTTTTTTTTTTTACTTTGAGTAAAAAAATTTACCATCAATTCTTACAGTTGTTACAAGATGTTCTTAACAAACTACACAAAGTCAAAAGAAATATTTCAAAGTGTGCTGGAATAAACACATACTATATCAAGACAAGGGATTGATTAATTGTGAGCATTTATAACTATATAAATGATCACTAAAACTCAGGGTTTGATATTTTATTTTCTAAACTTGAGAAAGAGATGGAGAAAACAGTAACATTGGAAATTATATTTAAATGTGTTTTGTACTTCTTAGAGTCAGTTGTTAACCAGTTATCATCAGACTCCAAGAAGCCTTTAAATATAAAAACCAACAATTAATTAGAGGAATTATGGGTTCCATAGTAATTAAAGAATAGTTTATTTTTATATTGGAGAGGATAGTAATGTTCTCCAACTTGCTTTGGGTGCATGCTTACGCAGGGAATTTGCAATGATTCAGTTCCTTGTAAATCTGACCATGAAATGTGAGCATGTCCTACTGTGTGAAGCTGAGTGCCTGACCTAAAGAATTAATTTATACGTTTAATATATGTTTAGGTCCTGAATTATTATTTAATCAATTTTTCTTTATCTTTGCCAAGAATGTTTATATACTTTGGTTTAAATGGCACATAAAAAATAAAAATAAAAACTGATGGATGATTTAAAACTGTCAGACTTGGTTTAGTGAAGTTGTTAATTATTCCACACATTCTAAAAAGAATTTTGGAATTCTAAGAGAATGACTAAAGAGGTCCATCTTCTTTGGTCTAGAGATACCACTGGTAGAGATATACTAAAAAAAGAGTCAAAAGAGAAAAAGAGGTCCCATATACTCCAAAATATTTATAGCATTACTTTTTTTTTTGTAGTAACAAAGAAATAGAAACAAAATACATGTCCATCAAATAGGGGATGGTGAAACACATGATCATGAATGTAATGAGATATTACTGAATTGTAAGAAATAGGGAATATGGAGTATTAAGTGAAGCAAGGAAAGTCATAAGAAGTAATACAAAGTAAAAGAAACAAAATTAGCAAAACACTATATTCATGACAACAGTAATCCAAAGTTTAATTTTTCAAAAGAAGAATTGGATGCTGTGGAATTATAACTAAACTTCCACCCAAAGAGATTAAAAAATACATTCTTCTCCCTCCTTTGGAAAGCTAAAAATTATATTTATTGATGTATTTGGTTTTATTAGTCTTCTTGAACTATTTTATTTTCTATGTTAGAAGTGATGGTTCACTGAATAAGAGAAACATAAAGGATATATTCAGAAATGAAGGTGTTTTAAGAAGATATTAATTTATTTATAAGCAAAATAATGGTAGATATATATTTGTGTAGTTCCATTTATTTTCTGCTTTCCTTAATCTTCTACATCTTATTTTTTATTCCTATATGAGGATGGATTGACTCCAAAAAAAAGTTTTAACAATGAAATAATAGAGATGTTAGAAAAAGAGAAATATATTATTTGTTTAAAGATCTATTTTTAAATAAAGGGATTCAATCATTTCAAACAAAAATAAAACCTAATTTTAAAAAAGGAAAAAATATATGTAAAACAGAAATAGTGTTAACTTGGTATTTGTGATTCCCTAGTTATTATTTCTATGCTTATTTATAGTGTCTGAATCATTTTTATTTTTTAAGCATAAAATTTCATATTTTAATGACACTTTAATTTTGAGGAGTCAGTGACAGTGAATCTCCTGAATTGACTATGAACTCTTAAAGAATGTTCATTGAGCAATAATGTAGCTCATTAAATGTCAACCTTAACATCAATCTGTCCTTTTTTATCATTGTGAATAAGTTTATGAATGAAAGAGACTAGTGTAATCTTTGACATGTACTCCAGGATCTCAGAGAGATGAATTTTAGCTCTTTAAAACAGTTCTGAGAATATAATTACATGTCAAAATAATTTTTGTTACTGGAATAATTATGCATCACTTGTCAAATATATTCTATTAGTTCCATGGCACTGCTTAATGTGTGGATGTCTGCCTTCTATGGAAGAAGTTCACTGGCTTCCATCTATTTGCTTGCATTCTAAAGTGGGAACTTTTTGTGAAGAACACATCACATTTAACTGTCAGCAAATGTTCTGAGCACTCCTCAGGCAATTTGTTAAATCAAAATGATATTATAAAAGAAATGAAAGAAAAATGTTCCTATATATCCACATGGAACACACAATTAAATGAAAATATCATTTAATATAGATTTATTTTTCTGGTAAGCAAAAGTAAATTTGTCATTTGCTGGAGTTCTCAGCTTAAAACTATGTACTGAAAAATGACAGTCTCATAAAATAAATATGGAAATTAAAAATTTCTTGTCAATGTCATGACGGTGTGAAATTCACATTGGAATTTGAGTAGAATTTGGGTGTCTACTTTTGTAGTGTCAAACTTTGTTCTGTTTTATAATTAATCCTCAGTAATTAGAGCTAAAAAATTAATCATTCCGTAAAGAAGCATAAATAGAAAGTTACACAATATATCTTAAAATAAATCTTTTTTTTTTTTTATTTGTAAGACACCTGGGCTTGATTTCTGGCTTTGAGGCTCCTGACAATACGGTCTTGAGCATGTTACAACTTCTTAAGAGAATACTTATGAGTTTAAATTAGAAATCAATAGTAAATGTACACTCGTAGAATTTACTCATCCATATCATCCCAGATCTATGTTAAAGCAAAATACAAAAAAAAAATCCAAAATTTTAAAAATCATGAGCTCATATTCAAAAAAGTTTGAAAAGATGATTCTAGAGGTCATCAATTCTAGCAGTCATATTTGTCGGTGACAAAACTAAAAGTCTAATATGTTGTCCAAAATCAAACAAGGTTTGTGGAAGTGTTGTTGTTTTCTCACAATTCCTCCTACTCCAAAAGCATTACTCATTTATTCTATGAACCCATACTCCCAAAATTATACCATTAGATACATAAGAAAAAAGAAGACATGAATTTTAAAGGAGCTTATGGTTTATATTTATATAGACAGACAGACAGAGTAAGCTAATTTGGTATGTATAAGGGAGTAGAAGGATAGATTTAGTTTTGAGAACAGGAAGTTAAGGTTAAAAAAATGAGTTTAAGTATTCAAGATCTAGGGCATAAACCAAAGCATTATTTCTGAGGAGAATTAATAATTGGGTCTTGAATTTCAGGTTTAAAAATCCGATGGCCACAAAGACACAAAATATTTTATTTATTTAAAATATTTAGGATATATATCTTAAGAAGTTCAATTTTTGGAAAGTGACAGGATAAAAGATTCTTTAACTTCAGATATGCAATGACTCAGATACATCTGGAAAGGAACAGTGCTTTAAAGGAACTAGGGAAAAGTTCTGGATCATGAAATAAATGTGAATTTACTATGTAGTAAATCAAGAGAAAAATATGCATATATATATATATATATAATCTTGTGTTTTATTATATCATAAATAAGGAAGTTAAAATGTCTCCCTGAAATCTCAGACTTATGCACAGAATGGCTGCTCAGCAACTAGTTAATGGTAATGGTTACAGTAATGATGATGAAGAAAAATCTACATTTGGGAATTTCACTTTTGATTTTAAGTAGGCATCTTTTGAATATCTCTGGTAATTAGGGTGAGAGGACATAAATTAATGAAAGACAAAATCTAAAAATGTCATTACTTTTTATCTCCTCCCATTCCTAACTTTTATCAGTGATGCTATCAAAAATTAAAACTAATGCATTTTGTATTTGACCTACTTTCCCCTATAGCAGGAAAAAAACTGCAAAAGTTTACATAATTCACAAAGGGTATGACCTTATATTTAGATGTATTAGTGATCTTATCTGAAGCAGGTGGCACCCCATGCAAGCCCTCTGTGTTTATCTTCTATTATTCTGTTCCAAGCCTTCTTAAAAATCCTTCATACAGCATCTTCACAATGCTATTCAGGCCTTTCTTTAGTTATCTTAAAACAGGTGATTAGTACAGATTTCATATCCTAATATTGGCAATGAATAAACAAACAAATAATTAAATAAACAAGTGAATAAATGAATAAATAATCACCAAAACTCCATTCATCAATTAACTTTGTATTATCTTCAGATATTTATGGATGAATCTTTGTGGGAAAAGAAACTTAAGAAACCTGTTCTTCTGAGGAAAAATAATTTAAATCAGCAAATAATATACAGAGACAATATTTTGTTTTGTTCAATACTTTGGAAGAATAACCAGCTGGCTAACCTAGTGACTAAAAGGAATTCAGATTATTAGTAAAAATGATTAAAATTGTCCAATTTATAAGAAATAGTTGTCAAAGCTAAATGTATTTAGTTGAATCAAAACTGAATAGTTTTCAAATGTTGGACAATTAAAGAGATATGAATCCTCAGGAAAAAATATTCATTGTTCCACGTCATTAATGCTGATAACATAAGAATATATCTTTGCTATATTTTCTATTCAATAACAGAAGAGGTGTGATTCCTTAGAAAAGGACTGGGAAAAGTAAACTGCAGCAGTTTTTAGAGTTACTAAGAGGAAGCCAAAGGGGCAGAATTCTTGAGTTTGTTTTTAATTCACTTACAAAAAAGGTACTTTTTAATCTCTTAATGAGACAGTGTTGCTTTCTCCTTGCCATGAATAGAATGGAGGAGAGGTAAGAAGTGTACAGGGTTTCTAAAATGGAAGTTCTGAGAGGTTAATGTGAATATGTGTTGTTCAGTTATTTTTCAGTGGTGGCTTACTCTTTTTTATTGCATTTGGGATTTTTTTTAGGCCCAAGGATTTAAATTTTATTTTTATTTGGTCAATTTCAAACATTATTCCTTGGTTACAAAAATCATATTCTATTCCTCCTTCCTCTCCCCCGTCCTTCCCTTAGCCGATGCACAATATCATTGGGTATTACATGTGTCCTTGATCAGAACCTATTTCCATGTTGTTGGTATTTGCACTAGGATGTTTATTTAGGGTCTATATCCCCAATCATGTCCCTCTCAATCCATGTAATCAAGCAGTTGTTTTTCTTCTGTGTTTCTACCCCCACAGTTTTTCCTCTGGATGTGGATAGTGGTTTTTCTCGTAGATCCCTGCAGATTGTTCTGGATCACTGCATTGACACTAATGGAGAAGTCCATTACCTTCGATTGTACCACAGTGTATCAGTTTCTGTGTACAATGTTCTCCTAGTTCTGCTCCTCTCGCTCTGCATCACTTCCTGGAGGTTGTTCCAGTCTCCATGGAATTCCTCCACTTTATTATTCCTTTTTGCACAATAGTATTCCATCACCAACATATACCACAATTTGTTCAGCCATTCCCCAATTGAAGGGCATCCCCTCATTTTCCAATTTTTTGCCAACACAAAGAGCACAGCTATCAATATTTTTGTACGTCTTTTTCCTTGTTATCTCTTTGGGGTACAAACCCAGCAGTGCTATGGCTGGATCAAAGGGCAGACAGTCTTTTAGTGCCCTTTAGGCATCGTTCCATTTTGTATTTTCTTAGCAAAGATATTGGAATGGTTTCAGTTTGCTTCTCCAACTTACCTTAAAGATGAGGAAACTAGACTTGGCTGAGACTAGATTTGAATTCAGGAAGAGCTTCCTGCCTCTCAACCTGGCACTCTATCCAATGCACTATGTAGCTGCCCCTAATATGATCATAGCCTTTGGTATGTTCATGTCCACCACTGCAATCCATTTGCATTTTCATAGTTTTGGGAATAAGTGGACAGACAAGTCATTGCTGCACTTTAAATAAAAGAAAACTTGATACAAGACTGATTTGTATATTCCTCCTCCCTTTTCTTCTTTACTAGGAAAATATATATTAAATTGAAAGCTAACCTGTTTTCTAACATATATATTTCCTTTGTATTCAAATAGGATTGAATGCCCATATTAAATAATATTGTGAGAGCTCTAGAAATTTCCGTTTGGTGTTTCATTAACAAGAATTGAAAGCAAGACCGGGTTTCAGTAGTTGGCATGTGACCCAGAGAAAAGGAGACAGAGACTTCCGGTTAAGATGGCGGCTTAGAGAAAGCTAAAGCTCAGATCTCCTGAAAACCCTTCCCGACCGATCTCAAACTATAAGCTCCTAAGGCGCCGAAATTCAAAACGATCAACAGCACAGACCCTGGGAACCTTCCTCCTGGACCTGGACCCGGATCAAAAGGTACGGCTCCCCTTAAAAGCCAGAACCCGAGATCCCTCGGACCTCAGGGGTAGGAGCGCAGAGTCCAAGGCTCCCAGAAGCCGCAGCCCAGCCGGGCTCAGAGAGTCCCGGTGAAAGTTACTGCCTGGGGCTTCCGCTGCAGAGAGCTGGTCGAAACAACAGCAACCCTCAGGGCGGGCAAGACAGCCCCACAGGCTGGATCCTGCTATCCAAGTCTCAGTGAAAGTCCTTGCCCTAGAGCTTGGGAAAGCTGCAGCCCATCCCCCCGCAGGCCGACGACTAAACAGCCTCACGGCCAGCGATTCTGAAGGCAACTTCCGGAAAGCAACGTGGTCTGATCCTTCCATTCCAGTTCCAGTGAGGCATATTCAGTTTAACCCAGGGAAAACTCATAGAACCATCTGCCCGGGACTAAAGCCTCTGAACACCAGACAGAGACAAGAAAAACTAATCCTCCACATTCAGAAATGGCAAACTCCACAGAACCACAGAAGCCCCAAAATACCAAGAAAAATAAGAAGAAAGGGGTGACTTTGGACACATTCTATGGAGCCAAAATACAAAATACAGAGCAGATAGAAGATAATATAAAAGAAAATGCTCCAAAACCTTCCAAAGGAAATGGAAACTCTCCACAAACCTATGAAGAATTTGAATCAGAAATGACCAAAAAGATGGAAGCCTTCTGGGAGGAAAAGTTGGAAATAATGCAAAAGAAATTCACGCATCTACAAAACCGGTATGATGAAACTGAAAAGGAAAACCAGGCTTTAAAGGCCAGAATCAGGCAGCTGGAAGACAACGATCGTGTAAAAGAGCAAGAATTAATAAAGCAAAGCCAAAATACCAAGAAATTAGAAGAGAACATAAAATATCTCACCGACAAGGTGATAGATCTGGAAAATAGGGGGAGAAGGGATAATTTAAGAACAATTGGACTCCCAGAAAAGCCAGAAATAAACACCAAACTGGACATGGTGATACAAGATATAATCAAAGAAAATTGCCCAGAGATTCTAGAACAAGGGGGCAATACAGCCACTGACAGAGCTCACAGAACACCTTCTACACTAAACCCCCAAAAGACAACTCCCAGGAATGTAATTGCCAAATTCCAAAGCTATCAAACAAAAGAAAAAATCCTACAGGAAGCCAGAAAAAGACAATTTAGATATAAAGGAATGCCAATCAGGGTCACCCAAGACCTTGCAAGTTCTACTCTGAATGAGCGTAAGGCATGGAACATGATCTTCAGAAAGGCAAGAGAGCTGGGTCTCCAACCAAGAATCAGCTACCCAGCAAAACTGACTATATACTTCCAAGGGAAAGTATGGGCATTCAACAAAATAGAAGACTTCCAACTTTTTGCAAAGAAAAGACCAGAGCTCTGTGGAAAGTTTGATACCGAAAATCAAAGAGCAAGGAATACCTGAAAAGGTAAATATTAAGGAAAGGGAAAAATGTTATCTTCTTCTTTTACTCAAACTCTCTTCTATAAGGACTACATTTATATCAACCTATGTATACTAATATGTGGGGAAAATGTAATGTATAAATAGGGGGTAAAGAAAGACCAAATAGAATAATCATTCTCACACAAAGATTCACATGGGAAGGGGAGGGGAAGAAAACTCCTATAAGAAGGAGAGGAAGAGAGGGGGGGAGGGTTACTTAAACCTCAATCTCAGGGAAATCAACTCTGAGAGGGAAAAACATCCAGATCCATTGGGATCTTGGATTCTATCTTACCCAACAAGGGTAAGGAGAAGGGAAAACCAAGGGGGGGAGGGGGAGAGGGAGAACAAAAAGGGAGGGAAAGAGAGGGGGGAGGGGGAGGGAACAAAAAGGGAGGGACTAAAAAGGGAAACATCAAGGGAGGGGACAAGGGGGACTGTTTCAAAGTAAATCACTGGACTAAAAGGTAGAGCCGAAGAAGAAAAGGTTAGAATTAGGGAAGGCAATCAAAATGCCAGGGAGTCCACAAATGACAATCATAACTTTGAATGTGAATGGGATGAACTCACCCATAAAACGTAGACGAATAGCAGAATGGATTAGAATCCAAAACCCTACCATATGTTGTCTTCAAGAAACACACATGAGGCGGGTTGACACCCACAAGGTCAGAATTAAAGGATGGAGTAAGACCTTCTGGGCCTCAACTGATAGAAAGAAGGCAGGAGTGGTAATCATGATATCTGATAAAGCCAATGCAAAAATAGACCTGATCAAAAGGGATAGGGAAGGTAATTATATTTTGTTAAAAGGGACTCTAGACAATGAGGAAATATCATTAATCAACATGTATGCACCAAATAATATAGCACCCAAATTTCTAATGGAGAAACTAGGAGAATTGAAGGAAGAAATAGACAATAAAACCATACTAGTGGGAGACTTAAACCAACCATTATCAAATTTAGATAAATCAAATCAAAAAATAAATAAGAAAGAGGTAAAAGAAGTGAATGAAATCTTAGAAAAATTAGAATTAATAGACATATGGAGAAAAATAAATAGGGATAAAAAGGAATACACCTTCTTCTCAGCACCACATGGCACATTCACAAAAATTGACCATACATTAGGTCACAGAAACATAGCACACAAATGCAAAAAAGCAGAAATAATGAATGCAGCCTTCTCAGATCACAAGGCAATAAAAATAATGATTAGTAATGGTACATGGAAAACCAAATCTAAAACCAATTGGAAATTAAACAATATGATACTCCAAAACCGTTTAGCTAAAGAAGAAATCATAGAAACAATTAATAATTTCATCAAGGAAAATGACAATGGCGAAACATCCTTTCAAACCTTTTGGGATGCAGCCAAAGTGGTAATCAGAGGTAAATTCATATCCCTGAATGCTTATATTAACAAACAAGGGAGAAGAGATCAATCAATTGGAAATGCAAATGAAAAAACTGGAAAGCGATCAAATTAAAAACCCCCAGCAGAAAACCAAATTAGAAATCCTAAAAATTAAGGGAGAAATTAATAAAATCGAAAGTGATAGAACTATTGATTTAATAAATGAGACAAGAAGCTGGTACTTTGAAAAAACAAACAAAATAGACAAGGTACTGGTCAATCTAATTAAAAAAAGGAAGGAAGAAAAGCAAATTCACAGCATTAAAGATGAAAAGGGGGACAGCACCTCCAATGAGGAGGAAATTAAGGCAATCATTAGAAATTACTTTGCCCAATTATATGGCAATAAATACACCAATTTAGGAGAAATGGATGAATATATACAAAAATACAAACTGCCTAGACTAACAGAAGAGGAAATAGAATTCCTAAATAATCCCATATCAGAAATTGAAATCCAACAAGCCATCAAAGAACTTCCTAAGAAAAAGTCCCCAGGGCCTGATGGATTCACCTGTGAATTCTATCAAACATTCAGAGAACAGTTAATCCCAATACTATACAAACTATTTGACATAATAAGCAAAGAGGGAGTTCTACCAAACTCTTTTTACGACACAAACATGGTACTGATTCCAAAACCAGGCAGGTCAAAAACAGCGAAAGAAAACTATAGGCCAATCTCCCTAATGAATATAGATGCAAAAATCTTAAATAGGATACTAGCAAAAAGACTCCAGCAAGTGATCAGAAAGATCATTCACCATGATCAAGTAGGATTCATACCAGGGATTCAGGGCTGGTTCAACATTAGGAAAACCATCCACATAATTGACCACATCAACAAGCAAACTAGCAAGAACCACATGATTATTTCAATAGATGCAGAAAAAGCCTTTGATAAAATACAACACCCATTCCTATTAAAAACACTAGAAAGCATAGGAATAGAAGGGTCATTCCTAAAAATAATAAACAGTATATATCTAAAACCAACAGCTAATATCATCTGCAATGGGGATAAACTAGATGCATTCCCAATAAGATCAGGAGTGAAACAAGGATGCCCATTATCACCTCTACTATTTGACATTGTACTAGAAACACTAGCAGTAGCAATTAGAGAAGATAAAGGAATTGAAGGCATCAAAATAGGCAAGGAGGAGACCAAGTTATCACTCTTTGCGGATGACATGATGGTCTACTTAAAGAATCCTAGAGATTCAACCAAAAAGCTAATTGAAATAATCAACAACTTTAGCAAAGTTGCAGGATACAAAATAAACCCACATAAATCATCAGCTTTTCTATATATCTCCAACACACCTCAGCAGCAAGAACTAGAAAGAGAAATCCCATTCAAAATCACCTTAGACAAAATAAAATACCTAGGAATCTATCTCCCAAGACAAACACAGGAACTATATGAACACAACTACAAAACACTCGCCACACAACTAAAACTAAACCTGAACAAATGGAAAAACATTAACTGCTCATGGATAGGACGAGCCAATATAATAAAAATGACCATCCTACCCAAACTTATTTATCTATTTAGTGCCATACCCATTGAACTACCAAAATACTTCTTCACTTATTTAGAAAAAACCATAACAAAGTTCATTTGGAAGAACAAAAGATCAAGGATATCCAGGGAAATAATGATAAAAAACACATATGATGGGGGCCTTGCAGTCCCTGACCTAAAACTATATTACACAGCAGCAGTCATCAAAACAATTTGGTACTGGCTAAGAAACAGAAAGGAAGATCAGTGGAATAGACTGGGGGAAAGCGACCTCAGCAAGACAGTATACGATAAACCCAAAGATCCCAGCTTTTGGGACAAAAATCCACTATTTGATAAAAACTGCTGGGAAAATTGGAAGACAGTGTGGGAGAGACTAGGAATAGATCAACACCTCACACCCTACACCAAGATAAATTCAAAATGGGTGAGTGAATTAAACATAAAGAAGGAAACCATAAGTAAATTGGGTAAACATAGAATAGTATACATGTCAGACCTTTGGGAGGGGAAAGGCTTTAAAACCAAGCAAGATATAGAAAGAATCACAAAATGTAAAATAAATAATTTTGACTACATCAAACTAAAAAGCTTTTGTACAAACAAAACCAATATAACTAAAATCAGAAGGGAAACAACAAATTGGGAAAAAATCTTCATAGAAACCTCTGACAAAGGTTTAATTACTCATATTTATAATGAGCTAAATCAATTGTACAAAAAATCAAGCCATTCTCCAATTGATAAATGGGCAAGGGAAATGGATAGGCAGTTCTCAGATAAAGAAATCAAAACTATTAACAAGCACATGAAGAAGTGTTCTACATCTCTTATAATCAGAGAGATGCAAATCAAAACAACTCTGAGGTATCACCTCACACCTAGCAGATTGGCTAACATAACAGCAAAGGAAAGTAATGAATGCTGGAGGGGATGTGGCAAAGTAGGGACATTAATTCATTGCTGGTGGAGCTGTGAACTGATCCAACCATTCTGGAGGGCAATTTGGAACTATGCCCAAAGGGCGACAAAAGAATATCTACCCTTTGACCCAGCCATAGCACTGCTGGGTCTGTACCCCAAAGAGATAATGGACACAAAGACTTGTACAAAAATATTCATAGCTGCGCTCTTTGTGGTGGCCAAAAACTGGAAAACGAGGGGATGCCCATCAATTGGGGAATGGCTGAACAAACTGTGGTATATGTTGGTGATGGAATACTATTGTGCTAAAAGGAATAATAAAGTGGAGAAGTTCCATGGAGACTGGAACAACCTCCAGGAAGTGATGCAGAGCGAGAGGAGCAGAACCAGGAGAACATTGTACACAGAGACTAATACACTGTGGTATAATCGAACGTAATGGACTTCTCCATTAGTGGCGGTGTAATATCCCTAAACAACTTGCAGGAATCCAGGAGAAAAAAACACCATTCATAAGCAAAGGATAAACTATGGAAGTGGAAACACTGAGAAAAAGCAACTGCCTGAATACAGAGGTTGAGGGGACATGACAGAGGATAGACTCTAAATGAACACTCTAATGCAAATACTATCAACAAAGCAATGGGTTCAAATCAAGAAAACATCTAATGCCCAGTGGACTTACGCGTCGGCTATGGGGGGTGGGGGGGAGGAAAAGAAAATGATCTATGTCTTTAACGAATAATGCTTGGAAATGATCAAATAAAATATATTTAAAAAAAAAAAGAAAAAGAAAAGGAGACAGAAAATAGACTCGGAAATTTTAAGGAAGTTCCCAACTGGGGGCTCTGGAGCAAAATGAAAGAGAATTTTATTTATATTTCATATATTTTCTCAAAACAGGATAAAAATTCAGGTGCCATGATATATTAAAAAAGATGAAAATTTGTTCAAATTCTTAGCAAGTTATGTTATAGCCTTTGTTATATAAATAGTGTTTCTATTAGAGGTTTTTCCACATTTTTAAAATTTAATTTTAATTGTTACAACACTAGTGAAGAAGCACTAGGATTCTAAATTCTTCTCCCTCTGGTCTCCACTTTTACAACATGGGTATCAATATTCTTGCCATCTCTCTTCTCTTCCCACTAGGTATGACTTTTCTCTACTCATTGATTTTGGCTCTACCATGCAAAGAGAGTATCTTTGGATAAATATTAAATTTTAAAGTGGCAGAGGACATATGACTCCCTTAGGAAAAACTGGAATGACTGATTGGTTAAGGCAACAAAAATTCTGGCTGAATTTCCTTTCTTAAGTTCAAGAAAATAATTATTTTCTAACAGATTTTTCTTCTCCCTGTTTTCAATGATACTTTGCAAGTGCTTATTGGTTGGTACGTTATTAGCAATGGAAAGTGTTATGCCTAACACTGTCTCAAGAAATCTCTTAATTGCTAAAACCTTGTGTCATTATGCAGTATAACCAGTACAATTATCATCAGTCCAGGAGTGAATCCTATTTCCCCTCCCTGCTGGCTGTGTCACCCTGAGCAAGTCACTCCACCCTCTGATACCTGAGTTGACTAATTGCATAATTCTGATAAAAATTCTTATGCCACTTACAAGATAGTTCTGAATGTCAAATTAGATATTTATGAAGCACTTAACATATGAAAATTATCTATATATTATTCAATTTTTTTTCATTTGTCACAATATGCATTATAGAGAAACTCCCTGTTGTTTTCTAATGGAGACTCCATTCCAAAAAATTTCAAAAAATCATTTAAATGTATTTCCAGACAAGTCTGTTTGGTATTGTTAGCAAGAGAGAACACTTAATAGCAATTCAAATAAACACATTTAACTCTTCAGGAAGCTACTCAAGTAGAGTGAACAAACAGGATGAACCAATAGAATCAGTCTTTCCAGAAAAATAATTATGGCCCATACACTACTTTAAGCATATATCTAATGAGGGTGACATTAGGGAAATTTGAAAGCAAAAAAGAGGCATTTAATGGAAACCTATTAACTGGTAGAACAAAGCAAGAAAAAGATTTTTTTTTACTTCGACATATATTAATATTTTATCTTGTTCTGATGGCTCTTCCCACCCCTCCCTTCTAATTAGTATGCTAAGTTTGTAAGTAAACACTATAAAGTAATCATAGCAGGAAGTAAAATTGCAAAGGAGCACCTAGAGATCATGCCCAAATCATTCCAAAGATCAAAGGGACATAATTTAGAAATCATATCATCTTTTAGCCAAAATCACATCCTGGTAATATATGATAGATCAGAGGAGACCATCTAGGTTTTGCTGTCAGGGACTTTTGGTCCTGTGACATGCAAATCTCAAATAAGCTTCAGCTATCACAGTAAAGACCAAATGAAATGTAATGAAAATTTTGAGACAAAGAGAGCATGTTAACTTTTTACTGACAAATTTGGATTGATTTGTATATGTTAATGAATTAACCCCAAAGCATCACTGTTAAGACTTAATATTTTCTCAAAAAAAAAAATTCTACAAAACTGAAACCTCAAACTCCCTCTAACCCTAGCAGTCTTTGATCACTATGAGGATCCATGCTGCCAAATGCTCCAAACCCTAATTGTTACATGGCTGATAATATATGTCTCTTCCTCTCCCTATTTTCTCCCTCACATTGCCTGCTTTCCTTCACTCTTCCTTCCTGTATCCCAGCCCCATAATATGGCTCTATACTATCTCTTTTTGCCATTTATCTCTGTACTTTCTATAGTTTATCCCCCTGCCCCTCCAATCCTGTACCTTATTAAAGTGTGATTAGAATGCTATGTCATATCACCACTGTAGGTTTTTCAGGCAAATACTCAAAGAATATTCCCATTCCCATTTTAAAAATTTATGAATGATCAATTCAACTTATTATAATTTCACAAATTAAATATTAATTCAATGCTAATTACTTCTTACAATTCTATTGGCATAATTCTCCTCTAACAGTAATCAAAATATATATGGACTGTTTTTAAATTGATATTCTTCTCATCTAAAGTATTTTTAAATCCTGGTTCCTACAAAGAAAACAACTTGAGTAGTATTTTGAAAATAAATCTGTTAAACCTTCCCTGAACTCCTGCTTTCTTTCCAGTTACCCACAATAAACGCAATTGAAACAAGTAAACTTTTTAAAGGTAGGATGATGACTTACTTTTTTTTTACTTTTTACTTTTTTTTTACTTTTACTTTTTTGCCTCCCTCTCACCTACTGCTTGTCAACTTAGTATGGCATTTTAAATATAGTGGTGATAAATATCTATTTGTTGAATGAATGGAGAAGGTGGAGAGAAGTGGAAATATTCTGATGACACAATTTACTTACCTGTAACATTTAGTACTAACCCTAAAGATGAAATCTAGCTATGTGGGTAAAGAAGAATAAAATGTGCTCAAAGGAATATAACACTTTTAGGCTCATGAAAGAAAAAAAAAATAAATAATATTAATGTGAATGAAATTAACAGTTTATTATCTCCTATTTACCCTGCATATATCTGGTTTGTATATAGTTGTTTGCATATTGTGTCCCCCTTAGAACTGTGAACTTCTTAAAAGCAGAGGTTTGGGGTTTTTTTGTCCTGTATTTATGTCTCTAGGGATGAACACAAGGTCTAACATATTTGATGATGATTAAATGAGGTGGAAGTTATCAATTAACTTTAGCGGACAATCAATATTATAGAATTTAAGAGATGCAAAGGGACTCTGAGTTCATCTAGTCCAACCTATGCATAAAGAAATCCCAATGATAGCAACTTGATAAAGGATCTTCAATATTTTTTAAAAGATTCAGGGATAATTATAGGGAAACATTGATATTTTACAGTTATTTCACATATATTCCAAACCATTGCAAAAGGAAGAAATCCTGTTTAAAGAGTGTATCACTTTAATAGGGAAGGCAATGGGATGAATCCAAGATGGTGAAGTAAAGGCAGAGTCTCAACTGAGTCCTCCTAATTTTCTCCTCAAAGTATTATTATGATTTTTTGAACCAGATTCAAATGAGTCATTACCATAAAAGAAAAGGATTGAGCAATTCCCTTTCCAAGATAACCTTAGTTAACAAGGAAAATTCTCTTACTGTGTGAAAGTGGAGAGCAGTCCAACACAAACCATTCCTAGACCTTAAGACTACTGTATCTTCTTTACCGCAACTTCTTTAGTTCTCAACCCACAGGTAGTAAAGATTTAAACAGCTAGTAAGAAGATTATTTAAGACTTTTTGCTGGCACTGGGAGCAGGAATTAATCATAAGTGGTTCTGGGGGAGGAGGAGTCCAAACAGAAATGGGATCCTGGACACAGAGGCAAAAGGAAAAAGAGTGTTCACAGACCTTACTATAAGTGAGGAGAGAAGTGACCACACTTTCCCTTAGATCAAACCACCTCAGAAGAACTGAAAACAAAGATATAGAGAACTGAGTCAAATTTATAAGAACGTAAGTCTTTCTACAATTGATAAATGGTCAAAGGATATGAACAGGCAGTTATCAGATAATGAAATCAAAACTATCTCTAGTCATATGAAAAAATGCCCTAAATCCCTCTGATTAAAGAAATTAAAATTAGAACAGCTCTACAGTACCACATTACACCTATCAGAATGGCAAATACAACAATAAAGGAAAATGACAAATATTAGAATGTGTCTGATAAAATTATATGAATGCATTTGTTGATGGAACTGTGGCCTGATCCAAAGATTGGGTATAGACATCTGGGTGGTTCAGTGGATTGAAAACCAGGCTAGAGATGGGAGGTCCTAGGTTCAAATCTGGCCTCAGACAATTCCTAGCCATGTGACCTTGGACAAGTCACTTAACGCCCCTTGCCTAGACCTTCCCATTATGACTCCTTGGAACCAATACACAGTATTGATTCTAAAAAAAAAGGTAAGATTCCCCAATTGATGAATGGGCAGCTGACATAAATAGGTAATTTTCAGATAAAGAAATCAAAACTATTAATAAGCACATGGAAAAATGTTCTGAATCTTTTATAATTAGAGAAATGCAAATCAAAACAACTCTGAGGTACCACCTTATACCTAGCAGATTGGCTAACATTATGATAAAGGAAAGTAATAAACGTTGGAGGGGACGTGGCAAAATTGGGTCATTAATACATTGCTGGTGAAGTTGTCAATTGATTTAACCATTCAGGATAGCAATTTGGAACTATGCCCAAAGGGCACTAAATAACTGTCCTTTGATCCAGTCATACCATTGCTGGGTTTATACCCCACAGCGATAATAAGGAAAAAGACTTATAGAGAATATTCATAGCTGTGCTCTTTGTGGTGGCAAAAAATTAGAAAATGAGGGGATGTCCTTTGATTGGGTAATGGCTGAACAAATTGTAGTATCTGTTGGTGATGGAATACTATTGTGCTCAAAGGAATAATGAACTGGAGAAATTCCATGTGAACTGGAATGACCTCCAGGAAGTGATGCAGAGTGAAAAGAGCAGAACCAGGAGAACATTGTACACAGATTCTGATACACTGTGGTACAATAAAATGTAATGGACTTCTCTTCTAGCAGAAACGCAATGATCTAGGACAATTCTGAGGGAATTATAAGAAACAACACTATCCACATCCAGAGAAAGAACTGTGGGAGTAGAAACACCGAAGAAAAACAATTGCTTGATCACATGGGTTGATGGGGATATGATTGGGAATGTAGACTCTAAATGATCATGTTAATGTAAATATTAATAATATGGAAATAGGTCTTGATCAATGGTAAAACCAAATGGAATTGCATGTGGGCTAAGAGACCGGGGTGGGAGGAAGGGAGAGAAAGAACATGAATCATGAAACCATGGAAAAATATTCTGAATTAATTAAAAATTTTAAAAATTAAGTAAAAAATAACAAGGATGGTAAGGGTTTAAAAATCAATCAGTTAAGTAAGTAATTTCAAAAATTTAAAAACAAATATTCTGGAGAACACATTGGAACTAATTCCAATAGGCTATAAAACTATATATACTCTGACCCAGTATTACCACTACCACTTCTATATCCCAAAGGTATTTTTTAAAAAGAAACTATACATATAAAAATATTTATAAAAACCCTTTTTTTAATGGCAAAGGACTGAAAATTTAGGGGATGCCCATCATTTGGGGCATAGATAAAGAAATGATAAATGATTATGAAGGAATAAGATTACATTATTAGGGTGCTTTCAGAAAAAAAAAAAACTCTGAAGACTTACAAGAAATGATGCAAAGTGAAGTGAGAAGAACCAGGAAAACACTATAAACAGTTATAGTAATACTGTACAATGAAGAACTGTGAATAACTCAACTAATCTCAGTAAAACAATTATCTAAGATATTTCTAAATAACTTTTAAAGAAAAATGCTATCCACTTCCAGAGAACAAACTGATGGAATCTGGATTTAGATCAAAGCACATATTGTTTTTAAATGTCTTTATTTTTCTTAAGGTTTTTTTTTTGGAGTGGGTGTCTATGTTTTCTTTCACAACATATTTAATATAGAAATGTATTTTGCATGATTGTACATAATATAACTTATCAAATTGTTTACTTTCTCAATGAAGAGAGAGGGAAAAACTTTGGAACTCAAAATTACATATATGTACATATACATTTATATATAATTGTTTTTGTATACTATCTTTACATACTATTGGAAAAAAGAAAAAATTTACATAATATTGGAAAAATAAAAAATTTAAAAAATAAATAATGAAGGTAATGTGTCCTTCTTTAAGGCTTTTAATGACATTATTATATATGCTGTTGGGCCTATCTGAACAAAAATTGAGCAAGTGCTAAAATTAATCTCCAGGTGATATTATTTGTTCAACATTGTTTTCTCACAAAGTTATTTCTAAACTCCACCTATACCTATGTTTAGGGGTTGACAGATTATGAGGTGGTTATTTTAGGAGACCTTTGACTTGTTTCCCATTATGAACAAAGACTTAAAATTTAAAAAGATAGAGAGAGACAAAGAAACAAAGAAAGTAAAGAGCAGAGTACTCAATTCTGATTTTTAGCAATGCTCCATTTTATTCCAAAAAAGAAAAAGAAACAAAGAAAGGAAAGAAAAACAACAGGAAATTCAATTATGATTTTGGACAATCTTCCATTTTGTTACAAATCTGTTGCTAGAATTTTATGAGAAGAACCTGATATTCCTCTTCCCCTAATGAGAAATACTTTCTGAGAAAAAGTGCTACACTGGCATTGCTGTCACTGTTCTCTTGTGACTTTTGTCTCTGCCTCCCAACATTGATTTTGGTGTCATGCTTCTCACAAAGCTTATAACAGGAATATTTGTCTCTAAGAAAAGTTATGCAATTTTTGGCATCCATGTAATTCCATTATTTTATTTTCCTTACAATTGTCTCTATATTTTCAGTTTAACATATGGCTTGTTGATAAAGTTGTACCAGTCTTAATTACTAAAAACAGTATTACATTGGAGTCAAGATGCCTGGCTTATACACAGCCTCTATGAGTTGGAACATGGTAAACTACTTTTCCTTGAGTACCATTTTCTAACTAGGAAGAGATCACGGTCTGATTGTAAGGAGTATGTGATAAATCAACCACATAGTAGGAAATTAGCCTGTATTGTATTCTTTCCTTGATACTTGAGAAATTTTTATCTATAACATAATTAAATAACACATTTTAATCATTACAACTCAATGCTTGTGGAATCAGTACTGAGAGGAAAGAACAGCCAGATCTATTGGGGTATAAAAACCTATCTAACCCTACAAAGAAGTTGAAAAGATATAAAAAAGGGGGAACATGGAGCAGGTAGTATTAAAAGGGAAAGAAATGTTGGGGGTTAATTAATAGATTCTAAAAAGAAATAGAAAGGGAATAAGAAGAGAGAGGTGGGAAGAAAAGTAAAATAAGGGTGGGGGAAAGGGTAGCTGTTTAAAAGCAAAACACTGGTGAGGAAGGAAATAGTGAAAAAAGAAAGGTCAGGATTAAAAGAGGAAATCAAAATGATGGGGAATACACAGGTGGAAATCATAACTGTGAATGTGAATAGGATGAACACACCCATAAGACAGAAGAAGACAGCAGAGTGTATTAAAAACCAAAATCCTACCATATGCTGTATACAAGAAACACAGATGAGGTAGGTAGACACGTAGGGTAAAGGTAAGAGGTTGGAGTAGAATTTTTTGGGCACCAACTGAGAAAAAGAAGGAAGGAGTCACAATCATGATATCTTACAAAGTCAAAGTAAAAATAGATCAGATTAAAAGAGATAAGGAAGGTAATTATATCCTGGAAAAAAGACAGTATAGACAATGAAGAAATATCAGTACTCAATATATATGCACCAAAAGGTATAGCATCCAGATTTTTAAAGGAGAAACCAAAGGTTCTTAAGGAGGAAATAGATAGTAAACCATACTAGTGGGGAACCTCAACCTTCCTCTATCAGGTCTAGATAAATCAAAACAAAAAATGAATGAGAAAATTAAGAGTTATGAATGAAATCTTAGAAAAATTAGAGTTAGTAGATATAAGGAGAAAACTGAATAGGGATAAAAAAGTAATATATCTTTTTTTTTTCCAATGACACATGGTACAATCACAAAGATTGACTAAATACTAGGGCATAAAAATTTGCAAACAAGTGCAAAAAAGCAGAAATAATAAATGCAACTTTTTCAGATGATAAATCAATAAAAATCATAATTATTAAGGGTACATAGAGAAGCGAATTAAAAATTAATTAGAAATTAAATAATCTGATTCTCCAAAACAGATGGGTTAAAGAATAAATCATAGAAACAATTACTGATTTCATTGAAGAGAATGACAATGAGGAAACAATATGTCAATATACTGAAAAAGCAGTACTCAGGGGAAATTTTCTATTCCTTTGTGCCCATATTAACAAAAAAGAAAAAGAGGAAAGTAATGAATTGGAAATACACTAAAAAAACTAGAAAAAAATTTAAAAACCCTCAGATAAAGACCAAATTGGAAATCCTAAAAGTGAAAGTGTGAACTTTAAATTACTCCACCCTGATTAGATCTTACTTTATGGTGAAGATAAAATTGTAATCTCCTGATTGAACAATGAAGTTACTTAGTTCTTACCTTATAGTAAAGCTAGAACTTTAGGCTACAATCTATTTTTAGATCTTACTACAAAAAGATGTTAAGTACCTATAAAATGTAAATTAATCACAAAAAGGTTAAGTAACATCAAAAGGTGAAATTAACAAAGAAGTGTTAAGTAACAAAAAAAAGGTATAATCTAATCAAAGAAGATGAGAACTAAAGAATGGACAATCCTGGAGAAAAGTGTCTGATATGATTGGTAGCCATGAAAATTTAGAGAAGGGGACACAAGAATAAAAGGTCTATATATTTTGTGTCACTTCTTCTCTCCAGTACCTTTGGAGGTAGAGAGAGGTGCTGGTGGCAGTGTGCTGGGCCTTTTGGCATCTTGGCGTGGCTATAGCTATTGTCCAGTTTGGTGGTGAATTTTCTGGCTGAGTTTTCCTCCTCTACTTTCCAATTTTATCCTCTTAGAAGCCTCTAATCTTCTTCAGAGACTTAGTGGCTGAGATCTTGAACTCCACCTGGCACAGGCCAGGTGGGAGAAATCCTATACCCTCTTCCCTCTTTCTCCTTAAAATCCTTCCCTGTATATTAATTAAAATTACCATAAATTTCCAGATTGACTTGGATATTTTATTGGGATTTTTCCCTGGTGACCAATTAATGTAGATTTTAAATCACAACCCTAAAATTATCTTTAAAAATGTAGAAGACTTATTGAACTAATAAATACTAGAAGCTGATATTTTGAAAAACAAATACAACAAATAAAGTATTGTTAATCTAAGAAAAAGGAAGAAGAGAACCAAATTAAGAGTATCATGAATAAAAAGGGTGATCTCACATATAATGAAGAGTAAATTAAGGGAATTATTAAGAAATCTTTCTCCCAAATATATGACAATAAATATGAAAATCGATGTGAAATAGATGAATATTTACAAAAATATAAATTGCTTAGATTAACATAAAAGGAAAGAGAATACTTAAATAATCCATATCAGAAAAAGAAATTGAAAAAAGTCATCAAAGAACTCCCTAAGAAAAAAATCACCAGTGCCAGATAGATTAGCAATTGAATTCTATCAAACATTTATATATTAATTAATTTCAATACACTACAAACTATTTGACAAAATAGACAAAGAAGGAATCTTACAAAATTCTTTTTGTGATACAAATATGGTACTGATTCCCAAGCCAGAAAGACCAAAAACAGAGAAGGAAAACTAATAACCAATATTCTCAATGAATATAAACGCAAAAGTTTTAAATAAAATACTGGCTAAAATGCTACAATAAGTTATCATAAGAATTATTCACTATGACCAGGTGGGCTTTATACCAGGAATCCAAGGATGGTTTAATATTAGGAAAGTAATCCATGTAATTGACCATATCAACAAACCAACAGAAATCACATTATTATCTCAATAGATGCAGAAAAAGCCTTTAACAAAATACAGTGTCCATTCCTATTGAAAACACTAGAAAATATAGGGGGAAAAGGGCCTTTCCTCCAAGTAATAAATGGATGGATGGAGGCCTAATGTTAACCAGATCTCAAACTATATTATAAAGCAATGATCATCAAAACAATATAGCACTGACTTAGTACTAGAACAGACTTGAGGTAAATGACAGTAGCAAGATGGTATTATGATAAACTAAAAGATCCCAGCTTTTCGGACAAGAACACACTATTTGACAAAAACTGCTGGGAATATTGGAAAACAGTATGGGAGAAATTAGGCTTAGATTAACATCTTACACCGTATACCAAGATTAACAGGTTTTAAAACAGACTTTAATATAAAGAGGGAAATCATTAAAAAAATTAGGTGAATATAGAAGAGTATACCTGTCAGATCTATGGTAAGGGAAGGAGTTTAAAACCAAGGAGGAGACAGAGATCACTACAAAATGTAAAATGAATAATTTTGATTACATTAAATTAAAAAAGATTCTGCACAAACAAAACAAATGTAACCAAAATTAGAAGAAAGGCAACAAACTGGGGGGGGGGGATTATAACAAAAATCATTTTTCAGATCTGTAAGGAGCTGTCTTTTGTACAAATTAATCAAACCATGCTCCAATCAATAAATGGTCAAGGGATATGAATAAGCAGTTATCAGATAAAGAAATCAAAACTATCAATAAACACATCAAAAAGCACATTATATTGGAGAGGTTGTGGCAAAACCAGGACACTAATGCAATACCACTACAAGGTTTGTACCCCAAAAAGATAAGGAAAAAGGACTTGTACAAAATTATTCATAATCTGCAATGGGGATAAACTAGATGCATTCCCAATAAGATCAGGAGTGAAACAAGGATGCCCATTATCACCTCTATTATTTGACATTGTACTAGAAACACTAGCAGTAGCAATTAGAGAAGAAAAAGAAATTGAAGGCATTAAAATAGGCAAGGAGGAGACCAAGTTATCACTCTTTGCAGATGACATGATGGTCTATTTAAAGAATCCTAGAGATTGAACCAAAAACTTAATCAAAATAATCAACAACTTTAGCAAAGTTGCAGGATACAAAATAAACCCACATAAGTCATCAGCATTTCCATATATTTCCAACACAGCTCAGCAGCAAGAATTAGAAAGAGAAATCCCATTCAAAATCACCTTAGACAAAATAAAATACTTAGGAATCTATCTCCCGAGACAAACACAGGAACTATATGAACACAACTACAAAACACTCTCCACACAACTAAAACTAGACTTGAGCAATTGGAAAAACATTAATTGCTCATGGGTAGGACAAGCCAATATAATAAAAATGAACATCCTACCCAAATTTATTTATCTATTTAGTGCCATACCCATTGAACTTCCAAAAATTTTTCTACTGATTTAGAAAAAACCATAACAAAGTTTATTTGGAAGAACAAAGGATCAAGGATATCCAGGGAAATAATGAAAAGAAAATACAAATGGGGCCTTGCAGTCCCAGATCTCAGACTTTATTATAAAGCAGCGGTCATCAAAACAATTTGGTACTGGCTAAGAGACAGAAAGGAGGATCAGTGGAATAGATTCTGGGTAAGTGACCTCAGCAAGACAGTATATGACAAACCCAAAGATCCCAGCTTTTGGGACAAAAGCCCACTATTTCATAAAAACTGCTGGGAAAATTGGAGGACAGTATGGGAAAGATTGGGTTTAGATCAACACCTCACACCCTACACCAAGATAAATTCAAAATGAGTGATTGACTTGAACGTAAAGAAGGAAACTATAAGAAAATTAAGCGAACACAGAATAGTATACATTACAGACCTTTGGGAAGGGAAAGATTTTAAAACTAAGCAACACTTAGAAAGAGTCATAAAATACAAAGTAAATAATTTGGACTACATCAAATTAAAAAGATTTTGTACAAACAAAACCAATGTAGCTAAAATCAGAAGGAAAGCTACAAATTGGGAAACAATCTTCATAAAAACCTCAGACAAAGGTTTAATTACTCAAATTAACAAAGAGCTAAATCAATTGTACAAAAAAATCAAGCCATTCTCCAATTGATAAATGGGCAAGGGACACGAATAGGCATTTTTCAGATAAAGAAATCAAAACTATTAATAGGCACATGAAGAAGTGCTCTACATCTCTTATAATCAGAGAGATACAAATCAAAACAACTCTGAGGTATCACCTCACACCTAGCAGATTGGCTAACATAACAGCAAAGGATGGGAATGAATGCTGGAAGGGATGTGGCAAAGTAGGGACACTAATTCACTGCTGGTGGGGTTGTGAATTGATCCAACCATTCTGGAGGGCAATTTGGAACTATGGCCAAAGGGCGATAAAAGACTCTCTGCCCTATGATCCAGCCATAGCACTGCTGGGCTTGTACCCCAAAGAGATAATAAGGAAAAAGACTTGTACAAGAATATTCATAGCAACCCTCTTTGTGGTGGCCAAAAATTGGAAAATGAGGGGATGCCCTTCAGTTGGAGAATGGTTAAACAAATTGTGGTATATGTTGGTGATGGAATACTATTGTGCTAAAAGGAATAACAAAGTGGAAGAATTCCATGGAGACTTGAGCAACCTCCAGGGAGTGATGCAGAGAGAAAGGAGCAGAACCAGGAAAACATTGTACACAGAGACTGACACACTGTGGTACAATCGAACATAATGGACTTCTCCATTAATGTCAATGCAATGTCCCTGAACAATCTGCAGGGATCTAGGAGAAAAAAACACTATCCACAAGCAGAAGACAAACTGTGAGAGTAAAAACACCGAGGAAAACCAACTGCTAGACTACAGGGGTTGAGGGGATATGACTGAGGAGAGACTCTAAAAGAACACTCTGGTGCAAATACCAACAACATCGAAATGGGTTCGAATCAAAAACACTTGTGATACCCAGTGGAATCGAGCATAGGCTATGGGATTGAGAAAAGGATCGTTGTCTCCAATGAATAATGCTCGGAAATGACCAAATAAAATAATATTAAAAATTATTCATAACTGTACTCTTTTTGTTGTATCAAAATGTTGGAAAATTAATGATTGTCCCTCGGTTGGGGAATGGTTGAATAAATTGTGGTATTTGATGGTGATGGAATACTATTGTGCTGTTTTGTATTGTGATGATCTGGAGGAGTTCTATATGAATGAGGAGAACCTCAATGAAACTTATGCAGAGTGAAATGAGCAGAACCAGGAGAATATTGTACACAGAAAGTAAAACATTGTGGAACAATATGTAATGGACTTTGCTACTAGTAGCAATGCAAGAAGCCAGGGCACTCGTGAAGGACTTATGGGAAAGAATGTTAACTACATTGAGAGAAAGAACTATAGAGTAGAAATGGAAAAAGAAAACATATGACATCACTTATCACATGTATAAATGGGTATGTGATTTGAAGGTTAGGCATTAAAAAATCATTCTATAGAAAAAATGAATAATATGGAAATAAATAACAAGTGATAACAATTTTACAAACCAATGGAATGACTTGTTGGCTCTGGGAGGAGAGAGGGAAAGGGGAGGTAAAGAAAATGAATCATGTAAATATGGGAAAATATTTTAAATAAAATTTAATAAAAATAAATAACTCAATGTTCTCTCAAACCACACCCTCCTACCACTGGTTACCTAAGGATTAGGGTGATTTTTATTTATTTTTTTATTTATTTATAATATTTTTCCATGGTTGCATGATTCATTTTTCTCCTTCTCTCCCAGAGCTGACAAGCAATTCCACTGGATTATAGGTTGTATTGCTCAAAAACCTATTTCTATGTAATTCATATTTATAAAAGAGTGATCTTTAAAAAAACAAACTCCCCAATTATATACCATAGAAACAAGAGATAAATCATGTTTTTCTTTTCTGTTTGTACTCCTACAGTTGTTTTTCTCTATATGGATTGCAGTATTTCCTATAAATCCATCAGGATTGTCCTAGATCATTGCTTTGCTATTAGTAGCAAATGCCCCACACAGTTTCAGTTTTGATGTAAAATGTTCTCCTGGTTTTGCTCATTTCACTCTGCATCACTTCAGGAAGGTCATTCTAGTTCATATGGAAATCAAATAGTTTATTATTCCTTATAACATAATAGTATTGTGTCACCATTATAAAACACAGTCTGTTTAGCCATTCCCCAATCAATGGACACCCCCTCATTTTCCAATTTTTTTCTACCACAAAAAGTGTGGCTATAAAATTTTTTTTTTGTATAAACCTTTTCCTCATCTTTTCGGGATACAAACACAATTGCGGTGTTGCTGGATCAAAAGACATGCAGTCTTTTAATGCCTTTAGGGCATAATTAGAGATTGCCTATGAGAATGGTTGGATTGGTTCACCATTCCACCAGCAATGAATTTGTGTCCAAATTTTTCCACTTCCCCTCTGACATTCATTACTTTCCTTTACTGTCATATTGGCCAGTCTTCTAGGTATGCTGTGATACCTCAGAGTTGTTTTGTTTTGCATTTCTCTAATCAAGATGAATATATAATGTTTTATCATTTGATTATTGATAGTTTTGATTTCTTCATCTGAAAAACTGCCTATCTATATCCCTTGATCACTTGTCAACTGGGGAATGACTTAATTTTCTATAAATTTGATTTAATTCCTCATATTTTTAGAGAATTGGATCTTTATTGCAAGCCAAAATCATTGATTTCCTCCCTCTCTATTTTGTTGATATGAGACTCAGAGATACAAATATTGCCCTCAGTGCTGCTTTGGCTGTTTCCAATAATTTTGGTATGTTGTCTCCTCATTATCATTCTCTTCAATTAAATCAGTAATATTTTCTTTGATTTGCTTGCTGATCCACCAGTTTTGAAGAATTTGGTTATTTAGTTTCCAATTAATTTAAAATTTGCCTCTCCATGTACCCTTACTAATTATGATTTTTATCATATTATGATCTGAAAAAATTGCATTTGTTATTTCTGCTTTTCTACATTTGTTTGCAAAGTTTTTATGTCCTAGTACTTGGTCAGTCTTTGTATATGTACCATGTGCTACAGAAGAAAAAAAAAAGGTATATTCCTTTTTATCCCTATTCAATTTTCTCCAGGTTTCTACTAACATTAATTTTTCTAACATAACACTTCCCTTCCTTCTTTCTTATTTATTTTTTGGTTTGATTTATCTAGTTCTGAGAGGAGAAGGTTGAGGTACCCCACTAGTATGGTTTTCCTATCTATTTCCTCCTTAAGCTCCTTTAATTTCTCCTTTAAAAATATGGATGCTATACAATTTGGCACATATATGTTGAGTACTGATATTTCTTCATTATTTATGCTGCCTTTTTATCAAGATATAATTACCTTCCTTCTCTCTTTTAATCAAGTCTATTTTTATTTTAGGTTTGTGTGAGATCATGATCACTACTCCTACCTTTGTTGTCTCAGTAGCAGCCCAATAGATTCTGTGCCAGTCTCATACCTTTTCCCTGAATGTGTCTTCCTGCCTGAAATATGTTTCTTGTAGACAACATATGGTAGGATTCTGATTTTTATTCCATCCTGCTATCTGTTTCCATCTTATTGGTGAGTTCATCCCATTCACATTCATAGGTATGATTACCATCTATGTATTGCACTCCATTTTGGCTTTCTCTTTTAATCCTAACCTTTCTCCTTTCTTCCTTACCCTCTCCTAAAATGTTTTGCTTTTAGTCAGTCTACCACTTTTCCCCTCCTTTCTATTACTCCCCTTTCCCCATCTCCTTTCTTATTCCCTTCTTACTATAAGGCCTTTTGAATGCCCCCTCAACCTCTCCTTCCCTTGTATCATTCCCCTCTGCATTTGAATGTTACCCTAAAAACCAAGATCCCCAGAAAAACTATTATTCCTAGAATTCCACTCATTTCTTGTAGTTTATATGCTGACATAGACAGGATATAATTTGTGTAGAGTTCCCTCTTTTGCTCTCTTTCCTTCCTGTTGTGTCTTTGATGCAGTGGGGATTTTTTGAACAGGTAGAAAACTTAGTCATATGGTTTTGTTTTGTCAGATAATAAACTTTGTAAAAATAATACTTGAAATATTGGACAGTAATTTAACTCTTTCACCTCCCTACCACCCCATTTCTACTTCTCTATAGGGTAAGAGACAATTCTATATACCCCAATGGACTTGACTATTCTTTCCTCTCTGAGCCATTTCCAATGAGAGTAAGGTTTAAGTATTACCTGATGGCAACCTCTTCTTCCCTTCCATTGTATTGACCTTATTCCCTATTCCCTATATCCCCTATGCACACTATGCACACTTATATATAAAATATATAAAAATATATTTTATCCCATTTTACCTCTTTTTCAATTTCTCTAAGTATTATCCTTTTTCACCATAGTTTTTGTATTTTTGACATATCCCAAATAGCTTATCACAATCCCTCTATGTATAGTTCTTCTAGCTACTATGATAATGATAATAAGTTTTAAGTTACAAATATCATCTTTCTATAAAAATACATGCCATTAGACTTTATTTAAGTCCTTAAATTGTTTCTTTTTCCTATTTTCCATTATATTCTTCTCTTGAATTCTCCATTTGGGTTTCAGATTTTTGGTTTAATTCTGGTATTTTTTCCAGGAATACTTGGAAATCTTCTATTTTATTAAATTATCACACTTTCTCCTGAAAGAACATATTCAATTTTTCTGGATAACTGATTCTTGGTTGTAGATCCTGTTCACTTGCCTTCCAGAATATCATACTCCACACATTCTGATCCTTCAATGTGAATGCTGCCAGATCCTCTGTAATCCTTCATTTCCTAGGGCTCCATGATATCTGAATTGTTTCTTTCTAGTAGCTTGTAGTATCAATTCTTCTTGGCCTGGGAGTTCTTGAACTTGACTATAGCATTCCTGGAAGTTGTCATTTGGGGGTTTAATGCAAGAAGTAATCTGTGTATTCATTCAATGTCTACCTTAACCTCTTTTTCAAGAATATCAGGGCAGTTTTCTTGCATGATTTCCTGTAGTATAATGTCTAGGTTTTTGTTGGGTCATGACTTTGGAGTAGTCTAATGATTCTAAAATTATCTTTCCTGGATCTATTTCCCTAGATCATTTGTTTTCTCAATATGATATTTCATATTTTCTTCTATTTTTTCATTCTTTTTATTTTGTTTTATTATATCTTGGTGTCTCATGAAATCATTAGCTTCTAATGGCCCAATTCTGATTTTTAATGACTGCATTTCTTCCATAACCTTTTGATTCTCCTTCTCATTTTAGTCCATTTTTTCTAAGTCATTCTTCCCTTCTTCTATTTGTTGTTGTTGTTGCTATGTTTTTTGTTTTGTTTTGTTTTTAGAGAGGGGGTTGTTTCATTTTCTAGCAGGTGAGTTCTGGCTTTTAATGCATGTGCCTCTGTCTCCAGATGACATATTTTGCTTTTTTAGGCTACTATTTTCCTTTTGCCATTTTTCTTCAGCCTGTCTTATTTGAATTTTAAATTTCTTCTTGAGATCCTCTAGAGCCTGCATCCAATTCCCTATTTTGTTTTGATTTTTTTGAGACTTTGCTAGATGTTCCCTGGATCTTGTCCTTCTCCATTGATTCTGTTACTTGGTCCTTACCCCCCATAGAAGCTTCCAGATGTTACTTCCTTTTTTTCTCTTCTTTATTCAGTTTATTTACTTCTTAAAATGTTTTTATTTTTCACGCCCTGTGGACTATAAAATTGCCCCTTGGTTGATTTACTGAGTCAAAGTGTTTGAGATGCTATTCTCTATGGATCAATCTTCTCTTTTCTCAGTGCTCTGCTAATGTACTGGAGTCAACCAGTTGAGCTAATCCACTAAGCTTGCCTGCCCTGGAGCAAATTCTTCACTACAATCAATGAGGCTGAGGGTGTCCAGCCAGATGGCCTCCATGTACCTCCCTGTCAGATGTTGTCAGAGTCCTGGACCTTGTGTGGTTTGGTCAAAGGCATTTCCTCATGGCTAAAGCCCCTGCACAGGGCTCATACTGTCATCTAGTCTTAGCACAGGTCTCAGTGTCTTGGGTGGGGAAGGTATTCAGCTAGCCCATCTCTCCCTTATTCCATGAAAATACTCTGTGTGCCTACCTTTCAAGTTGTGTTCCATAGGAGAATCCCATCACTCCTTTTTGGATTTGTATGGAAGAATTGTTGGAGAATATTTGGGCTTTTGGTGCTTCTAAGCTGCCATCTTGGCACTGTCTAGGGTGGTTTTAACTTCATTTTTAAAATTACATTTTATTTTCAGGTGTACATTATTTACTCTTACCCTTATACAGTCATCAGACAGAAAGCAAAGAAACAACATCCTTTCTTCAAATATGTACAGATGAGAGAAATTAATTCCTGCTTGGAAGATGTTAAAAATCTCAATGTATACATTAAGTTTTTCAGGAATTATGCATCTTCTCTCATCTTGAGGCTTGTATATAGAATTTGGTCATTATTTTGGTCAATTTTCCTAAGTCTTTTAAAGCTGTTGGTCTTTACAACATCACTATTACTACAAAACCTGTTCTTTTGCTTCTGTTTAATATACTTTGCAATAGTTAGTACAAATCCTTCCAGCTTCTATGAAATAATTTTCTTCATCATGTTTTATAGCAAAATAATATTCCATTATATTTATATACCATATGTGAAGAATGAATCAGACTTTCTTTGTCTATCAATTATCAACTTTTAAATTAATAAATTGAGAACTCAAAGTACCCCTATTTAACACTAAGTAAGAGAATTCATGAGTCATTTTCTAGAGTGAGTGACAACTCCAGAGGCCACTTCCCTGACCTTGGGCAGTGCTAGGCAAATTAAGAGACTGTCATTGGTTCCTGTGAAATGACAGGAAGTTACCTGGAAAAAGGACTATTTAAAAATCCTGAACTTCCTGTCTAAGGAACTTCACCTTTTGGAGACCTTGTATTTTGGACTTGGGCTTTGGTCTTCTCTTTTGGAGTTTGTATTGGGATTCTTCATTGGTGAGTTGGACTGAAGGAGACTCTTTCCCTGAACCTACATTGGCTTATTGGTTGAGTAGCTGGCCTTCCTTTCCTGGCTTCTGGAGAGATTGGTTCCAGAGGCCTTCCTTTCCTGGAGGGGGCCATGTTGGTGGAACCCTTGCTGAAGACACCAGTGGGTCCTCAGGCTAAAGATTATTGAGTTCTGCCAGGCCTGAGCCAGACACCAGAGCAGTAGTTTTGGCGATAGGCTAGACAATTCTCTACCTTCTTCTTACATTTCTCCATTTTCACATTTCCACATCTTTGTCAATAAAGTTACTAAAAGTCATTTTGACTTAAACTATATTATTTTTAAATTGATGACCACAATATTACTTTAGAACTGTCATATTAGCATAAAAACCTAAATTTTATATTCTTACACATAACCTATTCACTCAATCCCCAGCTTATGTTCATGCCTTCACTTTTCAATTCTTTTCCACCAAAAAAAGAGTGCTGCTATAAAATTTTTTGTGTTTATAGTTCTTTCCCTCCTTCTTTTATTTCTTTAGAGTATGGATTTAGCAATGTTATCAGTGGGTCAAAGAGTATGCACAATTTAATAGCTCATTTGGGGAATCATTCCAAATTATTTTCCTGCATGATTGGATGGACTAGTTCATAGCTTCAACAACAGTGCATTACTGATTTTAAGTTAATCTTGCCTGAGGCACCCAAAGCATCTGCTCAGGAAACCCTTTTTCCCTAACGCTCAACTGTAATGAGGCCTAGCTTATTGATTGTACATTTGCTTCAAGTATTCCTCAGTATGAAAGCACTATATACTCCAGGCAATAACTAGTGATTACATCACTCTTTCTCTCTCCTCCATGCCCCTTATCAAAATATGCAATTTTAATATTTCAGTGGGAAGAAATGAATAACATAAAATGAACAGGAATGAGTGGGTTGGACCCTTCATTGCAGAGTTCATTACTTCTTCTTCCCCCTCAAATCCACACATCTCTTCCGGACTTAACTACATCCGTTGAAGATATTATAATCATTACAGACTGCAAAGTCCTCAACTGCCTCATTATAGCTGAATCCTCACTCAACTGAAGCTGTTATACTAAAAAAAATGAATGATTTCTAAGATGTTAACTATGATGGTCTTTCCCCCCTCATTATTCCTGACTTCTTTGAATATTTGAGAGTCTTGACCACAATCATCTGGAAACTTAGTTTTCTCCCTTGACAGCCAAAAATAATGTTTTATCATCTATCAAAAAAAAAAGTCTCTGACCTGCACATTTAAATGATCTCAAAAATAGAGTATCTAATAATTTAACATTTTCCAAAAGAAGAGTTTCATTGGAATTTGAGCTATTTATTTAAAAAAAAAAACAAAATCACTAATTTCCAATTATTTTTTCAAAAATAGGTTACTGACTGAAAAATAGAAATGACCAGCTGAGTTTCAACAAAAAATTGAATAATTGTTGAATAACATTAACATTAAGTATTATTATTTCATAAAGAGATGTGAAAAACGCACTTGTTCCATTTGGAACTGTATATTTTTAAGATATATATTTTATATATTTAAGATATATTTTAGGATATGTATATTAAGACATGTATATATATTTAAGCTATATTTTTCAGTTATGATAGCCATTAAAATCAAGTATTGTGATAAAATGAATTTAGAATCAGACCTTTGAATTAAATGTAAGGACATGTTAAACCAAGCAGATAGAAGAATAGATATGCATGTATGCACCCATATATGTCACATACATACATAATTTTAATTATATATCTAAATAAAATATTCTTCTTAGTGATATCTATGTTGTAACCTTAATAACAATATATGTATTCTCAAATGTCTTTGGTAGGGTAGCTAAGTGGCTCAGTGGATAGAGCTCCAGACCAAGAGATGGGAGGTCCTGTTTTCAAATTTGGTCTTAAACATTTCCTAGCTATGTGACACTGGACAAGTCACCTAACCCTGTTTGCCTACCATTGAGACCTCAGATGGAGAACTGCTGTTTATGTCTCTAAAGGCCATAAAGAAAAACAGGAAGAGACTAATGATTTCATGGAAACCATTCAAAAAGAACTCAAATTTTTAAAGGATAGGATTGATAAATAAAACAAAGGGTGTGATACTCAACCAATGACACTAGCCCCTCTTCAAGAATCTATCCATCCCTTATCTACCGCTGTGGTCAGAAGAAGTGCTACATGATGATGAACTGTAGGAATTTGCTCCAGATAATGAGAAATACTATCCACTGAAAAATTCTTATAGAAACAATTATAGAAATAATAATTACAGTGGTGATTTCAGGAATAAGAACTTTAAAACTTATAATAATTCTAGGAATATAAATCAGGCAACTGACAACTTATACCAAATGAACCCACAGCAGTATATTTTGAGTAAAACTTGTCCCTGAACCACCCACAGTGCTACTGACCCTCAGGGGGAGCCAAAAGAACTACCCAAAGATTATGAAGGTATATTGGGAGGGGTGGGTTGGGGCACAGGAAGCAAAGGATACAACCTTTTATTTTCCAGATCCTGATGTCTTACTCCCTGTTGTCCCTATCCACTGCCCCCCTCATACTGATGAGTCCCATGTAACATTAAAGGTAGGTAATGCCTATTATGATTGTCTTTTGAACACTGGAGCTTCCCAGTATGTATTGAGGAGTGCACCTTATTCAGATTGCAGTTCCATTGGCTCAGTTAATGTCAAGGAGTATCAGGGGCACCCCTAAAGTTTCCCAAAATTTCCCCTAGAATAGTATCTGTAGAACACACTTTCCTCTTAATGCCTGGCTCCCCTATACATTTGCTGGGGAGAGATATTTTATGCAAGCTTAGGGCCACAATAACTTGCTCTCCAGATGGCTCTATGTCACTGGAATTTCCTGAGGAATCCTTAACTTTGCTCCCTCAGATACTCATGAGATGAAGGAGTCTCTTTTTTTGAGATCTGAACTGATATACCTGAGTCTCTCTGAACTATATCGTCTTCTGATGTTGGCCTATTTAAATCACCTTCCCTGTCCAAATTAAAACAAAATCTAGCCCACTTCTTTCCAATACTCAGTACCCTCTTTTGAAGGAGATAATTGATGGCATTACACCAATAATAAATTCCCTGATTGACCAAGGAAATCTGAATACAATATGCCCATCCTTCCTATTAAAAAGTCAAAATTGGGGTCCAATGGCAAGCATCTTTATTGATTTGTCCAAGATTTGAGAGCTGTGAATAATCATGTTATAAAGAGACACCCTGTAGTTCCCAACATAAATATTCTTATTTCTTCTATTTCTAGCACAGCTACGTACTTTACAGTAGTAGATTTGTGCTCAACTTTCATTTCTATACCTATACATGAGAATTCCAGGAATATCTTTGCTTTCACTTGGAAGGGTTCCTAGAGGACCTGGGCTTGTTTGCCTCAGGGATTTGAGGACAGCTCTACTTTGTTTACACAATTCTTAACTGCTGATACAGATGCTATAAAATTTAAATTCAGCCATTTAATTCAGTATATGGATGATTTGTTCTTCACCAAATGCTGAAGCATGCCAAGAGTATAGCAAGCACTTCCTTTTAAAGCTACATAAGAGAGGTCACAAGGTCTCCAAAGTCAAAGTTCAGTGGTGTCTCCCAAAGGTACAATATTTAGGTTTCATTTTACCTCCTAGGTCCTGTTTAATTTCTCTTAAGTGTATTGAAAGAATCCAAAAATTAAGCATTCCTACCACTAAAAAGCAATTGAGGGTGATTCTTGGGACAACAAGATTTAGTCAGCAGTGGATCCCATGCTATGGGGAAATCACTAAGCCCCTTGTATCACTCACAAAAAAAACTCGGTCCCTGAACCACTTAAATTGGAAATGGAATACCTAACAGCTCTTTCAAATTTGAAACAGGCTATCCTGCCTGCTCTAGGCATCTGAAATTATGTTAAAACCTTATATGACCATGAACAGAAAGGGGCAGTTTCCAGTGTTCTAACTCAACTTATGAGACCTGCTCAGTACCTGATAGCCTATTATTCAGCCCAGCTTGACCCAGTAGTTTCCAGAGCACCACCATACCTTAGAGGAATAGCTTCCACAGCTTTATTAGTAACAAAATCTGCTGATCTAGCATTGGGATGCCCTCTGACAATAATATGCCCCCATGATATCAAGGCATTGTTATTAAGACATAGGACACAGGTATTTACTGATCAAAGGATTATGAGATATGAGATAATCCTATTGAATAATGAACATATCACATTAAAATGCTGTGTTCTTAATTCTACAACCTTGCTCCCTGATTTGCCAACTTCTGGAGAACTTTTACACAATTGTACATCTTTAGTGTCCATTGTTGATAAACCTTATAATTATTTACTAGATATCCCTCTGGATAATTCAGATTTAATATTGTTTACAGGTGGTTCTTCATTTATGAGATATATCATGCACTATACAGGAGCTGCAGTAGTTAATGAATTTGAAACTCTGTGGTCAGCTTCCTTACCCTCAAATATAAACACACAAAGGGCAGAACTCAAAGCATTGAAACATGCCTGTATCATTGCAAAGGATAAAAGAGTCACAATTTATACAGACTCCCACTATACCTTTGGCATGTCTCATGCTGTTGGCATGCTATGGCTCCAAAGAGGATTTTTAACCTCAGATGAAAAAGCTATAGCTAATGCAGAATTTATTAATAAAGTCCTTTCTTCTCTCCAGCTCCCTGAAACCATAACTGTAGTTCATTTCTCTGCACATACAGATGGCAATGAACTTGTCTCTAGGGGAAATGATTGAGCAGATTCTGCTGCAAAGCTAGCAGCCATAGAAGGGCCTGAATTAATTTTAGTATGAAAAACCACTGATGACTTAAATATATCACTTTCCTATAATGAAAAGGAAGTAGAAAAATGGAAACAAAAATTGAAAGCAAAACAGATTAATGGAGTATGGGTGTCATCTGAAGGAAAACCCTTGCTCCCTAGAAATTTTTATCAACAAATTTGCCAATCTATTCATAAAAACAGTTATTTTGGCACCTAGGGCATCGTGGACTCTGTTAAAAGAGTATGGATAGCCCCTGGTATAACTACTATAGCCTCAAAAGTATGTATAGTCACGCCTTTCATGGTAAAGCTTTTGGTGGACGTCCTCTCACCTACACACCATTGGAAAATTCACAAATTGATTTTATCTCTATGTCCAAAATCTGGACAGTATAAATTTTGTCTGGTCATAGTTGATCAGCTGACCAGGTGAACTGAAGCATTCCCTAATGCTCAGGCCATATTGGCTTTTGTTGCCAAAGTCCTTTTAAAAGAAGTTATTCCCTGCTTTGGCCTACCAGCACATATTGCCTCAGATAGAGGAACTCATTTTACCAATTCAGTCTAATCACAAATGTATTCATGTTTGGGGATAACGTCTAAATTTCATACACCATAGCATCCCCAGAACTCAGGCCAAGTGGAATGAATGAATAAATAACTTAAAACTACGATTGGAAAATTGTGCATGGAGACTTATTTGAAAGGGCCTAAAATTCTACCTCTAGTTCTATTTTATCTCAGAAGCAGGCCCAGAGGTGATTTACACATATCACCATTTGAGATGCTATTTGGGCATCCACCTATTCAGGCATGACCATTTACCCCTGCCTACACCTCATTGTTAGGAGAGAATACAGCCATTGCTACATATATCAGACAATCAGAAAGAAAATTGCAAGAACTCCATGACTCTGGAGCTGCTGTTCAAGCAGGCCCCATTGACTTCTTGCTTCATAATTTAAACTCAGGTAATAGTGTGTAAATAAAGAATTTCAAATATACTTGGTCAACTGAACCTGATTATGATGTACTGTTCCAAGTCCTACTGACTACACCAACAGCCATAAAAACTGGAGAGAGGGACTCATGCATTCATTGTAGCCATGTAAAACAAGTACCTTCAGTTAATAATGAATGATTGCTTGTACTGATTTTATTAGGCTATTGATTGTGATAAGACTTTTATTGTTGGATTTGTACAGTTTCATTGGATTTTATTTGGTTGATCCTTGTACTTGAACAAATTGCCCTTGTAGGGCAACACATATACTACCTCAAAAAAATTGTATTAGTGACCTAACCTGATATTTCTTTTGTAACAATTTTGTGCCTTTTCTATTTTTTTTTTATTTTCTTGATTGTATTATTGATTTATCTACCTCATTGTTACTCACACTAAGGATTACGATAAGTCAAAGAGGAAATGAATCTTATTTTTTGAAAAGTAGCCTCTATACTTTCCCTCTGTACATGTGAATTATACAGTTTTAATGTTTTTGTTTTCTTCCTTCATGTGCCATAAAGTATTTTTTCTCTCAATTTTTGCCTTTGAAACACACATCACCAGTATTGAAAATGTTTTTTTTAATTCTTTTGATTTTTGCAATAGAATAACCTGAGATATCCACTTGTCTAACATATAAAAGCATACCCCTGTTAAAATGTATTGTGATTGGACTTTGAATATTTATATATGTGGTCACCAGGGATTTAATTTCTAAATCCCAAAATTAATTACTAAAATAAATTGAATTTGTGGTAGTTTATTTACAGAAGAGGGAAGATATTAAGGAAGAGAGAAAAGGGGAGAGACAATTCTGGCTTCTTCTGAGCCACATAGAAATTCTAAGGCCCGAGTCAGGGAAAAAAGTCTCAAGACGAAGGTTTACACCTCTGAGAAAAGCAGGGTTACTAAGTCAGCCTTTCATTCACCAACAGTGACTGTCCAAAAAGAAAGCAGTCTGAGGTCTCCTGCACAAGCTCCTCCTGGGTCGAGTTCCTCTTCCAGTTTCTCCTCAAGTGTCTGTCCTCCAGTCCAACTCTGAGTCAGAGTTCTTCCATCTTACTCGAATCAAATCTATTATCTCTCTTCTGGCCTCTGGTCCTCTTTTTAAAGATCTTTTTCTCTTGTGTCACCTCCCCTAAATTTCATGTCTACCAATCAGAGGAGACACTCCTCTCCAGGACTGCCCACTCTTTAGTTCACACCTTCTTTGGCTAGATTATACCTTTTTTTGTTTACTTAAGACCTTTTTTTTGTTAGTTCACCTTTTGTATTTAGTTAACACCTTTTTGAGGTTAAAATGGGTAGATATACTTCAAATAATGAGTTACCACCTTTTGGGGATTAAAATCTAAAAATAGATTGTGGATTACAATTCAATATCCCCAATAAAGGAAGAGCTAAGTACTTTCATTAAGTACAATCAGGGGATTACAATGTAATCTTCATAATAAAGGAAGAGCTAAGGATCTTCATTGTTAAAATCAGGGGAGAGCTAAATCCAATCTTCACACCCCCAAAACTTTGTGCTATGGCAACTGCCACTAGTTATTTAACTATTATAAGAATTTTTCATGATGACTATGTCTAATCCAAGGAGAAACAGACCACAAAGGATCAGAGAACCTGACCTGAAAAGTGCCTAATAAGCATAAAAGGTAAAAGAAACCAAGCCAATCCTACAGGGATTGAGGACATTCTGCCAAAGAAGCACAATGACTTGATCACGTGTGAGACTCCAGGTTGCTGCTGTTTAGCATGTATTAAATGCAGGACTTCCTTGTACCACACTATATCAAGCACATAACATCAATTGTTCTGGCTTCATTTTTCCAGGAAGCAAAGAAAAGTTTCGAACTGAGGGATTCTATTTCCAATTTGTCTCATGATCTAGTCTCTTTTTCTATTTTCTTTCAGGATGTGGCAACTTACTGTAGTCCAGGCTGCAAAATTGGACTAGTAAGTGATTGTTGTTGCATGCTTATGAGACATGGATTGCTGCAAGAACCTTTTGTGACATGTGATTTTCTCCTTTTTCCCAGAATTTTTCAAGTTTTTAAAAATATATTCTATATTTCACTCAAAGTTTATTTTTAAATTTCTTTGATTTCTTTGATGATTGATTCATATGCCTTATGACTCTACCATGTATCCCTGTGTAATTCCTATGTGTATCCCTATATCCTCCTCAGGGGGGGAATGCATTATTATTTTCCTCAGGGGGGACTATGTTATTTTTGTGAATATTGATTTGGATTTGAGCCTAATTTAGAACAAGAGACTACCTCCCAGAATCCAGAAGGTGAATCTTTTGGAGAAGGTGCCATGAAGATACCTGCAGAGACCACATGCTGAGCCAGAAGATCCAGAGTTAACTTTGAGAGATGGCAAATTTGAACTTTGGGGGGGGGTGGGTGAATGCATTCATTTTGAATATACATTTTGAATATACTCTTCTGCCAATGGGGACTGCCCCCTAATTGTTTTTTTGTCAATGTACCTATTATTGGTTTTCTTCCTTTCCTCTTTTATTTTCCTCTTACCCCCAAATTAATGTAATTTTCTTTTTAAAAAACTAATTTGTGTATATGCCTCTAGTTCCAGTTATAAGTTAGTTATGTTTTCATGATCAATTGGGGAAACTAGTCTCCCAAAGGATCACAGGGGAAATGTATTAATTAGAATGTATGCCCAGAACTACATTTCCCACAATTCCCTTTCCCCTTTCATGTATGTTCATTATGACATGGTTGGAGTTTTTAGTTTTGGTTTGTGTGGCTTTGGCTTTCAGTTTCACATGGAGGTTGGGGAGCTCTCTTGATTTCCCTTTGCTTCAAGTTAAATTTAATAAATATTATTAATTATAATACTTGGGATATTTAATATTAATTTTAAATTTACAACTTCTATGCCTAAATATAATTTAAGATCACTTGTTTTCATATCATCTGTACCTTCATTATATCAACATATGGAATTATTAGTTATAGGACTCAGTCAGTTTTAGAACGTTGTGATGATAGAAACCACTCCCTAAGTTTGTTCTACCCTACACCCCATTTTTGTATGCATACCTTTGAGGGACATTCAGGGCATGAAGGACTCTGTCACTCTGATTTTCTCTCTCTCTCTCTCTCTCTCTCTCTCTCTCTCTCTCTCTCTCTCTCTCTGTTGGTGCAGGAGGGCTTGTGTGAGCTAAGAAGCTTGTCAGGCTTGGGGTTTTGACTTGGGTATTTTCCTGGATAGGTGAGATTTCTGTCCCCTTCCTTCATTTCCCTTTTTCATATGTCTCAATTTTTATTAAAATTACATTTATAAAAGCTACTAACGAACTCCTGACTTGAGAATAAATTTTATAACAGCAACCACAATACTTTATTAATATTACATTCAATAATTTCACTTTTCATTTATAACAATAATCATTATCATGTACATGTGTACACATATTGGGAATACAGTAGAATGGTCTGTTAGTTTAATCCAAATGTGAATAGTTTCTCTAATAGAAATTTTGTTTATTTTTAACCTGATAGAGCAATGTGTAAGTGAATAGAGATTTCACCTGAGAACCAGGTAGACTCATGTTCACTTCTTGCCTCTGGCCTAGAGCTATGAGACCTTGAGCTTAACTAGGCAATAATTTAGGTGACTGTATAAAACTGTATTTCTGAAAAGTTATTGGCCTACACTGGTAGAGGCAGTCATCTCACCCAGGAAGTAATTCTATCAGCTAAATCACAGGTGCTATCCATATCACTATATTTTAGAGAAAGGAAATAACATTTTGGAAAAAGGGAAAGTTTAACTGTCATCTATAGAAAGCTAACTAGAATAGCTGCAAAGGATTGTGTGAAGCATCATTTGAAGATATTCGGTGAAGAGAGATGAAAGAGAAGTAACAACAAATGCTAACAAGAAAATGTTCTTTTTTAAAACCTTTACATTGTATTTTAGAATCAATACTAAATTTTGACTCCAAAGCAGAACATCAGTAAGAGTAGGCAATTGGGCTTAAGTGAATTGTGTGAAGATTGGATTTGGCTCTCCCTTGATTGTAACAATGAAGGTAACTTAGTTCTTCCTTGATTGTGAAGATTAAATTATAATCTCCTGTCTATTTTTAGATTTAATTCCCAAAGTGTAAGCATGGTACTTAAAGTTGAGTATAGAGATCTGGATATTTTTCAATTATAATCCCCATGAGTGTAAACACAGTACTTAAAAGTTAAATATCTACCCATTTTGGACTTAATCAAAAAAGGTACAAACACTCATTTCACACATTGAGTGGGAGGTCTGTGACCCACATGTGAAAGAGTGGGTGATGAATCAGAATGGACTGGCTGTCTTGTGGGTGGTCCTAGAGTGGATCATTGGCTCTGACTGGTAGACATATAGATTAAGGGAAGTGAGGCAAGAAAAAAGGTCTTTAAAAGAAAGAGACAAGGGCCTGAATTGAGTTCTTCTGGGAGTTTGACTTAGGACACACACTTGGAAAGGCACCTCCTGTGAGAAGAAGTTCTGCTAACTTCTTCTGGAGGCTACTGGCAGTTCTACTGGAGTTGAGGCTGATGAAGGAGAGGCTGATAAAGAATCTGCTGATTGAACTGACATGTGGTAAGTGTAAAAGCTGACTCCCTTTCCCTTGACCATTCTGGAGGCATCAGCCTCCGGAAAGGCCCATCATCTTGAAACTCCTTTTCCTTGGCTGGGACCTCTGAACTCTTGCCTGGTTCAGAGGAGGTCAGAGCAGCTATATCTCTCTCTTTTTCTTCTCTTTCTCTCTTCCTTAATATCTTCCCTCTATATTATAAAATAAACTACCATAAAATCCATTCTGACTTTAGTAATTCACTTAGGATTTAGTAATTAAATCCCTGGCAACCAACTAAGATATTATTCAGTCCAAAGATAAATTTAACAATTGCCCACGGTCACACAGTTAGGAAGTATACACAGTCAGATCTGAACCCAGAACCTTCCATTTCTATCCACTGTGCTACCTGGATGCCCTTAGAAAATATCCTTTTGAGGAGATATCCTGAGGGAAATTCTTCAGAGATTTTGACTTCCATCCTGAGGGATCAAAAATGATGGATTTGTGGCTCTGTTACATATATTTATAAGTCCAAAGTTAATAAGTTTGATAGTTAGAGAAACCCTAACTATACTGTTGAAATATTTAAATATGCATTTGTATTATTTGTTAAAATTTTAAATTATGTATAATCAATTACACCAAAGTTTGTCTACTTCTATGAGGACAAAATTTGGTATTTAGAGAGAGAAGTGAAATCTTAAGGGACAAGATATTTCTTTAATTCATTTATAAACTGGTATGGTGCTTAGAGCAAAGTGATTAATTAATGAGTGAAATTGTATATTTCTACTTATTTCTGAAAAAATATCAAAACATACCACTTGATTGCCTTCCAAAGTCATTAAATATTAAGAAGGAAATGAGCCTACATCAGATGGAGAGGGGTTAGATCAGGGATCACTTTCAACTAATACAGGAGCATACAGTGAAACCTTTCACATAGGTAACCTGTGATATAGAGTTGTTAAATCAATTTACATGAATCGTAGTTGAACAAATAGCTTTCTCAGTACCACTAAGCAGTGATTCACTTATTTATTTATTAAACCCTTACCTTCTGCCTTAGAACCTTAGAACAGTAAGGGCTAGGCAATGGGGGTTAAGTGACTTGCCCAGGGTCACAAAGTCAAAGGTCATATTTGAACCCAGGATCTCCCATCTCTAGGCTTGGCTATATATCCACTGAGCTGCCCAGATGCCCCCTAGTAAACTTATTATCACTTGTTATGTGATTTCTCACCTGATGGCACCTTTGGATTCAGATCATAGATTTTTGTTGTTGTTTTTTTAAATCCTTACCTTTGTCTTACAGTCAGTGCTGTGTATTGGTGCCAAGGCAGAACAGTGGTAAGAGCTAGACAATGGGGATTAAGTTAACTTACCCAGGGTTTCACAGTTAGGAAGTATCTGAGGCTAGATTTGAATTCAAGACCTCCTGTCTTTAGGTTGACTCTCAATCCACTGAGTCACCTAAATGCCCCCAACATTATTGTACTTTGAAAAAAAGTGCCTACTTGCTATTTTCCTCAAAGGGTCTGAATGCCTCCTTTTTAGGAAGAATCATAGAGCTATTATTTTTCAGCAGTTTATTTTCCTCTTCTCTTTCTCTTAACTCATCTCTGCTCAATCCTAATAAAGCTTTTTCTTGAAATTCTATCCTTCTAGCTACAAAGAATATACAAAAGTAAATCTCATGTACTTATTATATCTGTTTCTAAATATGTAATGACCATTACACATTTAATCTCTTCCATTGTTTCAAATCAATATCTGTGTCCAGGTTACATTTGCATTTTAACCTGCTAGAGACATTGAGCTGAGTTTAGCAAGTAGTTTTAACATACTTTAAAATTAATAATCTAAACTTTTGAATTAATGCTGGTTAGTGATAGGCTTGGAATATTTATTAAAATTGACATGCCATTATGTCTGAGATTTTTGCAGTCACATAAATCCCTGATGTCTGATTGGCGCATTGTGCATACCAACCTGCTCCAGAAAAGTGACTAAATTATGGAACATCTAAAAGACATTAATTTTCTTATTCACTGGCATTTTCTGAGCATATGGGAATTGGGCTAAAAGTATTCTGATTAGCATACCAGTTTATCCTTCCCACGATACTTTTAATATAGCTTTCCTTATGGTGTGGTAGAGACTGGGGTTGCCAGTCCATGTTTTAGCCTGTCTGGCACATCTTCTGGCACATTATCTATTTTAAAATACTTCTCATGAGACCACATTAGGCTGTGGTGTCAGAGTCTCCACCAAGGAGCAGATGCTGAAGTTGATCATGTTTTCTGTTTACAACACAGTTGGACATGTAGAGATATCAAATAAAAACTGCATGCCATAAAACAAAATTAACAAAATGAAATATAATAGTGATAAATGTAAACTCCTGCATTTAGGTTCAAAGAGTTAACTGCAGAGTTTGAGGAAGACTTTGATTAATAGTCACTAAAAGGGGTCAGCTGGGTGGCTCAGTGAATGAGTCAAGTCTGAAGATGGGAAGTTCTGGGTTCAAATCTGGTCTCAGACCCCTCTTAGCTATGTGACCCTGGGCAAGTCATTTAACTTCAACTTCCTTGCCATTATTGCTCTTCTGCCTTGGAAACAATAAAAGGTACTAATTGTAATACAGAAGGTAAGAGGTTGTTTTTTTTTTTTAATAGTTTTTAAGATTTTAATAATTACTATGTGTTTCATTTGACTACAAGTTTATTATTAATACCTGTGTTGTTTGGGTGACAAACTGTAAGCTTTATTAATAGTTTAGTGCATGGAGCAGTTTTCTCTTAAGTGGGGAAATTGGCAATCTGGTGGACCAAGACCTAACCCCAAAAGACGTAATATCAACCAAACACAAGTTGAAAAGGTAGGTAACATTCTATCTTGTCAGGACAAAAAATGAGGTTTGTTTTAAGCTATGCCTCTACCACTTTGCTTCCTCATTCCATTGTGAAAGCTTGGTATTAACTCATTGGGGAAATTATATCCTTAGCAGTACCCAATTATCCTCAGTGGCAATATCTCCATCTCCTTAACTATCCTTCTTAGTCTTAAGATCATCTCATGGTGCTTTGGAAGATGAACATTGTGGTTTCAGGCAGTGCCTGGTGAGTAAAAGACCCACTTCCCATTGTTTCGGTGTGTGATGTGTGCATGTGTGTTTGGGTTGGGGGGTGACAGAATGAAACACACAGAATAATCAAGCACTCATGTAATATAGTATGCATCACACATATTTTTACATTATCTTTTTCTCCAAACACATACTTCTCCAAAATTTCTCTACTGCAGTTGAGGGAAGCATTACCTTATAATCCCCCAGGTTCACAGTCATAGTAACATTGATACCTCTCCCTCATACAAAATATACATACAAAATATTCAATTAGTTGCCAAATGGTCAGTTCTACCGCCATATGTCTTTTACCTCTGTTTATGTCTCAACACACAGATCTACAACCCTAGTTTAGATGTTCATAACTTCTCAATGGAATCCTTGCAATTGACATCTCCATATTTTCCCTGCCTCAAGTGTCCCTCCTCTCCAATCCATCTTCTGTAAAACTATCCAAGTAATATTCTTAAAAGATAGATTTGATGATGTTGCTTTTCTATTCATTACACTCATTCTATTCACAATAAGTGTCCAATGGCTCTTGGATCAAATGTTACTTCATCTCTAATGTATCTTTTTTTTTTAACTCAATTTTTATGTAATTTCTATAAATGTACCTGATTATTAGTAATTTCATTACATAATTTATCAATAAACAAATATGTCCATATTGCAATGCATGTGTTTAAGATCTTTTTACTGATAGACATATTCAATTTTGAAAAAAATGTTCGGAGACTGCTGGGCTAGAACAAGGAAACTGATAATCCCACTGTATTTTTAACTCATCAAGCATATCTAGTCAAAGTGTAATGTTAAGCTGTTACATTTAGTTTGGGAAATTGCCCAATTTGGAGTTGCCCAAAGGAAGGTTATAAGTATAAGAACACAGAGAAGAACAAGAACTGATGATTATATGCTACTTTAGATTTTGTAAAGCATTTAGTATAAATCTTCTCATCGTATTTTTACATGTTATCTCGTGGAAAATTCATTCTTAATTTCATAAATGTATGAAACTTTCCTGGAAGAAGCTACTTTTACCAATGCAATTCAACAACTGGTTGGCTATTTATATTATTATAGAGCTATCTAGGTGACTAAAACATTATATGACTTGTCCAGGATCTCAAAGTCAGGAAAGTATTAGTGGCACACTTGAATCTAGATCTTTTTGACCAAAAGATTAGCCATCTATCTATTTAGACAAGCTGCCTCTCACCACAAATGAATATCAGTATCTCCTTTTTTAAAATAGATGATGAAATTAAGGTTTTCCCTCATTTATAGTATTAAAGCAGAATTTTATTCCAGATCTTTCTGATTCCAAGTACAGCACTATATCTAATATGTAGTTCTAGAACTAATAAAATAGTTCAAGGCATGGAAATAATGACATATGATTGAAAGGACATGAATTATTTATCCTCAGTAAGAGAATAACCTTCTACTTTGTGAAATATATCAACATTAAAGTTTTTCTGTATTATCTTGTGGTGTTCTAGAGGAAAGAAGACCATGAATAGAAGCCCCAAAATTAGAAGTAACTGAAAAACAAATTTTCTTTATTATTGGAAAGAATTTTCTAATAACCTGTCATTAAATCCTGGAATTACTATATCATAAGGGAGTAGTTTCTCTGCCAGTGGAGATGGTCAGTCAAAATATGGATATGTACTCACATATACATGTGTACATATATATATTCATACATATATATATGAGAGTATGTGTACGTATAATAGATAGTTTGTATAGATTTAGAGAGAACTGATGAAATTAATAGGATGGGATAGATATCTTTTAAGGTTACCTCTCCACTTCACTGACTGTATGCATAGTTTTATCATTTAATGAAACTATAAAATCGGTTGCCTGGATATCATGGTGAGTTCCACTGAACAAAATATTTAGAAGAAAAAGAATCATATAAATGTGAGACAAGGTAATGGATCTTATATATCCATCCAACAAGTGCCAAACAAGCAAAAATATTTTCTCTATATATATTCCACTAAAGAGTTTCAGCAAGACATTATATAAGTTCATTAACCTCAGTTCATCTATTAAAATTATATGTCTACAGACTGAATATATCATATATTTTAATTTAAAAGGCACATTCAAAAGAGTAGGACTTTGTTTAGTCTATCAGTAAAACAGAAGTTATATTATAGAACTTTTATTTTCTAAAACATACAAAAAACCATGTTGATTGTATGAAAAATAAAATATGAAATATTAAGTAGAACTGATTATGTGATATCATATAGACAAAGGAGAAAATCTGGTTTTTTTTTAAAACAAATTTGAAGGAAGGTAGTGTCTTTTTCCTCTTTTTATATCCTCAGTGGTCAGCACAGTGCTAGATGCATAATAGTCAATTAATAAATGTTTATTCATTATTTAAATTTAATTTTTTTTTAAATTTAGCTTTATCTAAATCCCATAATTGCATATGTTATACATAGACTGAACTTAAAAGTACAAATTATTTTTATTAAGGGTGAGAAGAACAAAACAAAACTTCCCAATAGACTTATTCTGATACCTCATAATGAAATGTAGGTAAGCTTGGGTTCTTGAAGGATCTGCCAGGAGTATTAAATCTATGGTGGCTTGTAACAAGATACAAAGGCTTTTATTATAGTTCCAGTAAAAAAAAATCATCTATATAGTAAAAGCACCAAACAAAAGAATGTTGGCTATGAATTTAAATTAGTTTTTGGCTTAGAAAATTATAAAGGGTTTCTGCCACAGTGAACACTTATGGGGCATAGAGGAAACAGCATTGTAAGGTAATTTTTGTGTTATTTCAGGAAAACTGTTCAAATCAATGATCTCAGACATCTTTGAAGTATTAGAGAGAAGACTTAAAAATGTCTGGCACAAAATATTTTACATATGTTCAAATACAGGAAATATAAGGATTCTCTATCTACAGATCACAATCCATGTATGATTAGTTTAATTAGTGTTAAAGAATTATCTGAAGCATATAAAGGTTAAATGATTTTCTCACAGTCACTCAGCTACTAAATTTCAGATGAGAGTTGGTTTCTTGATTCCCAAGAGAGAACTTTAATTACTATCAAAGAATCATAGCAACAAATATGTAAAACTGGACAAGAGTTTGTAAAATGTCTAGTTCAACTCTCCCAAGAAACTAAGGTTCAGAGATGTTCAGTCATTCAAAGTTACCCAAGTAGTAAATGGCAGATTTATGGTAAAAACAGAGGTCCTGTGACTCCAAATCGAAAATTTTTCCACCGCATCTGTTTATATATATAGTAAATAATAATAATCATGTCCTTGCAAATTGAATAATATTTTATTGAATTTAAAATTCCCATGATTCAATTCATTTGTCTATTCAATTCAGCCAAAAATTATGTCCCTACTGTCTATAGAACACTGTGATGTGTACAGTGTTGAGTTCTTCCCTCATGAAGCTTGTTGTCCAGGGTGTTCCATACACACATATATAAGGTAGGGTTTCCTTCCCCATCCCCTATTAATGTAATTGCAGAGGCCAAAGTACCTTGATTGAGTCAGGTGATCAATACAAAAGTATAAAGTTTCTGTGAATAAGTCCTTAATAAATTTGAATGAGACTGGACTAATCAGAAAGACATATGAAATTGAAAGGGATAGTCATTTGAGGAAAGGTAGCTTTAGGAAGTCTGTGAAGGCTTATGGTAGAAAGATGTACAACCTATTTACTTAAAGACCCAGATCTTTGGAACTCTTCAAAAAGCTACTAATATTGAGAACTTTACAAGGAGGAAAAGGACTTCCAATGATTAAGATTTTTGAGTTATATCTTTGCCACATATGTTCTCTACTTATATGTCTAATTACCTTTGTCCTTTTAGGAGGTTTTGCCCCTCTCTCCACAGACAATGAGTGAATTAATAGAAATATGTTAACTACTCTTTTTTCATAGTAATGTCTTTTAAAATACCATTCTCATATAATATCTTAATAAATACTTTGGCTAGAATCTAATTAAATGTAACTGATTTTTAATAATAAGCACACTAATATGGGCTCATAATTCATCTTTCTTGAAACCCAGGTCCTCAAAGCAGTCCCCTAAAACACTTAATGTAGTAGTCTGATGCCCTGCAGTGACTTGGTTTACCAATTCAAGTGAGAGTTGTAGAAGTAATCACAGGAAGAGTTAATTCACACAATTAACATTATTAGAAAAGAATACTGTAATGACAACTACAATGCATAGGTGAAAAATAAAATTACATGTGAAGGCCATCAGGAAATAATTTGTTAAGAACTGTAGAGCCTGGGAGAAGCTTCATGGAGTAAATGATATTTGAATTGGATTTTAAAAAATGAACAGAAATGAAAAAAAAATGAGGTGGAATAGGAATGAGAAGGGTAGGGAAGAGGGATAAGTAATAACATGTGCAAATAAAACCAAATTGGCATGGTTGGGGTTAAAGAGTTTTCCAAATTAAAAGTACAATAGAGTACAAGAAAAATATTGAGGCTAGAAGTATGGTATAAGGTAAAAGAGTTTGAAATTAAAATTTTAGGTAATAGGGGAAAATTGAAGAGATTTGAGCAAAGAAGTAGTAGGACTTAATATGGGAATAAGAAAGATAAGCCTGCTAACATTATAAAGGATAGATTGGAAAGAGATGCAAATGGAAAATGGAATATCTGTCAGAAGGTTACTGTAGTAATCTTGGTAAGTAATGAGAGTCTAGAGTTCTGACAGTGGAAACGAAGAAAAGGAAATAGATATGATAGAATTGGGAGGTAGAATAAAAAGGAACCTATAAATGAAAAAAAAATGAATGTGATAATATGGAGGAATCAGCAAAAAATGTTATAGAGAGGCCAAATAATAATGCTATCAACAGAAATAATGAAATCAAAAGGAGTAGATGTGTACATAAAAGTTTATGGATATACACCATATCAGTAGCAATCAAAATCAGAGGGAAAATAATTTAGGAAGTGATTAATAGAGAATATAGAAAACATTTTAATTTTATAGAAGTCATTGTAACTTCACAAAATTTAGTTCTAATATTGAAATGATGAGTAAATAAAGGTCTAAGAGAAATCTGTGAATAAATAAGGATACCATGTCTTATTTTTTTTTTCAAAATTTTAACTCTTAGGATGCCCTCTTATAGGTCTTAATTATAAAGAGGAAATACTGAAGAATTAGGATCATTTAATCTTTTTTAATACTTCTGTGAAAAGTGAATGACTTTCTGTTGTTACCATGGGGATATGGTCAACGGCCATGAGCTACATAGCAACAATATTCTTATTTATCACCACTTCTGTTTTCATAAAAAATGAATCAACAATTCCATTCTATGAAAAAGAATTATAACCTTGCCAGAAATTTATTAGGTTTAGAGATTTTATACAAAAACAAACTAAAAATATCAAATGACATATTAAATAATACCTTTATTGATGGATGTTGTCCTTTCCCTTTTGACTTTAACATTCATATATTTGAGTTGTATTACTGACTTAAGTCAGTATATTTTCAGAAATATTAGGTGAAATCTTAGGGGGGAGCTCCACTCTACCAGGTTTGGAACACTAGGCAATCTAGCATAGATGCAGTGGTATATCTAAGGGTTAAAAAACTAATTATCATAACTGACTTTGTGCCTTGTTCATAGTGGGTACTTCTTAAATGATTGTTAGATTGAATGAAAGGCATAAGTATTTATTGACTGCTATAAAATTTGACTATAAATGTTTAAAACTATAAATATGACACTTTTCCAATTCTCTCTTCTTTTTAATTCACTTCAAAGGACATGTATATGAATTACCTAGTGTTTGTCCAACATCCTTTCACCTATTACAGATAAAAGGCAAAAAATGAAATGAGTCCTTACTTTCAAGATCCTTTCATTCTAATTGTATAATGGAACAGGCAACAATGTATATAGTTAATTGCATATACATAGGCTATTCATATCAGATTTCATTCATGTCTGTGATAAAACCAACTCCTAATGCAGCTACAATTTAATGTTACAATTTACAAAATCTAAAATTTAATGTTAGAGAGTTGTCTGGGGATTGCTGGGACCTTTAGTGATTTTTTTTTCTGGCATCACAGAGAAAGAATCAAAGAATCAATTAATCAAAATAATTTTATTAATTGTTTGATCACTATGCCATCTATTCAGGTCTTATTCCCAAATAATATATTCTTTTTTTTTAAATTTTTTTAAACCCTTACTTTCCATCTTGGAATCAATACTGTGTATTGGCTCCAAGGCAGAAGAGTGGTAAGGGCTAGGCAATGGGGGTCAAGTGACTTGTACAGGGTCACACAGCTGGGAAGTGTCTGAGGACAGATTTGAACCTAGGACTTCCCATCTCTAGGCCTGGCTCTCAATCCACTGAGCCACCCAGCTGCACCCCCCCCAACTAATATATTCTTGTAAGAATCTATTGAAACCAAATCCCATAGGTTGTCCTCAGCTACATCGCTTGACTTCAACTGGAGTAGGAATTTCTTCATACCTGGCCCAGTAGGTATCTGCCAGCCCCTGTAAAATAACTCTGTAGAACTACTCTCTATAACCTCAGATCCTTCACAGTGTTACTTCAGCTTCTCTTGTCAATTTTACTATCAGTATCTACCTACATGTGCCCTGACATTCACAAACAGGGCTCTGAATGTTTCCAAAGCACCCTGTGCTTTCACATATCCATGATTCAGCTATGTCACACCATTCACTTAGCATTTTCTTTACCAGAATTTTTGTCAACATACACCACAACCTACAAATGCTTCCTCTTCAAAAAGCTTATAGATTCTGAAAATAAAATTCTCTGCCCCTGAGTGAAAAAAAAGATTCTCAGTTTTCCATCACTACTGATTGCTGCCTGTGCTATAAAATAATGGTGGTTGTGAGGGCAGAGGTAGTGTGAAAACTAGTTCTGGGGGTAAGGAATGCTGATAAGGGAGAAGAGAGTGAAAATTAAAACATAGTGTTATACTTGAAATCATTAGCAGTGTGAGTCAGAAAGTGATTAATGAGTCAGAAAGAAAATGATCCAACTGTGTGAAAGCTGAGTTATATGAGTCAATGTGTTTATGGGAGTAGCTGTGTGAGGATCTTTTAAATTTCTGGTTTGAGTGTGAGGAGGATGCTTGGATTCACATCCCTGACAGGCCAGGGATCATTCCACCTGCAGGCCACAAGGACATAATTCTAAACTGAGTTTTAATTTGGTGGAGGATGGAGAAGAGAGAAAGTGAAGTATCTTGAAAAGAATTTTGGACATCAGGCTTCAGAGTCAGGAACACACGCATTGTTTCAGTTATTCAATCTGAGCTTAACTTTCCTCATGTATGATTTTTTTCTAATAGCTGTAGTAATTATAGTTGTTGATTCAGATATAATGTTTATAAAATGTTTTGCTAACCTTAAAGTTATATCTAGATAAAATATCAAATGTGGTCATTTTTAATAAAGTAAGGGATGGACTCAGATACCTCTAATTTGTTCATCTAATTGGTAAACTGGACTCTGAAAATTGTCTGGGTCTCTTTCATGGGGGAAATTTCAGTTTGGAGAAATAATGGCATTACTAGACCACCCAATCATTCTCCCAAGATTAACAAGGCATAAGGAATTTCTCAGTCACTTTATGAAAAAAAGCTTATGTAGTTTGGTTGTTGCATTTAAAATATTACTATTTTATTACTATTAATTTATTACTATTTATTTTTATTACTATTTTATTATATATTGTTATTTATTTATTATGTGTATTGTTATATATTGCTACTCCTATCACAGATACATATCTAAATAATGGAGAATTATGAATCCTTCCTCTAGCAGTCTTCTCCTGGTAAAAGAAAACTCCTGGCATTTAGAATACAATCAAGCCCAGAGATAAAAACATGACTATGGTTTCCAATGAGTTTCTAAAAGATTCTTAAATGATTCAACCAACAAAGTTTGATCCAATCCTCTGATTCTCAAATGTGTGTCATTTATACCTGTATTATGGCTACAGACAGGCTTAGAGGATAGAGTGGCATAGTTTTAGGATATTCACATACACAGAGACTGAGTTCTATGCATGCCTGTATTTAAGATGCTTATAATAGTCCACTTTTATCACATTTATTTCTTCATATCTTATCCCTATCCTAACCACTGTCAGATAGTAATCTTACCTGAATTTTTTTCCTAATTAAGTTTACTCTTTCAATTTTTTTCTGTGTTAGTCTCTCTCAATAAGCCCAAATATCAATACAACAACAACTTTCCAGGGAGAAAGTCATCAAGTAACAAGGCAGAAATCAATGTCAGTTAGTCATATAGTGTTTCTTTAATTACTGTGGAGGGACCTTGATTTTATTAGACAATATTATTATGAGAAAAAAAAGGAGAGATAATTAGACCCTCAAAGGGGAAAAGACAATAAAGATATCAACTTCTCCCTGTATACAGATGATATTGACAAGCTCAGGAGTGCCTAAGAATTAATTTTGCTTTGTACTATGAGTTGTGGATAGGAGTAGGGAGCAAATAAGAAAATATCTAATTGCTACGTTGAATCTACATCTCAGTTATGTGAGTATTCATTCACTCTTAGCCATGACCTCCAATCAACTTGCTCTACAGAAGTCTTCCTGATATTTTGGATAAGAAGGGAACACTAAAGTTATCCCTTAGATTCATTGCATTACTGAGCCATTTTTTTCTGTCATACTTTCCTTTGATATTGTCTCTCATGACCCATCTTTCTTCATTCCAACATGCTTTTAAATTACCTAAAATTTATCAGATCACAAGACCAATTGAACAATTTCTACTGAAATAATTGCTCTACGGATTGGCTACATTTTCAACTACATTTAAAATTCTTTAAGAGGCAATAACTAATTAAAATAAACCCCCAATCTTCTTTTACTAACATTCTGAAGAGATGGTGAACACTAGCATTATTTGACAAATAAGTTCAAATGGTCATTTAATTAACACATATTTTCCAAATACCTACATTCCTTGCATGATGGTAAATGCTTTGGAGACCAAAGACTTAAAATAAACCATCTAACCTAAAGATAATCATAATAACATGTTTATCAAAAATGGGAAATGTAAAAACTATATTATGTAAAATTTGAGAAGTAAAAATCAAAGAAGGCTAAAGCATTTAGATTTAGAGTGTGTATACTTACAATTTTTGAGAGCAACTTTGAAGAAGGGAATTGCTTTAGACTATTTTTTTCATGGTGGTAAATCTTTGTTTATCTCCTTTGCTTTCTTTCTTCTTTTTATTCTCAAATGGATATAATTATGATGAGGATAAGGATGATGATAATAATGATAGCTAAGAAACTCATGCAGCTTACAGAGCCGTAACACCAGATTGGATTTAACTTGTCTTTACTCCAATAGCAGTATTTCATCCATTACACCACAGTTACCCATGTGTAGTTAATATGTGTCTAAATTAGGATATCTAGAGAACCCTTCTCCCACTTTATCCAAGGAAGGATTTTATTTTTTCCATGAAGAGAGCAGTAGATTAAATAAATGGACCTATTTTTTTCCTCCTCAAGAAGTGTGGAATTTTCACTCCCCAAAGTTTAGTGGACTAAAATGAAATATATTCACACTCCACCCTCAAAGATTGTTAGGCTAGGCAAAATTATTTTTTAGGTTCAAGCTAAACTTCTGATTATGATCCCTTAATGTGAGAAGAAGTCTCTCATGCTATGTATCTAAGGTTTGATTTCCTTTTCTAAATTTCTGGTATGCAAAGACAACAAATAGAAACTAATAAATAAATACACATATCTAAGCTAATGGTAAGTAGAAAGAAGTTTTATGGAGGAGAATATACCAGAAAATAGAGAGTAAATGAACTCTGTGAGATATTTGTGAGTGAGATATCTTAGCTCAATTAAGAGAGAGAGAGAGAGAAAGAGAGGGTTTTAGACCTTATCTAAAGGGAAATTCTTCAAACTCTTTGGTAATATAAACTGAGAATAGATGTGTTTTAGGTATTAGTTCTTCTATACGTTGACTTATTACCAGATACTTTCTGTCCCTCATAGGACTTTTCTCTAAATAAACCTGAAACAATATCTCTTTTCTCTTAAGGTTGGAATCCAAAGAAATTCTTTTTTCCCTATCATCTCCCAAGCTCTTAACTTTGCTGCTCATACAGTTGTAAAACATTGAGTAATCAATGGACTCCAAGACCCTGGTTATAAGTAGGTGGGTATGGAATTCCTACAGATGGTAGAACTGAAGTAGGACCTTGAAGAATGAGGAAGATGTGGATAAGGACAATGCAAGAAAGGAGTATTTTTGATAGGGATAAGATATTATTATTTTTAAAATGCATTTATTTAGAATACTTTTCTATAGTTACATGATTAATGATTTCCCCCTGCTTCCCTCCCCCCCCTTAAGCTGATAAGCAATTCCACTGGGTTATACATGCATCATTGTTCAAAATATTACATATTATTCATATTTACAATAGAGTGATCTTTTAACCCCCAAACCCCAATCATATCCCCATCAAACCATGTGATCAAGCAATTGTTTTTCTTCTACATTTCTGCTCCCACCATTCTTTCTCTGGATGTGGATAGCATTCTTTTTCATAAGTTCCTTAGTATTGTCCCGAGCCTTTGCATTGCTGCTAGTAGAGAAGTCCATTACATTTGATTTTACCACAGTGTATCAGTTTCTGTGTACAATGTTCTCCTGGTTCTGCTCCTTTCACTATGCATCAATTTCTGGAGGTTTTTCTAGTTTACATAGAAATCCTCCAGTTCATCTTTCATTTGAGCACAATAGTATTCCATCACCATCAGAGACCACAATTTGTTCAGCCACTTCCCAATTGAGGAACACCCCTTCATCTTCCAATTTTTTGCCACCACAAAGAACACAGTTATAAATGTTTTTGTATAAATATTTTTCTTATTATTTCTTTGGGGCAAAAACCCAGCATTGGTATGACCAGATCAAAGGGCAAGCATTGTTTTAAAGCCCTTTGTGAATAATTCCAAATTGCCCTCCAGAATGGTAGAATTAATTCACAACTCCACCAGCAGTGTATTAGTGTCCCAATTTTGCCACATCCCCTCCATCATTTATCATTTTTATTTTTGCTACCACGCTGGCTAATCTTCTAAGTGTAAGGTAGTACCTCAGAGTTGTTTTGATTTGCATTTCTCTAATCATAAGGGATTTAGAACACTTTTTCACATTCTTATTGATATTTTTGATTTTTTCACCTGAGAACTGCCTATTCATATCCCTTGACCATTTGTCAATTGGAAAATGGTTTGATTTTTTTTTTGTAAATTTGACTTAATTCCTTATATATTCGGTAAATTAATTCTTTGTCAGAAAGTTTTGTTTTAAAATTTTTTCCTACTTTGTCTCCTTCCTTCTAATTTTGACTTCATTGTGGTATTTTTTGTACAAAACCTTTTTAATTTGGTGTAATCAAAACAATTAATTTTATATTTCATAATGTTCTCTCTCTCTTGCCTAGTTTTAAATTCCTTCCTGGGGAAAGATATTATTTAAAAAATATTGACTAACAGTCAGTTTTATTGAAAACAAAAAACAAAAACACTAATGTACTGTTGGTAGAGCTATGAACTTTCCAAGTAATTTCGAACAACAACTTGGACCCATCTCAAAATGCTATAAAACTGTGGGTAGTCTTTGACCCAGAAATATTGGTACTAGTTCAAAATATCTAAGAAAAATGGAAATATATATGTCCTGTAGCAATTCTTTTTTATGGCAGATAAGAATTGGAAACTGAAGGGATATTCATCATTTGGAGAATGACTTGAACCATTGCACAGGAATGTGATGTAATATTATTGTGCTGTAAGGAATAATAAAGGGAATCGCTTCAGAGAAACCTAGAAATACTTATATGAACTGACTCAAAGTGAAATGAGGAGAAGCAGAACAATGTACTCAGTAAGGGAAATATTGTACAGTTATTCTACTGTGAAAGACTGGGAACTGTCAATAAAATGATATGCCTTTAAGGACTCATGATGAAAATGCTATCTACCACCATATTCTGTACTGATAGGGCAAATTGAAGCATAATTTTTTCCTTTCTTTTTTCTTGACTTTTTTGGAAACTTGGCTAATGTAGAAGTATATTTTGCATGACCTCATCTGTTTAATTAGTATCATATTTCCTGATTTTTTCAATGTGCAGAGAGAGAATTTTAAAATGAAAATCTTTAAAAATTAAAAAAAAAGTAAAAACCACAAAAGCAATTATCAGTCACTGTCTTGACAGAAAGCTGGTAGGAAAACATAACAAAAGCATTAACTTAAACTTATAAAATGTTCTTTCCTACCTTTCTAAATTTTATAGATATGTTTCCAATACTTGTATTGTATGATGCACTCACATTGGCCTCCTAGCTTTTATTCCACTCACTCTCCATCATTTAATGATGCACATTTCTTAGGTCTCTGTCTAATTCCTGGAATATTCTCCCTTCTTGTCTCCTCCCACCTTCCCCAAGTTTTCATAGCTTTCTTTAAGCAAAATCTTTTTTACTACTTTCTATAAATAACCTTTTTTCATCTTCTTCCCACCCTATACCCAGAAATTTCCCACTTTTATTACATCCAATTCAATATGTATATATCTTTTATATACAAGTTTTACTTTTATCTCCCACTTTAGAATGCAGCCTCCCGGAGGGTTATAGCTATTTTCCCCTTTTCTGTTGCCAGTACTTATTTCAATGCCTAAGGGATAGAAAGTACTTAATGAATACTTATTGACTGACTAGAGAACCACAGATGGGAAAATATCCTGGGAATTAGGATTGCATTTGCCATTCTAAAAGATGTTATATCATTTCTTTCTACACTAGAAGTAAATTTTAGGAGAGTCAATTTTCGTATTTTGGGGAGCTCCAAGTTTGACTCTATCCCTTGAGAAAATTTCCTTCAGGGAATTTCCAGATTGACCTTATCTCTGAACAATAAACTTTAAAGTACTTAATGATCTCAATTTAGGTGGGATTAGTAGATAATCAAGTACCCTTTTCTCTTAGAAGTCCTCTTCCAGGTAGCCCAACTCCTGGCTGGAACCTTTCTTTTGAATCCATAGTAAAGCATCAGCCAATCCCTGATCATCCAGCCCTTGACTCTTCATTTCTTTGAGTCCATTATAAAGCTCATTAATCATACTTCCCTACCCCTTAGTCCCTCCAAAGTATATAAGACCCCATGTTCTATTATTCTTTGGAAAACCATCTTTGGAGGTGATTTCCAGAGTCAATGTCCCCAGAGTCCCAGAGCAATGGCTCTGTGTGGATACCAGTTATTAAGGACTTGTCTTTTACCCTGATTAGAGATTTTTTTTTTTACTACTGTTAACTGGAAAAAACACAGAACTATTAAATAGTCAAAATCACTCTTTAATCAAGGGCACAAGGAGTTCAGCACTAGTAGGACTCTACAACAGAGCTACTGCACAGAGTCCAAGGATTGAAACTGGCTGCCCTGGTCACTGAATCCTGGGAGTGACACCACTCAAGATGGTCTCCAGGGAACAAAAGAATTTGGGGAACCTATATACCATTTGGGGAGTCTGGACTCCCCAGGGACAAGGAAAGATGGTTGACATCACTATAGCTACAAAGAAAATGGGAGTAGTCAAACTACACTGACAGAATACAATCAAGCTTGGGAAAGGAATCATAGCTAGAGGCTGGGGTACAAGAGAAGAGACTACTAACAATAGATTAGTTAGTTAGTGGTAGTCTCTCGGTGACCAAGAATGACTATTGTCTTTGTGCATTATCATCTATTGATGTACCCTCCTGTGGCTTTGGAGTCCAAAGGCTGAGGCGCAGAGTTTGTGGCACATGGGGCATGGGACGCCAGTTGTTACGGGAGGTGCGGTTGTGTCCTGGTGTCGGCGTTCACGCGCAGCGGCAAGACGTCGACGTCGCTCATCTTCAAAGGTGGCGGCGGCATGGTGAATGTGGGTTCGACAGCTGCTTCTGTCAGAGGCAGCGAGTTCTAGTTGCTTTGGTGTCATGCCAGCCCACTTCAAGTTGGACTTTAGCTGATCCTTGAATCTTTTCCTTGGTCAGCCTTGTTTCCGGAGTCCAACTGACAGTTCACCATAGAATACCTGTCTTGGTATTCGCTGTGGGTCCATGCGGATGACGTGTCCAGACCATCGTAGCTGGGTTTTGAGGACCAGGACTTCAATGCTGGTGGAGTTGGCTCTGTCGAGGACTTCCTGGTTGGTGATTCGGTCCTGCTATCAGATCCTCATGATTGACCGGAGGGAGCGTTGATGGAATTGCTCCTGCTGTTTCATGTGCTTCTGGTACAGTGTCCATGTCTCACAACCGTACAGGAGCGAGCTGAGGACCACTGCATTGTACACTTTGAGCTTCGTCGCAGTGCTTACACCGCTGTGTTGGAGGACTTTGGAGCACAGCCACCCGAGTGCCTGGCTAGCCTTTTGGATCCTGGCATTAATCTCATGGTCTAGGGACCCGTCGTTGGCAATGGTGCTGCCCAGGTACTTGAAAGTGTTGACATTACAAAGCTGCGTGCTGTCGATTGTAATGCACGGCTGGTTAATTGGCCTCCCTGGTGCAGGTTGGAACAGCACCTCTGTTTTGCTGAGGCTGATAGTCAGGCCAAACAGTTTTGTTGCTGTAGAGAACCTGTCCACAATGGTTTGGAGATGATTTTCTTGGTGGGCCATGAGAGCACAGTCATCTGCAAAGAGAGCTTCCAGGATGAGTCTCTCTGTTGTCTTTGTTTTTGCAGTCAGGCACCGAAGGTTGAGTAGTGAGCCATCCAGTCTGTAGTTCATGTAGACGCCCAGGTCTAGATCCATCACAGCATGTCGTAATACTTGGGTGAAAAATAGGTTGAATAGTACCAGAGCGAGGACACAGCCTTGTTTCACGCCATTGGAGATGTTGAAGCGACCGGAAGTCTCTCCACCAGATAGGACTTCCCCTGTCATGTCGACATGAAAGAGCTGGATCAGTTTGACGAATTTTGCTGGGCAGCCAAGCTTGGGATCACCCACAATGCGTCCCTGCTCACTGTCGAAAGCCTTCGTCAGGCCTATGAAGACAATGTAGAGATTCAGGTTCTGCTCAAGGCATTTTTCCTGCATTTGCCTCACTGTGAAGACCATGTCAATGGTGCTGCGATCTGGTTGGAAGCCACATTGTGATTCAGGCAGGTTCTGCTCTGAAACAGATGACAGGAGTCTGTTGAGTATAACACGGGCGAGGATCTTTCCAGCAGTGGAGAATAGTGAGATGCCTCTGTAGTTGTCACAGGCTGTTTGTGAGCCTTTGTTCTTGTATAGGGCTATGATGGAGGCATCTCTGAGTTCTGGGGGCATGTCTTCCTCTTCCCATATGCTGGTCAGCACTATGTGGAATAACAATATATACTAAAGGACAATTCCTGCCCAGATGTGGATCTTCTTGGGAAAGGTTCTGATACCATACAGGAGACTACCTAAAACAAAGAGGGTCCTTAGCATTTGCCTAGTCTCACCCAACTAGGATTGTCATTCCCCTGAGGGTCTCCCACTCAGTCTGAAACTGCTAACTTGGGATTCCCCTCAGGGTAGATTCCCATGGGAAAAGTGAACAAGTATAAGCTTTGGGGTCTCCGATCTATAGTTCATAAGACCCCAGTAGGCCACAAATTTGGGATTCCTAGATTCCATATTGACACTACTATAGAGCTTCTGTATTTTTCCTGAGTTGACAGGAGTGTCACAAAAATTGGTATCTCAATGGCAACATTTTTTGGTGCTTCAATAATAAATATTTCTAATTTTGTGGTTGCCCTTGAAATATTTCTGTAAATCCACTGTCAACCTGGAATCTAGAAGTACCAAAACTTGTACCTTAGAAAGATTTAATGACCCCCAGTTTTCTTAGCTTTCTTAGCTTAAAGGTGAAAGCTCCATGTTTGACCTTGTCATGTTTCTCTGAGGGAAAGTCCAACTTCACTAGTCTCAGATTAACAATAGACCTTAAAGTAGTTTGAGTGGGGATGGCTGGATTAGCAATCAGGTGTTAAGTATCTCTTTTGTCCCAATGGTTTCTCCCTTAGGCCAAAGCCCTTTACCTTAGTAGCCCATCCCTTGGCTGGATCTTTCCCTTTTTTGACCATTGTAAATGGTCAAACCCTCACTGTTATTCCTGTCTGGAACTCCTCATTTTCCTTTGTTACAATCATAAAACCAAACAACTCTCCCTCTCATCTTCAGTCCCCATGTTCCCCTAGAAAGGTATTTAAGCTTTCCAACTTTAATGGCTCCTTGGAATTGTCCAATCTAGCATGTTTGGAGTTCCCAGGGGTCAGTGAACAGAGCAACCAGAGTTCAAACCTCAAACTCTGCATAGGAGTGTGGCACACAGCTCTGTGTGGAGGCCTAAATTAGCACTGTACCCCTTTTCTTAATTCTAGAGTGTTTTTTCTGACTATTTAATAGTTCTGTGATTTTTCCTAGTTAACTCCATTAAGTAGTTTATTTAACTAAATGGAGAATTTATGAGACTTTAAAAAAATAAACACAGTTACATAAAAAGATACCCATTATCTTTATTATAACAACTAAAAACCTGAAATAAACATGAAAATTAAAAACCATACCCAACTGGATAACATTTTAAATCATGAGTGTAATTGTTTTTTTACAAGTTCAGGTAACCTTTCATTTTTAAAAGCAAGCACAAATCTGTTCTTTCTTTTTTCCCCACTTTTTAAAGACTTATACATTGATTGAAATAAACTTTGTCTTTCAGCAGTCACTAAGGTATTTAAATGGACACTGAGTCACCCAACTGTTACTCAGTTCTGTTTTGGCTTAACTTCTGTTTTCTTCTTGCTAAAAAGGCATCTCTCCCCTTGCTTCCTAGGTTAACCATGGGACCAGGAAAGGGGTGGGGATTGTCTGATGGCCTTTCTGGCTTCCTCTGATTATAATCAGAGGGATTAATCTTATTTTGTCTCCAGAGATCAGAATTTGAACCACATGGCAGAAATTACAGAGAAATAATTCTCATTTTTAAAAAAAGAAAAAAATTTCCAACTAGTTAAAAACTATCCAAAAATAAAATTGACTGCTTCTAGGGAAGTAAGCTCATCATCACAGGGATGGAAGTGGGTAGGAATGATCTTCAATAGCATGATGGTTAACTGTGAAGAATATTATAGAAAGAGGTCATGATTTTCAGGAATGATCTGAGTAGGTGACCTCAGAGTCACTGTCAACTAATATCCATGATCCCTACCTCATTGTGTTCTAAGATGATATAAATCTATTATTTTTTATCATATCATGCTACTTATATTGAAGAAATCATTATTATTGCCATTGTTGGTAATAGACGCTTTTCAATCTACTATTTGTCACTGATGTCTTAGTACACATATTTTGCATAAACAGAAACCATATTTGAAGGCTAGACTATCAGTTACCATGGCAATCAAGCTACATTTGGCTAGCTTTTCTCCTGCCATTTTTTTTTTCCTTTTAAAAACTGCCTTTCTCCCGAAAGACAAACAAATATTTAAAAAAAGAAGTGGAGGAGGATCTTCCCTAGAAGAAATTTCATAAATTGGCACATGTATAAAGCCACATTCAGAACAAAAAGCAGAAATGAGAAATTTGTTATTGGGTTAAATCAGTAAGCATCCATGTGAAAATGTCAAGTTCATATTTTATACTTCATCTATTGAAGGAAGAGTTTTGGCATATAAATATAGTAACAGAACCTTCAATCAGAACACACCAGAAATAAATCTCAAAAGAAAGGGAAAATACAATGTAAGATTTTCACTTTTAAAAATATGTAAATTTTATAAACATAAAGAGGACTCTGTTTTCAGACATTACCATTAGTCATTAAGTTCAAGTGTTATTCATGTAAGCTTGTGTTTAATTTCAGAAATTCTAAATCCTATTCTTAGGGTATTATTGGTAAGAAAATTATAAGATATAAGTTCAGTCCCCACCACTGTCAAGATCTATAAGAACCTGGACAAGTCATTTTTATCAAACTTATCTCTAGTTTCCTAATACAAGGCAAAATAATAATTCTTGGACCAACTACTTCATGGGATTACTGAAAGAAAAACATATTATACCAGCCCATTCCTCCAACCCAACCCACCTATACCATTTGAGCCAGTGAAGAGATAACTGTATGAGTTGAAAAATTTGACTTTAGGCTGAGGAAGACAGCCATACTCATCAATTATAAAAACCACTTGCTTTAAGGAAAAATATACAGTAGGAACATGGGTACTTCAGCCTGCAGTCATCTGTGGTTGAGTACTTCCTGATGAGTAGATATGTGACAGTACAGTGATTTATAAACTGATATTTGTTCAGTGATGTTGCCCTACCCTCAACAGATATTGTTAATTATAATAGTATTGTTTCAAACAATAGACTTTGGGAACAAGGGTAGAGGACACAGAAAGGATATTGCAGCTATATCCTTTTTTACTGTTTAAATCAGTAAAATTATAAAATGCTTACCAATCAGCTTAATAATATAAAGGAATACTCAAAGAAGACTAAATGAAGCAGAAAGATTCACTTTGGGTTTACATCTAAAATTTAGTCAATACAGTAGATTAGTCAGACAGTATTCAGGAAAATGAGAGCAGGTACATTCAAGTTGTATCAACTATTTATTTAAAAAATCAACTAAATACCATCATTTTGTCAGGTCAAAGTCCCCACCAAGACCTGATGAATAAGTACAAATACATTTTTTTAAGTTCAGGAACTAAGGTAAAATCAAGTCATCATGGAATGTGAATGATTATGAGAATTCTATGTTTTTGATATTTTATATTAATAAATTATATTGGAAAGGAATATAATTCTTTCTTAGTCATGCATAACATTTTAATTAAAAAAAATAAACTGAAAACTTGTAAGAGTATGGGTCAGTAAACTATGGATAAGGAGCCAAATGTGATCCACAGACTGTTTGGTTCCTCTAAGAATTTCTTTTTCCAGTTTCAAAAATAAAATGTTATTGTATTTTAAGGTGTAAAAAAAAAACACACAACTTAACTTGTGGACTTTGTGAAAATAGAGGGTAAGATTTGGCCCATAGGCCACAGTGTTTTAAATCCTATCAAGTGCATAAAACCTTACAAACAAAATCAGAGAAGTATATTCTTAGCTGACCAATCCTCATTCTTCTCAAACTCTCTGCAGTCTTTGAAATTATTGATCTCCCCCTTTTTTTTTTTCTATAGGTTTTCAGAACAGGATTCTTTCACAGCCATGGAAGACCACCCTATTCATCCCCTATCTATGTCAGAACAGAATGACAGGAAGTCAGTAGGCTCATGGAAAGTGTAGTTCAAAGGCACAAGATTTCCAGTTATACATCTATGAATAAGACACTCAATCTCTTTACTGGGAATTTTCTCTGTTTGCCTCTCATGCCTGGAATGCTCTTCCTCAATCCTCTTCCTTCTTACTGGATACTCTGGCTTTCTTCAAATCACAACTAAAATCTTATCTTCTACAGGAAAGTTTCCCCAATTCTTGTTAATCCTAGTGCTTTATCTCTCTTAATTATTGTATAATTGAAAACTTGTTACCCTAAAAAAGAATTACATTTCCTGAGAGCCCACTGACTTCCTGTTGTTACGTATCTCCTGTAGACAAAGGATATTAGGTAGTGGGCAGTCCTCTTGGACTTCTTTGGCACGATGACAGTAAGCTTGGTGGCAGTAAGGTGGCCATTTGAACTGGCTGATAAGCCATGGGCACATGGTCTTTTTTTATTTGTTACCTTTTTATTCCCTTATTTCTAATGATCACTAATAAATCTCCTAAAATGTAATATTTTATTATTGGCATTAATTTTAATTTTTACATTGATAGCAACCACAAGTTGGAGAACTTCTCAATTTTCTTTAAGATAGTCTAGGTACATTTTTTAAGCCACATTTCTTCTGCCAAGGCTTTTCACCCACCCCACTCATCCTCACAAACTCCAAACTCTCTTTGGAGTTGCTGCCTTTTTCTTCCCCTACTTTTTACCTTGTCACTCTCCCTACCAGCCAGGCTATTTTTAGCCTGGTAACTCTTGGTGAAGAGGAGATTAGATAAGTCACCTCTATCACCCATCTGCTTGAGCCCATGCCCTAGCCCCAGCCCCAGGCCCTGACCCTGGTAGTTGCCCCTGTTGCTAATCCTTATGGTGCTGCAGATTGCTGCCACCAAGAAGTTGGGAGTCCTTGAAGCTGCTTTCCAGGCAGCTGGTAAAAAGACCTGGGTGTGCTTTCCTTAGGCAATAATTAGCTTCCACATGGCAGGGGACGTCAGGGGGATTAGGGAATAAGGAATTTACTCTTCCAAACAGGAAATAAATGACAAGCATGGCACATTTTATGAAAGAGCAGTGCAATACCTATCTCAAACAGCTTCCAGTGTTAGTATTTTTTTTTTCATGAGTGCACTGATCCTTTCATTTATCTTGCTTGAGATTCAGGGGAAAACTTCATCTCGCTACAGCCGTTTGCCATTTGGGTCTCCCTAGTCTCTAAGATTCTTCCAATTTGGGATTCCTTCACACTATGCTCAGCAAGGAGTTCTCCTTTGCTGGAGATTTAAGATCTCTGACAAAAGAAATCCGAATGGATAGAGAAAGGAACTTTAAAGAGACTGGAAGTGAAAATTGTAAACCTTTTCAGACTTTATTATTTTATGAAAGTCTCTATATTTTATTGTATTTTGCTTATTGTTTTGTTTAAGATTTAATTTTGTTGTTTTAAGTTCATATATTAATCTGATCAATACTACTTTGTAACACTGAATCATGTTAGTCTACTGTGTTTGGGGTTTTTGTTTGTTTATTTTTTAAAACCTTACCTTCAGTCTTAGAATCAATATTGCATATTGGTTCCAAGGCAGAAGAGTGGTAAGGGCCAGGCAATGGTGGTTAAGTGACTTGTCCAGGGTCATACAGTTGGGAAGTATCTCAGGTCAGATTTTAACCTAGGACCTCCTATCTCTAGACCTGGCTCTCAATCCACTGAGCTACCTAGCTGTGCCCAGCTACTGTGCTTTAACTATTAATTATATTTTATTACTTTTCCCCTTTAACTATACTGAACAAATATTATTGAATAAGTCCATTAAAAAAACCCAGCTTTTTCTTCCTTTTTTGACTTTGTTTATTGTCAGATAGATGATGGATGGACTTCATCAAAATCAGTTGCTATTGTATAACAACCTTGGGAAAATTTAATGAGCTAAATATCTTAAATTGATTTTAAGGGGTCTTCAAACGTGAAATTTTAGATTTTTTTTTCAACAACTCTTACTGATCATTTTGCCTAACTCTGAGTTATTTGTAACAAGAGGTAAAGGGTCCATTTTAGTAGCTGAAGTGAAGTACAGTTATAATCCTCACCTCCCCCATTTGTAAAAATGTGAATGGATGGACATAACAGTCTTATACCAAAGGAGCTGGGAAGTTTATAACTCACCAAAATTTATTTTTACAGTATCCACACTCTTTGTGAAATACTCACAGACAAGTAACAAAGTTTGGTTAACATCCTGGCTCCCCCTATCCCTGAGAGTGAAGGTAAAATCAGACCAGGGAATGACACTTCCTTATCATACAAAAAACTAGTCCCTTTTTCTCTCTTATATTATAGCAACTTTCTGTAGTCTTCACCGCAAATGTGTAAGTGAAATATTACTCCATTTGTCCTGCAGACTTGTGGGATAGAAATTACTTTAATTGGGCCCTGATTCAAGGACCTGTTATAGGGTTATTTTTCTTTACTAGAAATTTTTACACATAAGATTTTGATAATCTATAGTTCATCCAGAAGTTATTTTTTTCCTTTATATTGATTTTTAAATTTTTTTTAATTCCTCTTGCCAATTGATTAATATACCTCATAACTCAGTCATGCAGCCCTAAGTGATCCCTGTGTTTTTTAACACCCTCTTCGGGGGGGATGTATTTTTATTCTAAAATGCAAAGTTTAAATTCTTTTTGAGAGTAATTTTAGGATAAGAAACATACTACCTCTCCAAATCCAGAAAGTGAACTGTTTGGAAAAGACACCATGAAGATGCCTACACAGACAACATGCTGCACCAGAAGATCCAAAGTGAACCTTGGAATGTGGTGATTTGAACTGTGAGGGGTTGAATGCATATGTTTTGTATGTATACTCTTATGCCAAAGGGGACTGTCCTCTAATTGGCTTTTTGTCAGTGTACCTAGCAATCATTGCTTTTGTTCTTTTTCCTTTTTATCTCCAAATTATTGTAATTTAAACGTTGGTTATATTTACAAGATCCATTGCAGAGACTAGTTTTCCATGGATCTCAGGGGAATGTATAATTGAAAACCAATTACTCTAAAAAAGAACTACATTTCCCAAGAGCCCACTGACTTCCTGTTGTTACATACTTCCTGTAGACAGTGGATATTAGCAAGTGGGTGGTCCTCTTGGGCATGATGACAGTGAGCTTGGTGGTGGTAAGGCAGGCTTTTGAACTGGTTGATAAGCCTCAGACATGTGGTCTTTTGTATTTATCTTTTTATTCCTTTATTTCTAATGATCACTAATAAGTCTCCTAAAATAAAATATTTTACATTTTGAGATTTAATTTTAATTTTTACATTATTTCTTTTATATCTATACAAAATATCTTCATATATATTTGTTTAGTTCCGCCATTAGATCAGGAACTTTGTAAGGACATACACTACTTTTTCCCTCTTTTTCTGTCTTCATTGATTAGTAGTATCTCACATATAGTAGGTGCTTTTATAAATATTTACTGATTGATTTAATACAAAATAATAAGCATAGAAGTCAATATGGGACCTTTGATGAAAAAAATCCTAATTCAAAAGACTAAATAATTTAATCATAAGAAATGGACAATTAATTTACTTAGACTATCAAATAATTATTTTATACAGCTAGAAAAATAACAGTTTATCTGGAGGGACAAATGGTCAGGAATATAGAAAAAAAAAAGGAATGAAGGGGGCCTAGTAGTTTTATATCTAATATTATGCAAAAATGTTTTAATCATCAAAACAATTTACAAATGGATAAGAGATAGAATGGAGAATCAATGGAACAAATTATATATGCAACATATAGAAAAAATAAGCACAGTAAACTAGAGTTTGATTAACCTAAATATGATGGCTATTGGCGAATAAACTCACTATTTGACAAAAACTTCTAGGAAAACTGGAAAGTTGTCTGGCACAAACTGGGTATATACCACAATCTCATACTATATACAAAGATAAACTCAAAATGGATAGATGATTTAGACATCAAGTGCAATATAAACCAATTAGTAAGGTGTGGAAGAAATTACCTGTTAGGGGAATGATTTATAACCAAACAAGAGAAAGTTTTATAGAGATTTGAAATTATATCCCAAAGTCACTGAACCACATTTACACTTTAGCCCAACAATAACATAATTAAACATATAGACCAAAGAAAATAAGGAAAGAGATAGGGGATTCACATTCAATTCAATTCAATATGCATTTATTAAATGCCCACTCAATGCAAAGCACTGTGCAACATTCTAAATATAAAAATAAGAAAGAAACAGATCCTACCCTCTAAATCAGTGATAGCAAACCTATGGCACAGGTGCCAAAGATGGCATTCAGAGTGCTCTTTGTGGGCACTTTGTTGCCCCCACCCCAATAGTGCATTACTAGAAAGGGAGAAGGACTCAGAAGATCTGTTCTCCTTCCCCTTTGAACCCTGCCTGATGACATTTTCCCCCCATTTCCTGCCCCTCTGCCCAGCAGCTCAGTGGGAGCACAGGGGATAAGGTGGTCAGCTCCGACCTTCCTCACTTCTCCCACCCCTCTGCCTGGCAGCCCTATGGAAGCGTTTTCTCCCTCCCTATGTGGGGTTGGGAGGGAGGCAGGATGTACCCAGCACTCAGTAAGGGGAATGGCTTTGGGGCTCATTCTCTGGCAGGAGTGGACATTGCGCTCAATCTGGGGGGGGGGGTGGAGCCCAGCACTCCATCTCTAAAAGGTTCACCATCACTGCTCTAGATGCTTATGATTTAATAGGGGAAGATCACACACAAAAGGAAACTGAAAAGCAAATGCTAAGGAGTCACCATGCTATTGTGTGGAGTCATGTAGAGCTTCTAATAGAGGATGGAGTACCAAGAAGGCTATGAGCCCTAGTGCTATGGAAGGAGTTTAGTGTTCCACTACCCAGACCTCCAAAGCAGAAAAGAGTGGAAACTAAGAATGAGTTGAGAAATTGTAGAGTGCACAGACCTGAGGCATTTTACACAGTAATGAGATTTCAGGTGACCAACTCCTAGGGGAAGAAAGTTGACTATTGTTACATGGAGTAGAAACTAAGCAGAGGTTATTGTTTATGAGCAAAGAACTGGAATCAAAATGGGTACAAATCAATTGTGGAAGGACAGAATAGAGTATGATCTATATATTTAACTTTTCTTATGGAATAGGAATGACAAGAATGTCCAAGTAATATAATCCTAAACAAATCATTTAATTAATTTTTATTTCAATTCCTCATTTGTATAAGAGGTGTTTGGACTAGGTAGTTTCTAAAATTAATTACAGTCCTATACCAATACCTAATATGACTCCTCATTCTCACCATGAGTAACCCATTTTCATTTTAATTCATTCATTTTCTTGGTAGTATTTGTAATTTCTTATTTGTAATGTTTTAAAAACCATCCATACCCCCTATTTACCATTGTATTATTTTCCAAGGGATAACTATTTTAATTCTTCAAAGATAAAATTGTTTCATAACTTATAGCCATGGCACACCAGAAGGATGTTGGTATTAAGAATGGAGACATTCTGGAAAAGGTTTAGTCACTTAATGAGATCTGCAATTTCTTCAAAATAATCTAACCTATTCTCACCATATTTAATTCTAGGTACAACTTATTGTCTATTTGAATTTATATATACACATACATATATAGGCATATATAGCCTCTCATATTAACAACTATTTGGTGCATGTGTACACAAAGAGGATGAACTATAGTTCATAATCAATCTTTGTAACAAATATAATTTACCCATTTCTTGTCTGTTTTCCTTCTGTGGATAAACTTTTATGAATTGTTACTCATATCTTCTGGAGCCTCTTTATTTTGATTTAGCTGAATGCAGACAACATGATTTCATTGTAAAAGGAACAAAGAGAAGATTTTATTATTCATAAGGTTTTCTTCCATCTGCAAAAACATGTAATAATAAATCTCAACTGTGACATCTGCTAGCATGTCAATGGCCAAATAGAGATTTACAATAAGAGGACAGGGTCATTGTAATTGCTTCAGTGTTCCTACTGTACAACTCAAAGTTACTATTATTTTATTGTAATTTAAGATTTCTTTCTTTCAGCTTTCTTGGCAACTTTTTGTAAAATATCATTTCCCCATGGTTTAGAAGGTGATAAATTTCATCCTGTTACTTTAATAGCTACTTTCTGGATAGCTAGTTTCCTTGGGCCACTTTCCCCACTTTCCTCACCTCCCCACTCCCCAAAATATGGAAGCATTTCACATGCCCTCTGAAGTATTGAATCAAGAAAAGCAAGAGCTGAAGGAATTAAAAATTGCCATTCTTCCTGTTAGAACCCATTTCATGCCAATCTCAACAAATCTAGTGAATTCCCTAGAATTGACTCAGATGTGATCATATAATATAGCACCACAAAAATGACATGCTTATTTTATCTTCAAAAAACTTTCAAGGATATGGAAGTCTTGCATTATTCATTTTCCTTCCAGAACACAAGGAGCCAAACATCTGCATATATAAATTGTTCCTGCTATTTTCATTATCCTACTTCAAACCAGAGGGAGTTATTTCCACATTGGTGCAAACAGCTTAATTTTCCACAAATGAAGTCACAGAGCCTTATTAACCTTTCATTAAATAAAAAACAAGGCTTTCCATGGCCTTTGAAGAATCATTCTATCAAACATTTCTCATTCTTAATTGTGTCTTATATTAAGGTCTGAAGAAAGGAAAATTTGATGAATTCTTCCTTTCTTAAATAATTGACCAACATGTGCACTTTCTCTGTTTCTAGGTATTCTAGAAATCTTTTTTTTTTAGGGTTTGTTTTTTTTTTAACTCTGTGAGATAAGTAGAATGACTTTTCTAATCCACAGCTAAAGGATAGTGAGTCTTTAGTGTCCCTGTTTAACAAAGAAGCATACCCTGGCTGGCTTTTTCTATGGGATTTATTTGAGGATATGGGTAGGTTTTTTTCTTACCTTAAAAGTAACAGAGATTACTAATGACTGCTAACTTACCAAGAGAAATTTCTCAGAAAGCTTTTTGGGTGAAATAAGAGATTTCTCACCAGATTAGACTATAAAATAATCTTTTTGAAACCAGTATGCTAAATGTTTTTGTAAATTCTACTAAAATTTGCATGGTCTGAAATTAATAGAGCAGTACACTTTCTCCCAAATCTTATCTATGCATGGGGTGTGTAATACTGGGATTTGGTAGCAGAATGAACAAGAAGGAAACATATAAAAATTCAGATTTATTGTTTGGGAAAGAGAGAAAGGAAAAGGGGTTAGGAGAAATGTTACAATTAATTTTAAACCCTAATTTCTATACATCTTTCTTATCCTATCTTATCTAATCTAAAAAAATAAGTTTCCCCAATAACCAAATCTCACAAATGGAGTCCAATCAAATGGGCCAGGAGCTTCAGATGAAAGCTGTCCAAAACAGGTCCAGTGGAGAAGTGGATCCTCAGTCTTCTTTTCCAACTGCCAACAGCCAGTTCAAAAGATTCCTCTCTTCAACTTGTATCAACACAAGCCAGAAACCTGTTTTCAAACCTCCAACTCCAGGTCCATCAGGAGAGAAATGCCCAGATCCTGACCCCCTGACTCCCATGTGACTCACTGTCACATGCTCCTGTCAATCACTCTAATGTTTGCATTACACAGTCTTTTGCAAGTGTCCAATCACAGGTTGCTTTTATACTACAGATAATAACACTCAGAATCTGGGGATTTCCTCTTTGACTGTCTACATGGGCAAAGGAAAGTGGGAAATTTCTTTCTTTAGATAATCCCATTTTAAGAAACCTTAATTGGATAACTAAGGCAAATGTGTTTTGTTATGGAAAAAGGAAAATTCTAGATAATTGCCTTATTTTAACTGTAATTGGTGAGATTAGTTTAACAAGATGAAAAAATCTTGTATCAGAAACAACTAGCATTAAAGGAACCTTGACTTTTAGCATTGTTCTTTCATAAACAGGCTGCATGACCTCTGGCAAATCTTAATCTCTTTGGGCCATGGTTTCCTTTTCTGAAAACTAGACAGTAAGTGGTCTTTAAGAATTCTTTTTACTCCATAGACACACACACACACACACCATTTCATCATCCATTGGATCAGAAATTTATGAATTTATACATGTCCTTTATCAAAAAAAGGAAGAATTTATAAGCAATGCTCAACCAATAAAAATTGATCAAGTCCATGCTCTCCACTCCACTGAGTTTCTATAAAGTTCTTTAGGTCAGCCAATAATTGAAAAATCAAAATAGTTATAAGGTAAAAGATTGAGTACCTAAAGGTGTCAGGTCTACTCCATTTTTGCCTGAACCTTAATCCACTCCAGGAACACTCAGGGCTATAACAAGAAATAGAAAGAATTTGACATATTCTTTTATAACCAAGAATTAGGACAAACAAACCCACTCAGTCATTTGCAAGGAAAATCACATTCATATTAAGTTAATCTCTATGTAATCACTGATTTTTCAATCATATGAATTTTTACTAAATTAAAAAAAAACAAAAGTACATTTCTTCTAATACTTTATTTTTAAAGTAGATTTTGACATAATTATAGATATTTTCATTTAATTGGCATAGGAATAAGTATAGAAACAGTACTTGTGATTTCTCTACTAACTCCGTTTGGAATAATTTTTGAAACCTGCAGACAGTATTGCCTTGAGGACTGAGAGGTTAAGTGATTTCCCAAGGGACAGAGAGCTAATATATATGACTCACTTCTTAACTCTACTGAGAAAATTGGGCCTATTTTAAATGAGTTCTCTCTTCTCCCTTTCTCATCAATTCAGAATCACTTCATATCATCCTCTATTCTCTCCTCTATCACTGACAAAGAAATGGCTCTTCTCTTTCCCAATGCTAATCTCTCCACCTGTCCATTTGATCTAATCTCTACAATCTCCTCCAATAATTGGCACCTCAATTATCTCCTCCCTCTCTTGACTCTTCAATCTCTCCCTATCTACTACTTCCTTTACTGTTACATTCAAACATTAGTAAATGTCCCCAATGCTTATAAAAAATAAAAAATACTTTCAATTGATTTTTCCATTTCAAATTACTTCTCAGATATTTTCCCTTCTTCTCTCATACAAACTCCTTGAAGAGGTTTTCTATGCTTGCTGCTTCCTGTCCCTTTCCTTTTAAAGTCCATCAAAACCTATTGTAATCTAAATTCTTACCTTATCACTCAACTGAAATTGCTTTCTCCAAAGTTGCCAATAGTTTCTTCATTGCCAAATATGATCAACTTCATGAAGTCTTTCTGCCCCTATTTGCTCAGTTTGTCACTGTTGACTATTTTCTTCTGAATTTGTCTTCTTTCTGAGGTTTCTTCATATTATTCTTTTCTATTTATCCTACTGCTTGACAATGCTTCTTTTTTTCTGGATCATCCTGAATATTACTTTACATAACTATGAGTATCCCCTAAGATATTGTCATAGATTATCTTTTATTTTTCCTCCTAAACTCTTTTACTTAATAACCTCATCAGAGTCAATAGCTTTCACAATCATTTCTATGCTGATGACTCACAGATCTGTATGTTCAGTCTCAGACTCTCTCTTGTTTCTTGGTGACAAATTACCTTTTGTACAATTCAAACTGGATTTCACAATGACCTCTTAATCTCATTGTGTACAAAATAGAACTCTATATCGACTCTTGCAAACTTCACTATTTCTACTGAAGACACCACTATCCTTCTAGTATTCTAGCCTTATAACCTTGCTATTATCCTCAATGCCAACCTACATTCTTTACTACACATATAAAGTCAGTTACTAAATTCTTCTATTTTTCCTCCAACCACATCTCTTACTTGTATCTCATTTTATCGATACATACAGCTAAACCATTCATTCATGACCTCATATTTCTTGTCAAGATTATCTAAATGGGAGAGACTTTCAGGGGTAAAGTAGAGAAAGCACTCGGCTGAGCTCCCCAAATATTTCCCTCTAAAAAAAATTCTGAAATAATCCCTCAAATCAAATGTTGTAGTGGCAGAGTCAAGAAAAGGTCAGCTAAGACATCCTTCTAGATAAAGATAACATAGGAACTCAATGAAAAAGCACTCTACCTCGAAAGAAGGAATAATTTGAGTTTGAATGCAAATATGTGACTTGTTTTAAAACATGATGAACATGAAAATAGAGTATCATATAAAATTTATGTACAACCCCATTCTTGGTGAGGGTAGAGGGTTGAGAGGAAAGGAAATTATGTGGATTGTAAAACGTCAGAAAACAAATATTAAAAATTTTATTAACATGTAATATAAAATTAAAGGAAATAAAAAGCTATGGTGACAGGTAATCTCTATAAAGTCTCTGTAAAGTGAAGGTTTAAAAAAAATGGTGAATTGGACACAAACCCAACAAGAATTACTAAGAGAACTAAAAATGGGTTTTAGGGGGTGGAACTAAGATGGTGGATTAGTACCTGCAGCCAAAGCTGGAATCACTCTGAGAATACTCCCAAACCAACCTAAAAATAGTGCCTCAAAATGACTGAAGTCACAGAACCAAAAAGGAGGTGGAATGAGGGAATCTCTTGCAGAAAACAACTTGAAAGGTAGGCAGAGAGAGTCAGTTTTCACAGAATAAGGGGAAACCAGAAGAAAAATTGCACAGAGAAGGGTGCTAGTGAACTTCCCCTCTACTACTATGCCAGATTCCAAGCATGGGCATAGGCCAACTTTGGGATTCTGGGACACTACCTAAGCCAATAGCAGAGCACCCCACATCTACCCCTTGAATTTCAAGCACTGGCACCAGCACACAGTGAGATACTGAAGTCTATAGCACTTGGCCTTCCAAGCCTGCAGTGAAGCCCCCAGTCCCAGGGCACAAAACTCACAGTATTCTAAGATCTACAAGCCATCAACAAAGGAGACAGAATAGGCAGTTTTCAGAACTCCCAGTTCACAGGCAAAAAAAAAAAGGCTAGGAAAATGAGCAAACAGCAAAAGAACTCACCCATCAAACAGATCTGGATAAGAGAATGGATTAGAAAACACAATGAAACAATTTGTTGTTTACATTAGAAACAGGGAGACATGCACAAAGTTGAATACGGATCATCCTGTCAAATTTATTTTTCATTATGAATTTTATTTTTGCCAAATTACATGTTAAAACATTTTCTTAATATCTGTTTTCTGATATTTTACAGACCATGTTCTCTCTTTCCCTTCAACCTCTTGTCCCTTCCCAAGAAAGCAGGTAATATGATTTACGTTATACATATATTATCATATAATTCATATTTCCATGTTTGTCATATTTTGAAAGAAGACACATATTGCTTACACTGGACAGAAATTTGTGGAAGAAATAAAGAATGGTATGTCCCAATTTGTATTTGGATGCTGTTCCTTCTATGATGGTGGATATCTTTGGGGGGGGGGCAGGAGTCCATTGGAGTCATTCTAGATATTTGCCTTATTGATAATAGTTGTCATTCTCAGTTGACCATCATACATTATTATTGTTAGATAATGGACATTCTTCATTCCTGATTTTACTTGAAAAGCTTCAACTTCATCTCTATGACACATAATATTTTCCCTTCATTTTTGATAGATATTACTTATCATTTAAGGAAAGGTTCCATTTGTTCTTCTGGTCTCTAGTATATTTAATAGGAAGGGATGTTATATTTTGTCAAAGGCTTTTTCTGCATCTATTGTTGAAATCTTATGATTTTTTGTTGTTTTTGTTATTAATATGGTTCATTATGCTCATAGTTGTCCCACTAATGAACCAACCTGGCATTCCTGGTTTAAATCCCATCTGGTAATAGTATATGATCTTTGTGATATATAGCTATAATTTCCTTCTTATATTTTATTAATTTTTTGTATCAATATTCATTAAGACTATAGGTTTATGGTTTTGGTTTTTTCTCTTTGAGCATACAGCCATCAGATATGGAATCGCTAAACAAGATGTGGCACAGGATTATGATGAAATACTACTATGCCATAAGAAATGACAAGTATTTTAATTTAAACAAAACAAAATGCAGATATAGATGAAATTATGAAGAACAGAACATAGAACATTATATAAAGCAACAGAAATAATTTTTGAATAATAACTTGTGTCCATGTTCAGAGAAAGAACTGATAAATAGAAACAAGTAAAGCATAGTTTTATATATGAATACATATATGTGTATATATATGTGCATATATGCATCATATATATGTAACCAAATGATACCTTCTCTTACCTCGTTCACCATTTTTTACCCATTAAATCATGTTATCAATGCACAGAGAATATAAAGAAAACAAATGATTTGAATTTCTTTTAGAGCAATCAAAATGTGGAAATGAACAAAGGCTCTAACCCATTCTTATGATAGGGCTAACACAACTAAGGCTATAAATTTTTAGCCAGATTATGTGGATGTATGGGTATAGGTATGGATGTGTATCAGTGTGCCAGAATTATTAACAATATTTCTATCAGCTCCACTGGCTTTAATAAATAGCTCATTTTAATCTCTAGCAAAAATAGACTTCTACTTATCCTTGAGACTGCCATTTGGCTGGTAGATTATGATGAAAGGTTCTCTCAATTGAATCAACTTTAAAAGTGTTCTTAGTACTTTGAATATCCTCCTACTCTTACTAAGTAAATCTCTTCTTGTTAATATACTGATGTTCCACTTTAATCTAAAAACTACTAAACCACCAAGGGATACCCTGATTGATGCCTAACTTAGAAAACCAAGCAATTTTTTTATGAAAATCAGGAGGATCCCTGGTCTCCAATACTTGAAAAGCCAAACTGGGTGAATTTTTCAGCTTGTTGACCACACTAATAAAGCTTTTGACTATTGCCTATGGTGCTCAATCTATTATCCTATCTCATGGATTTTTGAGGAAGAGATGGAATCCTGTGCACTAGATGAGAAAGTTAAAGGATGATTCCTAAACTGTAAATGAGAAATTGAGCTAAGGGAATATTGAAGATTAACCCCTCCAAGATATCTGAATCACTCAGACTATACAGCTGTAAAACTTAACCATGCCTACTTTCTTTTGATCAAGAGAGAATTAAACTGAAAATGGAAAAAGACAAAGAAAAAAAATCCCCTTATATTTTCCAAGATAGATCAAGTAATTCACAGGAGACAAGACACAGATAGATAAAGAATCAGTAATGGAATCATGGCTGCAGATATCCACAAAAATGTGGACATATAATGTTTAAAGTAAACCAGAGTTTTTAGAGCAAAGATAAAATTTTTCCTTGGAATATAACAATTAAAGAAGACAGTATACCCCAAAGTAACAGAATAGTTAAAGGCAGCAAAGGAATAGCACTGTCAATCATAAAAATATGACATTACATATCAAATACATACATAAAGAACAATCAATAAAGGGAAAAGCAGAATATATATCACTGTTGCCCCACAGGGAGAAAAAGAATTGGGAAAAAATTTTGCAAAAATGTGACAAATGTAAAACAAAGGCATCATAGGAGAACGATAAGAGAAATTTAACTATGTGGAAATATATTTTGTTTATATTTGCTAGAAATTTTGGGGAAAGGGGATTTGGAAAAGACCATATTGCAACATTGTAAACTTCAAAAAAACAAAACAAAACACCAAAGGTCTTCCCAGAAACAGAAGCCCTCAAGCGGAGTAAGGAGTAATCAGTTGATACAAACAGGTCACCTTCAGAACTGGCACATATATATATATATATATATATATATATATATATATATATATATATATATATATATATATATAAATATTTTTTTTAATATATATATATATATGTGTGTGTGTGTGTGTGTGTGTGTGTGTGTGGTGGAGGAGAGAGAGAGAGAGACAAAGACAGAAAGAGACAGAGGTGGAGAGAGACAGATAGACAGAGAGACAGAGAGAGTGAACTTGAAAAGGGGCTAATTACTGCCACATCTCTAACGATAAAAAATGTTTTGCAATATAGTTTCAAAAATTTTAAACTCAAAGTGATAAACGTTCATAATTATTTGCTAACTGTTAAAACAGGAGATCAATTGGTGGAATAGCTTAGGAAAACAAAATACAGAAGGCTTGGAATTTTAAATCACCTCCAATTTGGCTCCATTGTACATTTTCAGTCTCATTTCATTTTACTTCCCTTCATGGACATATTCTATGTTACAACAAAACTGGATTGAGAGTCATTCTCTAAACATGATATTCCCTCTCTGGCCTTGCTTCATTTACAGTACTTGTTCACCACAGCTGGAATGCAGTTTTCAAAAGGAATCATTCTATTCACTCATGACTCAGGTCAGGTATCACCTCTTCTGGGAAAGCTACCCTAAGCCCCTAAGTTATTAATGCTTTGCTGGTCCACAAATTATTTTATATGTGTTCATGTTGTATTCATGTACTGTCATAATTAGAATACAAAACATCTTTTTGAAATATCATTATTTCAAATAATTTAATGTTTCTTTGTATCCCTAGATGTATCATTATTGTTAATCCAAAACTAGGCTCTGAGTAAATGCTCACTAAATTGAATTGATTTGAATCAAGGATATATTTCTACACTGCTTGGCCTCTCTATTAATTATCTCTCATTTTCAACACATGACTATTGTATGTTCCTTCTTTGTACAATTGGTTCTCATTCATATCCTTTATCTTTGAAGCGGGCAATTAATATTTAGTAGATCCATATCACGTATTGGGGCTAGGAATGAAAAGAAAAATAAGATGGACTTTTCCTTCAAGTATTTTTGCTATCTATTTCCTTCTTCAACTCCACTAGTTTCTCCTTTAGAAATGTTGATGCTATACCATTTGGTGCATACATGTTGAGTACTGATATTTCCTCATTGTCTATACTGCCTTTTATCAGGATGTAATTGCCTTCCCTATCTCTTATAACTAGATTTATTTTTACTTTGGCTTTGTCAGATATCATGATTGTGCCTCCTGCCTTCTTTTTATCAGTTGAAGCCCAATAGATCTTGCTCCAGTCATTGATCTTTATTCTGTGAATGTCTACCTGTCTCATGTGTGTTTCTTGTAGACTAGGGGTCCCCAAACTACAGCCCGTGGGCCACATGTGGCCTCCTGAGGCCATTTATCCGGCTCCCTTAGCATTGCCAGAAGGGGCACCTTTTTCATTGGTGGTCAGTGAGTGGAGCACTGTATGTGGTGGCACCTCAAAGCGGGGCATCTCTCATATACAGTACTACTTCCGGTGATATAATCCATTGCATGGTGCCTTGTTCTGAGAGTAACTGAATGAGAACGAGGCGCCGTGCAAAGGATTATGTGGCTGCACAATGGAAGACGTCAGCATGGTGAGCAGCGATCTGGGGGACAGGATTCTGCACTGTGTATACTGCTGCCCACCATAGTGGTGGCAGTGATGGGCCTGTGAAAGGTGTGACAGGCCCATCACAGCCAGTGCTGCTGCAGCCTCTGCTCTCCCAGACAGTGGTATACAGATTTGTTCATAGATTTTTGTTTGTTTGTTTTTATAGTCCGGTCCTCCAATGGTCTGAGGGACAGTGAACTGGCCCCCTGTGTAAAAAGTTTGAGAATCCCTGTTGTAGACGATATATGGTAGGATTTTGGTTTCTAATCCATTTTACTATTTGCTTTTGTTTTATGGATGAGTTCACTCTACTCACATTCAGAGTTATGATAACCACTTCTGTATTCCCCAACATTTTAATAAGCTCTCATAGTTCTGCCCTTTCTTTTTTCACTATATCTTTTTAAACCAGTGGTTTGCTTTTAATCAGTCCCCTTAATCCCCACCCTTATTATATTTCCCTTTCTGCCCCCTCCCTTTTTGTTCTCTTCTTATTTTTTTAGTATCTATTAAGTTCCCTCCCCTTCTTTTTCCCTCCTTTTTTGTACTCCTCACCCCACTCACCTCTTAGTTTTTCCCTATCTATTTCCTTCTTCAACTCCACTAGTTTCTCCTTTAGAAATTTGGATGCTATACCATTTGGTGCATACATGTTGAGTACTGATATTTCCTCATTGTCTATACTGCCTTTTATTAGGATGTAATTACCTTCCCTATCTCTTATAACTAGATTTATTTTTACTTTGGCTTTGTCAGATATCATGATTGTGCCTCCTGCCTTCTTTTTATCAGTTGAAGCCCAATAGATCTTGCTCCAGTCATTGATCTTTATTCTGTGAATGTCTACCTGTCTCATGTGTGTTTCTTGTAGACTAGGGGTTCTCACTTTCCCTGTAGTATAAGATAGAATTCTATACCCCAATGGATCCAGATGCTCTTCCCTCTCAGAATTGATTGATTGATTGATTGATTTCAATGAGAGTAAGGTTTAAGTATTTCCTATTAGCACTCTCTTCCTCTCCTTCTTATAATAGTATTCTTCCCCTCCCCATTCCCATGTACCTCTTTGTGTGATATAGATTATCCTATTTATCTTACTCCTTCAAGTTTGTCACATGTGTACTCCCCAGCATTTTGATATCCTCTCTCCTAGTTCCATCCTTTCTTCTTTTGCTATATCCTTTTAAACCAGTGGTTTACTTTTAATCAATCCCCCTAATCCCCTCCTTTAATATGCTTCCCTTTCTAGCCCTCCCTTTTTGTTCCTTTCTTGTTTTTTTAGGGTCTGTTAAGTTCCCTCCCCTCTCTCTTTCCCTTCTCTTTTTGTACTCCCTTCCCCCTATTCCCCCTTAGTTTCCCCTTCTCAATTTCCCTATAGGAAAAGATAGAATTCAAGACCCCAGTGGATCTAGATGCTCTTCCCTCTCAGAGCTGATTTCACTGAGAGTAAGGTTTAAGTATTACTTATTAGCACTCTCTTCCTCTCCTTATAAGAGTATTCTTCTCCCCCCCCTTCCTATGCGAATCTTTGTGTGATAAAGATTATCCTATTTATTTTATTTCTTCAAGTATCTCTTGGCGCCATCTTCGATCCCCCCTCCCTTTTTCTTTTTTTTGCATATCATTTTATAGCACTTTTTACCACAATCTCTTCCTATGAATTACTCCTCTAATTACTATAATAGTGAATATAATTTTGATACTACAGATGACATTTTCCCCATAAAGTAATATAATTTGATCTTGTTGAAACCCTTAAAGAAGAAAGTTTGAATAAAAAAAAAACATTTTTACCCCTTCCCCTCTCTTTCTTATTTGCATTTTCATGTGTCTCTTGATCTTTGTGTTTGGATATCAAACTTTGCACTTAGTTCTAGTCTTTTCTTTACAAATACTTGGAAATCTTCTATTTTGTTGAATGCCCATACTTTTCCCTGGAAGTTATATAGTCATTTTTGATGGATTGTTTGAGAATCCAATTCTCTTGCCTTTCTGAGTATCATATTCCAAGCCTTGTGGTCCTTTATTGCGCAAGTTACAAGAACTTATGTAATCCTGATTGGTGCTCCTTGATATCTGAATTGTCTCTTTTTGGCTTCTTGTAAAATTTTCTCCTTAGCTTGAAGCTTTTGAATTTGACAATTACATTCCTGAGAATTGTCTTTTGAGGGTTTAGGGTGTTCTATGAACTCTTTCAATGTCTATTTTGCCCCCTTGTTCAAGAATATCAGGGTAATTTTCTTGGATAATTCCTTGTAGTATGATGTCAAGATTGCTGTTTATTTCTGGGTTTTCTGGTAGACCACTGATTCTCAAATTGCCTCTTTGTGCTCTGTTTTCCTTAACTCCCTTTTAAAGATACTTTCTTTTGCATTACTTCCTGTGCCTTCCCCTAATTTTACATCTACCAATCACGATTGTAGCTTTCCTTTAAGACTGCCCAGGGGCAGTTAATTTAATTCTCATTTGCCACCCATTATTGCACACATGGGTCACAGACCTCCCCCACTCAAGTGTGAATGGTGTGTTACACCTTTGGTGATTAAATCTAAAAATGGGCAGATCTCCCCACTCCACTTTTAAGTAGGGTGTTTACACTTTTGATGATTAAATCTAAAAATTGGCAGGGGTTACAATTTAATCTTCACAATCAGGGGAGAGTTAATTTCATTTTCACAATCAGGGGAGAGTTAAATTTAATCTTCACAACTTATACCTATTGATACACACAGATACACACAGAAACACTCAGTCTAAAAAACAACAACATCGACAATCTACTGCTGGGTCTCAGGCAAGGCTACTGAGTGCTTTTCTCTTCTGAGGATGTCTTCTAGTCTGAACACACACACTGACCAGATTGAATCCCAAAAGAGCTTGGCCACTATTCACTTTTTTGGGGGGGGTGGGGGGGAACAATTTGGTAGGTGGAATCAATAATTCATTTTTAGGAATATGGGTTTTAAAATTAATATTCAATAAATAAGTATTTTGTTTTATAAAGTTTCATTAAGAATAACTAAAGTGAAAGAACTAAGTGAACCAAGCCTGGTCATGAGAGAAGAAAGGAAGAGGGAGGAGTTACAGCAAATATATAAAACAATCACTTAAACACAAGGATGCAGGAAAAGGGAAAAGGATTCTAGGTAATAGAGAAATTAATTTTTAATTTTGGGTAATGCAGTTTTTAAGGGTTCAAAAATTTCTAACTATACGTCAATAGAGTTATAGAATATCACAATGCTCTTTATTAGCAGACTGGTGATTTTAGGCATGGATAAGGATATAGGAGATAGAGTGCATTGTGAAATAGAAACCCCAAAACTCCTTATAGACAATTTAGGTAAATAAAGTCAAAAAGTCAAATTTCTCCAAATCAAGGTAGAAAGTTAGAGTTTATTGGAAGAGGCCAAGTCCTCCAATAAAAGCATTCTCTTGCATGTGTTACATTGTTGGACCCCAGCAAGAGACAAAGCCCAGAGGCTGAGACCTGGTTTTTATAACAAAATGATATATCACAAGACATAATATCAGATAGACCTTATTTTAGAAACAGTTAAGTTCTTTCAAAATCTGCTAGAAGTAGGCAGAGCAGGTTTGCTAAAGGTCCATACCAGCATTGGGGAAATTTTTCGAGTTTGAGTGCCCAAAGAACAAATTCAATCTGTATGTGAGTCCCCTGCATTACCAGAAAGATCAGAGGGAGGCAGTGCTTGCTTTGGGAAGGTGGACAGAGGGGTGGGGCATGCAAAAAATGTTCTGGGGCTCTGGCAAGTAGAGGAATAGAGCAGCTCCCCCATGTCAGGGCTGGCAGGAGTGCTAATACTTCACTAGTGCTGGTTTATACCCATTACATTTATTTAGAAGTTGTTCTACCTTTCCTCTCTGCACATCTTTACCCTTATACACTACAATTTCCCTAAGGGCAGGGCTATTATTAATCTTTTAACCTATCTCAGAGCTACTTTAATTTCTAGTCACTTTTTTATTTGTTTGTTTCTAGACTTGTGCTTTCACTGGTATATTGGATTTAAAGTTAAAGAACACCCTCTATTAGTGTTAAACTGCAACTACTCTATAACTTAATCTTAGTTAACTTGATTGTTTGAGAGATTAGGGAATTTGACCATTATCATATAACCACCATTTGTCAAAGGTAAGACTTGAATCTATGTCCTTTCTGACCAGAGTTAACCAATGAATTTGACTATGGTGTATCTCATCTTGCACATAGTAAATACTAATTTATGTTTTTTAATTGATAATAGGGGGTCCATAAATACTGCTTGAAATAATGTGAAGTGAGAGAATGCAATTGCCAAATTATTTTTTCTTGATCTGAGAAAAGGTCCCAAATCAAAATGTATTTGATATTTCCTTTGGGAAAAAAATGAAATTGAATTGTAATACTTGATTGTAGAAGGGAAAGTAGGCTATAAACCAGTGGAAATATTAATGCTGAGAGTCAGGGGCTTCTGAAGACTTATTGAAGGTGTTGTATAATTTCTAGCCACAAGAATGCAATTAAGAGAAGTTTAGTCTCCAAGGCATAAAGAAATAGCTTTATTTGGAGAGGGCTCATCTCCCAAAAAAGCCAAACTTCTGGTCAAGACCAAAAGATCCCAACTATAGTGAGAAGACTTTTTTTATCCCCAAATAATTAGACAATTTTTATACCCATATAAAAATAGAGGCACACAAAAGCAATGTTCATTGGCAACTAGGAAATATTTCTTATTGGTAGAAGAAGTCATTTGACAATAACTTAGAAGTCACTTGATGGAAATAGTGGGGAGCAAGGGAGCCTGGAGTAGTGACACAAAGATAAGATTGGGTGGTGTTGGGTGGTACTGGGATTCAAACCCTGGGTCAGCCCTACTGACATACACTAACTAGATCACACGTTCAGGGCCATAATTATTGCTGAGGGTGCATGATATAGCAACTTTGAAAGGTGGGGCTGACTCTAAGGCTTATACTAAAGCAGTTATTTACTTAATTCAAAACCTTAATACTTATACTAAAATAATCACAAAAAGCCTTCCAAAACCATCACTTATGTTAACATTATTTAACTACCTTAGAATTATAATTATGATTATCTAAATACTACTGTTAACAATAAAAATATAATAATCATAAAAGGGGATTGGGGATTTTTCATCCACAAAGGGAAGTGAATGGGCTTCCCAAAGAGATTAATGTGAATTGTTTAACTCTTTTCCTGTGGTTATTTAAGTTTCCATGATTCCAATTCCCTTCTAGCTTTTCCCCCCCTACTTATTAAAGAATTGCTCCTTCAGTTTCTACAATGTGATCTGAACACTCCAATGAACGGCCCATTTATATATATTTATATGTATATTATATATTTATTTATATTTTATATGCATATATATGCATGTGGGGGGGAAAGAGAGAAAGAGGAGGAGAGATTGACCAATGAGAGCCCATTTCTTTATTATTATTATTGTTATATTTTCTTTTTCCAGATAATATCTAAATACAATTTTTAATGATCATTTTCTGACATTTTGAAATCTGTATCCTCTCCCTCCTTCCTTTTCTTGCCCTCTCCCTGACATCAGGTAATAGGATATAGAGGTAATACATATATCCATGTCCTTCATGTTGTGAAAGAAGACATATGTACAACAAGCAAAAAGCTCATGAAGGAAATAAAGTGAAAAATGCTATGCTTCAATCTGCATTCAGACTCCATCAATTTCTTCAATGGTGTAGGATAGCTTTATTCATCATGAGTCCCTTGGAATTGTCCTGAGATCTTGCATTGCTGATAATAACTAAATCATTCACAGTTAATCATTGTATATTATTAACATACAACATTCTCTGGTTTCTGCTCACTTCACTTGGCATCACTTCATATAAATCTCTCCATTTTTTTTATGATCATTCTGTTTGTCAATTCTTATGGCATAATAGTATTACCATACAACCATATACCTCAGCTTATTCAGTCATTGAGTACCAAATTCTTAGAAGATGTGAAATACGCTCTGGTTGATGCCAAACACAATAGATTTTCCTAATATCAAACGTCATAGAAATTAATCTGCTTCTGGATGTGCATAATAAAACATTTCTTCTTTTCATAGAATGTGCAGGTATCCTCTTAACTATTATTATATTATTATAAAATTATTACATAACTTTCCTGTCATCTTACTGCATGAAGCTAAAATGTTTGTCCACGCTCTCTCTAATCAGTCATGGGCACGTGGTTTTTTTGTATACTTGATTTCTAATAATCCTTAATAAACCTCATAAAATATAATATTTTTATTAGTAGAGATATAATTTAATTTTTACAGTTTTTGGCAACCAATTGGGATGAGAACTACTCAATTTTTTTTTTTAAGATAGCCTAGATAATTTTTTTTTAAGCCACATTTCTCCTGCCACGGCTTTTCGGCCCCCCTCGCAAAACTGATTCTGATTCAGCTCGCTTCTCCTAATCTTCTTGATCAAGATCGCTCACCTACTCCCAGAAACTCTACTGATCTCCATCGCCCCAGGCCCAGCCTCATGAACCAGGCTGCCGGTAGCTGCCCCTGTGTCTTCTGAATCATCTCACACCTAGCAGATTGGCTAGCAAGACAACAATGGAAAATAATGAATGTTGGAGGAGGTGTGGCAGTCTGGACATTAATGCATTGCTGGTGGAGTTGTAAATTGATGATGACTGCTTTATAGTATAGTTTGAGATTTGGGACAGCAAGTCCTCCTTCCCTCACATTTTTTTTTTCATGATTTTCCTGGATATCCTTGATCTTTTGTTCTTCCAAATGAACTTTGTTATGTTTTTTTCTAATTGAGTAAAGAAGTTTTTGGTAGTTCGATAGGTATGGCACTAAATAAGTAAATAAGTTTGGGTAGGATGGTCATTTTTATTATGTTAGTTTATCCTACTTATGAGCAGTTAATGTTTTTCCAGTTGTTTAGATCTAGTTTTAATTGTGTGGAGAGTGTTTTGTAGTTGTGTTCATATAGTTCCTGTGGTTGTCTCGGCAGATAGATTCCTAAGTATTTTATATTGTCTAGGATGATTTTAAATGGAATTTCTCTTTCTAATTCTTGCTGCTGAGATGTGTTGTAGATATATAGAAATGCTGATGACTTATGTGGGTTTATTTTGTATCCTGTAACTTTGCTAAAGATTATTTTGAATAGCTTTTTGGTTGATTTTCTAGGACTCTTTAAGTAGACCATCATATCATCTGCAAAGAGCGATAACTTGGTCTCCTCATTGCCTATTTTAATACCTTAGATTTCTTTTTCTTCTCTAATTGCTACTTATAGTGTTTCTAGTACTATTTTAAATAATAGGGGTGATAATGGACATCCTTGTTTCACTCCTGATCTTATTGGGAAGCCTTCTAATTTGTCTCCATTGCAGACGATGTTTGCTGATGGTTGTAGATATATACTGTTTATTATTTTTAGGAAACGCCCTCCTATTCCTATGCTTTCTAGTGTTTTCAATAGGAATGGGTGTTGTATTTTGTCAAAGGCTTTTTCTGCATCTATTGAGATAATTATGTAATTTTTGTCAGTTTGCTTGTAAATATGGTCAATTATGTGGATGGTTTTCTTCATCCTTGCATTCCTGGTATGAATCCTACCTGGTCATAGTGAATAACCCTTGAGATCACTTGCTGGAATCTTTTTGCTAGTATCCTATTTAGGATTTTTGCATCTATATTCATTAAGGAGATTGGTCTATAGTTTTCTTTCTCTGTTTTTGACCTGCCTGGTTTGGAATCTTGTGTCATAAAATGAATTTGGTAGAATGCCTTTTTTGCTTATTATGTCAAATAGTTTGTATAATATTGGGATTAGTTGTTCTTTGAATGTTTGATAGAATTCATTTGTGTATCCATCTGGACCTGGGGATTTTTTCTTAGGGAGTTCTTTGATGGTGTGTTCAATTTCTTTTTCTGATATGGGGTTGTTTAGGTAATCTATTTCTTCCTCTGTTAGTCTAAGCAATTTATATTTTTGTAAATATTCTACCATATCACCTAGATTGCTATATTTATTGCCATATAATTGGGCATAATAGTTTTTAATGATTGCCTTAATTTCCTTTTATTTAGAGGTAAGGTCTCTCTTTTCATCTTGGATATTGTCAATTTGGTTATCTTCTTTCCTTTTTTTAATGAGATTGACCAGTACTTTGTCTATTTTATTTGTTTTTTCAAAGTATCAGCTTCTAGTCTTATTTTTTAAATCAATAGTGCTTTGACTTTCAATTTTATTAATTTCTCCTTTGATTTTTAGGATCTCTAATTTAGTCTTCATCTGAGGATTTTTAATTTGTTCACTTTCTAGTTTTCTAATTTGCATGCCCAATTCATTGACCTCTGACCTCTCTAGTTTGTTAGTATATGAACTCAAGGATATAAATTTCCCCTTGAGTACTGCTTTGGCTGCATCCCATAGGTTTTTGAAAGGATGTCTCATCATTGTCATTTTCTTCAATGAAATTATTGTGTCTATGATTTGTTCTTTAACAGATTCTGGAGAATTGTATTGTTTAATTTCTAATTAATTTTTGATTTGCCTCTCCATGTATCCTTACTAATTATTATTTTCATTGCATTGAAGTCTGAGAAGGTTACATTTATTATTTCTGCTCTTTTGTGCTTGTTTGCAAAGTTTTTAAGCCTTAATACGTGGTCAATTTTTGTGAATGTACCATGTGCTGCTGAAAAGGTGTATTCCTTTTTGTCCCTATTTATTTTTCTCCAGATATCTACTAACGCTAATTATTCCAAGATTTCATTCACATCTCTTACCTCTTTCTTATTTATTTTTGGTATGATTCATCTAGTTATGATAGAGGAAGATTCAGGTCTTCCACTATTATAGTTTTTCTATCTATTTCATCTTTGAGCTCCACTAGTTTCTCCTTTAGAAATTTGGATTCTATGTCATTTGGTGCATGCATGTTGAGTACTGATATTTACTCATTGTCTATACTGCCTTTTATCAGGATGTAATTACCTTCCCTATCTCTTTTAACTAGATCTATTTTTACTTTGGCTTTGTCAGATATCATGATTGTGATTCCTGCCTTCTTTTTATCAGTTATTTGGCTCTCATCCTCTTACTTTGACCCTATGCGTATCTATCTTCCAAATGTGTGTTTCTTGTAGACAGCATATGGCAGGGTTTTGGATTCTAATCCACTCTGCTATTCACTTGAGTTTTATGGGTGAGTTCATTCCATTCACATTCAGCGTTATGATTACCAGCTGTGTATTTCCCAGTATTTTGATTTCCACTCCTAGTCCTGCCTTTTCTTCTTTCACTATTTTCTTCTACACCAATGTTTTGTTTTTAATCAGTCTCCCTAATTCCCACCCTTATTTTACTTCCCTTTCTGCCCCCTTTTTATTCCCCCCCTTATTTTCTTTACAGTCTTTTTAAACTACCCCCCACCCTCTACCTCCCTTGTACTGCTTCCCTCTCCTCCCGTCTATTTGTTACCCTTCTACTTCCCTATAGGGTGCAAATCAATTATCTGCCCCAATGGATTGAATTGTTCTTCCCTCTTTGGGTCAATTTCAATGCATGTAAGAGTTGAGTTTTTCTCATCCCCAACCTCTTTACCCTTTCAGTGTATTGATGTTCTCTCCCTTCCTGCCATGAGCTTCTTTCTGATATATAAATTTTAGATTCTTTTCCCATTCCTTTTATTATTAACCTCTTTTTTAGATCTAGTTATATATACATACATATATATATACATATATATGTATTTATGCATAAATTTATCTATATACATATTTATGTCTTGTCATTTCATCCTATACAGTTTGTTACTGTTCCCTCTAAGTGTACTTCTTCTAGGCAGAGCTGCCTGGAAAAAAACAATTTTTAAGAGTTACCAGTGACCTCTTTTCTTATAGGGATACATATCATTTTAATTTATTGAGTCTCTTAAAATTTTTTGGTTTTGTTTTTGTTTTCTTTTTTCCCTCTTTTTTAATGACCTTTTGATGATTGTCCTGAGTTCTGTGCTTAGGCATCAAATTTTTCTCTTCAGGTCTGGTCTTTTCTTTACAAATGCTTGGAATTCTTCTATTTTGTTAATTGTCCATACTTTCCCCTCTGAGAATATAGTCAGTTTTGCTGGGTAATTGATTCTTGGTTGTAGACCTAGTTCCATTGCTTTCCAGAATATCATATTCTATGCCTTTCGGTCCTTCAGTGTAGATGTAACCAGATCCTGTGTTATCCTCACCGTGGTTCCATGCTATCTGAATGACTTCTTAACAGCTTGTAATATTTTTTCCTTGGTCTGATAGTTCTTGAATTTGGTTATAACATTACTGGATGTTGTCAGTTGGGGATAAAGTACAGGAGGTGATCTGTGTATTCTTTCAATCTCTACTTTTCCTTCTTGTTCTAGAATATTGAGGCAGTTTTCTTGGATAATTTCCTATAGTATGATGTCCAGGCTTTTTCTTTTGTCATGGTCTTCTGGTAGACCAATGATTCTTAAGTTGTCTCTCCTGGAACAATTTTCTAAATCTGTTTTGTGAATGAGATGATTTATATTTCCTCAAATTTTTCATTCTTTTGATTTTGTTTTATAGTGTCATGCTGCCCTGTGAAGTCACTCGATTCTAGTTTTTGTATTCTGGTTCTGAAAGACTGAATTTCATCCCACCAATATATACAGTAGCTTCTCCTTGAGTTATAGTCCTAGAGAGTTACTGGAGTGAGAGAGAAGGGAATAGGAAGGCATCCTGAAGTAAATGATTTGCCTAGATTTACTTTAACCCAGGTCTTCCAAATTTCCAGGGAAGTTCTATACCCAATGTGCTAGACTATCCAATCTAAAAAGCAATATTCTGCCAAATTATTTGAGGGTCTATTCTCTGCATTTTAGTTTTCTCAAAGTTATTATATAGTTGATTCAATCCTGGGGGCAAGATTAGGTTAAAAAATAAAACAAGGTAATTCTACTAAATTTATATGTAATATGTAAATATTTCCTCTTCTGATAGACTTTAATCTAATTCTCATAGCTAGCTAAGAATTCATCCTCTTAATTGTTCTTGCAGTCTGTCAGAACATGTCTTCCCTTTATCAGTTTTTTTCAGAAGCATCTTTCCCTTTCTCCCACTTAAAAAAATATTTCAATGCTATTTTAAAAAGCAACTTTTCTCAATCTTGAATTGGTGCTTACTGAACATAAGACTGAAACACACACACACACACACACACACACACACACACACACACACATGCACATACACACATTCCCAAAGCAACCCCTTTCTGAAGGAGAGTCTGTATAGTCAGTATGTGGTGATTGCATCTGTGCAGGCTGCAAAAAAGAGAAATATGATTCATTCTTACCCTTAGTTTTTCATCAATATGAAAGATGCTTTTTGGAAGCCAGTTGTCTCCACTGCCTAGGGAGAAGCAAAGACTTGTGTAAGGGTGATCTTCAGAATGATCTGGAGGCTGCCTTTTGACAGGCCTCAGATTTTTGTTTCACCTAGACCTCAATGAATCCTCTTCTTCTTTTATTAATACATAGAAAGGTACTTGAGGGCATCAACTTGGCTTTTCAAATTCATTGCTGTTCTTTCCCTCAAGTGGCTTGGTTGCTCAATTTGTTTTGCTTCTGAGTGCAGGGCTGGTGCTGCTGCTGCTGCTGTTTGGAGCATTCCACTTAAATTTAAGCCACAGGGGTAGATTTCTGACTGTTTCTTTAGGGGGATTCACTATTGGTGCTTCTTAGAGTAGAAAGAGAGGAAATTGAATGGGGCAGCCTATTTGCTATTTATTATATTTTTCTATCCCTTGAGCCTGCTTGACTTAGGAGCTTAGCACTTTTGGACTCCCGCCACTCCATTATTTTCCTTTGTTGCAATAAAAAAAAGAAAATAAACAATAAGAGCCCCTTGACTCTTTCTTTACAAGCCTCTGCATTCTCTTTCTTGTCATGGTAAAAAACAAACACACATATACTAAAAGTTATTAATACTGCCAGCTCCCAAACTGTAAGGGATAAAAAGCCTCCTAATTAAGTGAACAAATGTAATATTTTAAGAGAGTTTTCCTTAAGGTCTTTTGATCTAAAAGCATGCCTATATTTAATGAATTAATAACATTTATCATCTACGTGAAATTTGGATTACATCCTTCCATATCCAACGAAGAAGAACCATAACTGCTCTGTGTGTGTGTGTGTATGTGTTTGTGTGTGTGTGTGTGTGTGTGTGTCTGTCTGTCTGTCTGTCTATCTGTCTGTGTGTGAGGGAGGGAGAAAAGGAGTTGTTTTATCCTCTTCATCTCTACCATGTGAATCCCTACCTCCCTGCCAATAGAGAGGATATTAACTAGGTTTCAAAATTAAACATACATTTTGACAGTATTCTTCTCCCTATCAAAATAATCCTCCATTCTCTTATTTTTTATATTTACACTACCTTGATACACATCATATCAAATTTTTAAAAAATGAATCAAATGATTATTCCAGTCAAACAATTTATGGATGTGGCCAAAGTACCTGGAATCAACTTCTGTTGGAAGAAAAGCAAGACTTATTGTATTGGTGTGTAGAAACTTTGTGAATTAATGAGAATTTACATTCATATTCAGCAAAAAATTGATTCAAGTAATTCCAAACCATAATGACAAAAAGAACCATTTGATGTCTTGTTGTAGAGAACTGTGTGAAACCCTCTATCCCCTTTTATGTTATAATAGTATTAGCCTTTGTGATTATAACACAAATAATATAGTTTGCTTTATATGAATTATAAGCATTAGCTAAGAAAAATACAGCTTAGGGGGTTAGCAAATCTTGCTGACAGGCACTTTGACCTTAAATTTATAACCCAAAGTTTCTATCAAGTCCACACACCCTGCTGCATGTAAGCCCGGTAGTCAGTAAGGAGGCAGAGGTCTGCTTTGGGTGTAAGCTCAAGACAGTCAGAAGGGAGGCTGCTCTTGGGTGCAGATAACAGTCATCTAACTGCTGACTCCTAGAACTTCATAATAATTGTCAGCAGAAAACAATTAGACCCAAACCCCTTACTGCAGAGGCCTTGGAAAGGTCAACTATAATATCAGATATGGGCTACCACCCACAGTGATCATTTTTGTACTGTCCAGCTTATTCAGTACTTGCGTCATTGGCTAACACTGCCTATGTGAAAGATTTATACATCCATTCTATTTTAATTTTCACTGTATTACTTTGTTACTGTGTCACAAGATTTCTTTGCATAAAAAAGGCTATCTCCTAAGGCTGGGAATCTCTGGTCTTGATTTTAACCAGAGTCCAGCTTTATTGTGAGACCGGCCACCTCTTAATAAACCAGTATAATAATAGCTTGGAGACTGTATTGATGTGATAAATTTCACCACAGAAGAACTATAAAATTTCTGTATAATGTGAACACTCATTTGTTTAAAGCAAAGGTTCTTAACCTGTTGTTCATCAATTTGTTTAAAAATTATTTGAAGAACGATATTTTAATATTTTGTTTGTAAAAATTAAATCATATCCCTAATAATGAAAACATTATATTTATGAGGTTTATTAAGGATCATTAGAAATCAAGGATGCAAAATAAAAACCATGTGCCCATGGCTGATTAGCCCATTCAAAATCCCTGTACTTAGCTTACTTGCTACATCATTGCATTGGAAGAGAAGAGAGCGTGGGAGGCATTACTGCTGGTTAAATACCAATTGTGATCTTGCCAACTTGGGGACTCAGGTGAGATTATGGGTAATTCTGGGAAATACCAAGGACTTCTGGGGATTGAAGTCTAGGGTTCAAAATCTCCATTTTTACATTCCCTCATGAGGCCCGAGGAAGATTAGTCTCTCTGATGGGTCTTGTAAACATACCAACTATGAATACAATAATTTTAGGATAAGAGAAAAAGAGAACAAAACCAATAATCTCTAGGTGCATTGACAAAAAGCCAGTTAGGGGGCAGTCCCCTTTGGCATATGAGTATACATACAAAACAAATGCATTCAAATCCCACACAGTTCAAATCACCACATCCCAAAGTTCACTCTGTATCTTCTGGTGCAGCTTGTTGTCCGTGGAGGCATTTCATGGTGTCTTCTCCAAACATTCACTTTCTGGATTCAGAGAGGTAACATATTTCTAAACCTAAAATTACTCTCAAAGGGAATTTAAACTTTGTAATTTAAAATAATAATTTTATTTATTCCCCCACTGAAGAGGGTGATTGAAAAACACAGGGATCACTTAGGGATACATGGCTGAGTTATGAGGTATATGAATCAATTGGCAAGAGAAATAAAAAAATTTAAAAATCCAAATAATAAAAGATAATTTCTGGATGAAATATAGACTATCAAAGTCTTATGTGTAAACATTCTAAGTAAAGGAAAAATAAATCTATAACAGGTCCTCAAATCAGGGCCCAATTAAAATGATATAAGCAATTAAACATTGACCCAATCAGTAGCCAGGACTACAAAAAGTTGCCACATTATGAAAGACAGAATAGGGACTAGATTTTAGGAGCCAGGTAGGAGCCATATTTGAAATACTTGGTAGAATGTGGAACAAGGAAGACCTGCCTTTAACACATGTTAAACAGCTACAATTTTGAACCCCAAAACAGTTCAAGTCCTCTTGTCTTGGCTCAAAATTACATCAATCCCATTGGGATTGGTTGGTCTCTTTGACCTTGTGCTCTATTGGCACTATGCAGTTTAGCTTTGTGCATCTTTTGCACTGTGCAATGGCTCTTTTGGAATTCTCTTGTCCTGGAATCAGACAGAATCATTAAGCAAAGTCCCATAATTTTTTAAAACAATTAATGGCATCATTTTTTTATAGTGTCAAGCTTTTTGAATATGCATTGGCATTATAGTAAATATATTTTAAACTTATATTATGGCAAAATCAAAAAAAATTGAAAGAGTCTCCTCAATACTGGTGACATGTGCTTCAAATATAAAAAGGAGAGAAAAAGTAAAAAAAAAAACTGAAATAGTATATTGCACATGCAAGAAAAATATACTAATAAAAGTGTTTTAAAATTCAAAAATATAGCTTATAATCATTGACTGTGTCAGCTAAGGAAATGGAGAATACAAGGTTTCTCACAAAAAAATGAGATCCATTTCCTCTTCATACCTGGCCATGATCCACTGTGAGTATAAGCAAATGATTTCCCCAAAGTAACAGTTTTTTTATAAAGAACAGTAGTAGAATATGTAGTGCACATTCAAAAGGTTTCAAAATCCCCAAAGTTAAAATAGTGCATTTAATTACAAGCAAACAAACCAACTAACATATTTTACATTAATCTGTTGTATGACATTTAAAAAAAAAAGATACTTGTCACAAGTTTTTTCAGGTGTAGCAATGTTTCAACCTTGGCTGGGATATTTAAAAAAAAAGTCAAAGTTATTTGTGTCTAGAACATCATTAAGAAATCTAGAGATCATTCTGGTGAAAGGGTAAAGTGAACTGAATAGTTATCAATGAGAGATGGTCCTTTTTGGGGAGCTATTCAGAGGTACCATGCCCTGGGATTAACTTCCCAGCTCCTTTGGTATGAGACTGTGATGTCCCATCCATTCACATTTTTATAAATGTGGGAGGTAGGGATTATAATTGTATTTCACTTCAGCTACTAAAATGGACCTTAACTCCAGTTAGAGGCATGCAAAATTATCAGTTGTTTAAAAAATCTAAAAATCATGTTTGAAGACCCCTTAAAATCAATTTGAGATATTTAGCTCATTTTACAAGGGTTGTTATACAATTTCAACCAGTTTTTGATGAAGTCCATCCATCGTCTATGTGGCAATTTACAAAGTCAAATTAGAAAAGGCTGTTTTTATATATGGGCTTATTCAATAATATTTGTTCAGTATAGTTATAGTGGAAAAGCAACAGAATATAACAGTAATTAAAACCCAGTACATTAAAATGATTCAGTGTAACAGAATAGTATTGAATACATTAACATATGAATTTAAAACCAACAAAATTAAATATTAAAAACAATCAGCAAAATGCAATAAAATAGATTTTTATGAAGCGTCAGAGTCTGAATAGCCTTAAAATATAACCTCTAGTATCTTTAAAGTTCATTTTTGTTTTTTGTTTTTAATTTGTTGAGATTTCTTTTGTCAGTACTGTGGAATTCCCCATATCAAGGAAGAATATGGGTTTTAGAAATCCTAAATTGGGCAGGCCCAAATGGCAAAGAGTTGCAAGGAGATGAATTTCTCTCCGAATCTCAGGAAAAACAAATAAAAGGATCAGTGTACTCAAAAAATATCCTTTGAAAAAGGAAATGAACTGTTCCCTCATAGAATACACCATTCTTGTAATCAACTTCCTGTTTAGAAAAGTCTCTTCCTTCTCCTCATTACTCCCCTCCCCCCAGGTCCTCTGCCACATGGAGGCTAATTGTTGCCTAAAGAAAGAACCATCCAGTTTTTATTTATTTTACTTATTTAGTGCCATATGTATTGAACTACCAAAAAATGTTTTTACTCAATTAGAAAAAAAAAATAACAAAATTCATTTAGAAGAACACAGAATAGTATACATGTCATATCTTTGGTAAAGGAAAGACTTTAAAACCAAGCAAGAGCTAAAAAAAAAATCACAAAATATAAAATCAATAATTTTGATTACATCAAATTAAAAAGGTTTTGTGCAAACAAAACTAATGCAACCAAAATTAGAGGGGAAGCAAAAAATTGGGAAACAATCTTCATAATGAAAACCTCTGACAAAGGTCTAATTACCCAAATTTATAAAGAGTTAAACCAATTGTACAAAAAAATCAAGGCATTCTACAATTGATAAATGGGCAAGGGACATGAATAGGCAATTTTTAGTTAAAGAAACCAAAAGTATTAATAAGCACATGAAAATATGAATCTCTTATAATCAGAGAAATGAAAATCAAAACAACTTTGAGGTATTACCTCACACCTAGCAGATTGGCTAACATAACAGCAATGGAAAGAATGAATGCTGGAGGGGATGTGGCAAAGTCGGGACATTCAATTCATTGTTAATGGAGTTATGAATTGATCCAACCATTCTGGAGGGCAATTTGGAACTATGCCTGCCCAAAGGGCACTAAAAGACTGTCTGCCCTTTGATCCAGCCATAGCACTTCTGGGTTTGTATCCCAAAGAGATAATAAGGAAAAATACATATAGAAGAATATTCATAGCTGTGCTCTTTGTGGTGGCAAAAAATTGGAAAATGAGGGGATGCCCTTCAATTGGGGAATGGCTGAACAAATTGTAGTATATGTTGGTGATGGTATACTATTTTGCTGAAAGGAATAATAAAGTGGAGGAATTCCATGGGAACTGGAACAACCTCCAGGAATTGATACCGAGTGAAAGGAGCAGAACCAGGAGAACATTGTACACAGAGACTGATACACTGTGGTACAATTGAATGTAAGGGACTTCTCCATTAGTGGCAATGCAGTGATCCTGAACAACTTGGAGGGATTTATGAGAAAAAAAACACTATTCACACTCAGAGGAAAAACTGTGGGAGTAGAAACTCAGAAGAAAAACATTTGCTTGAATACATGGGTCAAGAGTATATGGTTGGGGATGTAAACTCTAAATGAACATCCTAATGCAAACACCAACAACATAGAAATAGGTTTTGATCAAGGACACATGTAATACCCAATGAAATTGCGCGTCGACTGCGGGAAGGGTGAGGTGAGGGGAGGGAGGGAAATAATATAATTTTTGTAACCTAGGAATAATGTTCTAAATTAACTAAATAAATTAATTTAAATTTAAAAAAACTTTTGATTTTTTTATTGCATGTGCAATATAGTATCTGAGTTTTATTTTTCTCTCCTTTTTGTATTTTAAGCATAAGTCAACAGTATTGAGAAGATTTTTCTTTATTTTTTTTATTTTGCACTAATATGTTTTAAATACATTTGTTCTAATATTAATGCATACCCTGAAAGCTTTAGACTATAAAAATGATGCCCTTGATTGTTTAAAAAATATTTTTGGGACTTTGCTTAATGATTCTGTCTGATTCCAGGACAAGAGATTAAAAAAGAGCCATTGCACAGTGTAAAGATTAAAATTTGGGGAGACTGAGGTGGGTAGAAATTAGTTTCTCTCTGCAAGGAGTGTTATATTTTTTAGAGGTTTATTAGAAGTTAAGGATTAAAGAAAATACAGGATAAGAAAAACGTGCCTAGGCCAGAGAGGCCTAGACAAGATAATCTCACATCATGGAAGAGCCGCGTCTGCTCCAGAACGGAAGTCCAAAAGAGAAACAAAAGCCTTTGCAATCAGGTTAAATCCCTTCTCCATATCTGCCCACCTGAGAATTCAGTGAGATTACAAAGCATTTTGGGGAAGTGGAGCAAGGGCTTGTGGGGATTGAAGTCCAGAGTTCAAGTCCATTTTTTACAACAGTGCTAACGAAGCACAGAGCACCTGCATGGTGCCTATGGAGCACAAGGTCAAAGAGACCAGATCCCAGTGGGATAGATGTAATTTTCAGCCAAGACAAGAGGTTTTGAACTTGTTTGGGGTTTGAGGTTGCAACTGTTTTGGCGTATGTCAGAGGCTGGACTTCCTCTGAGTCACATTCTATCAAGCACCTACTTTTCACTGCCATCCTGGCTCCCATTTGCTGCTGAAATTGAGTCCCTTTTCTATCCTTTATGGTGTGGCAAACTTTCTGTAGTCCTGGCTACTGATTGGTTAAATGCATAATTGCTTAAATCATTTTAATTGGGCCCTGATTCCAGGACCTGTTATAGATTTGTTTTTCCTTTACTTAGATTTTTTTAGACATAAGACTTACATTTTGTATTTCATCCACAAGTTATTTTTCTCTTTTATTTGGATTTTTTTCATGTTTTTGATTTTCTTTTGCAAATTGATTCATATACCTCATAACTCAGCCATGCATCCCTGAGTGATCCCTGTATTTGTTATTATTCACCTCAGGGGGACCAAGTTATTGTTGTGAACTTTGATTTAAATTTGAGCAATTTTAGAATAAGAAACTTGCTATCTCCAAGAATCCAGAATGTGTCATGAAGATAGATGCCTGCAGAGACCACATGCTGCACCAGAAGATCCAGAGTGAACTTTGGGATATGAATTGGGGGTTGAAATGTTTTGTTTTGAATATATACTCTTATGCCAAAGGGGACTGCCCCCAAAGTGGCTTTTTGTCAACCTAGTAATCATTGGTTTTGTTCTCTTTTCCTTTTATCCACAAATTATTGCAATCTTTTAGTTGATTATGTTTCCATGATCCTTTTGAGGCAACTGGTTTCTCAATAGGATCACAGGGGAGTATGTATAAATGGAGATTTTGAGACTTTGGACTTCATCCCCCAAAAGTCCCTTAGAATATCCCAAAATTCCCTTTTCCTGTATCCCTGCATTTTGCATGATTGTATTTAAGTGGCTGTAACTGCTCCCTCTTCCACTTTTTGGACCTGTGATGGACCTGAATTCAGGCAGTTCTTTTGCCCTAGTTATTATTAATAAAACTTTTAAAATATAATATGTAGTTATTGATTATTAATTTTGAAACCCACAATATATATAATATAATATAAAATATAAACTAACTAGTCGACTCCCTCCATAATCCAAATGAATGCCAAGGAACTCAACCAGGGCTAAAAGCTAAGACACAAGAGCAATTGGGCAAGAAAATTGAGCAAGATTGCAGCAGAGGCAAAGAGGTGGACTAAACTAGCCCTCATGGTCAGGGAGAGGACCTTCACCTAGTGCAGGCCAATATATATATATTGTATATATACACATATGTATATATATGTAGCAAGTTTCTGATCCTAAAATTGCTCAAATTTAAATTAAAGTTCACAACAACTTGGCCCCCCTGAGATGAATAATAACACACATACATACACAAACATACCAAGAGATACATTTCTTCCCTGGCACATGGCTAGGTTAACATACATGGTGACTAGAGTTTGTTGACTTAATTTAAACTTCCAAGAGGACTAAGTGGCTACTCTGCCTTTACCCTAACCCAGTTGTCCTTCCAAGATTAAAACAAAAGTAAGGAGGACCAAACCAGTTCCCTAATTTGGTGAAGAAAGTGTTTGTTTTAAAATCAAACTCTTCTTAGGGGGAGGGAGGTAAAGGTGAAATTATTTCACAAAAGTCATCCCAATTCAATATTAATTTTCCATAGCCTCCCTTCTGATTGGTTGGGAGATATAATCTTTCCAATGAATCATTCCAGAAATGACATCTATACATTTCAGGATTGTCTCACCAGGATACATAAAGACACAATGATGCAATATTTTTCAGGAATGGTCTAATTATGCTAGGGTTTTTCCTAACATATTAAAAATGATTGATAGATGCACTGACAGGAAACCATTAGGGAGCACTCTCCTATTTGGCTGAAGGGTTTTACAATAAAAAATAAAATAATAGTGCATATGGATGACCTAAGGGGGATATGTGATACAACCCCCACAGTTCTGTCCATTAGATAGAAGGGCTCAGAATCTCATGAGGTAGCTGTCTGATTTCTGAGGTCATTTTCTAATTTATCATCTTCTTAGGCTGCCTGGACTCATGCTGGCACAAGAGTGCAGATAAGATGTGTGGGATTGGGAAAGGGGAATGGAAGACAGAAAGGCATCAAAGCCTCTGGAGCAGGGATAGTATCTTTGCCCAACCTGCAAAACCTGTGCCCAATCACGCAAAAAAGCAATTTGTCCAGCACATCTTCCTTTCTCACTTCAGGTCTCATCGTTCCTTAAAATTGATTTTTTTTAAAAAAAATCTTAACCCCAAAATATTTTTGAGGATTTAACATTTAGAACAGTTTCTCATTACCCCCTCCCCAGAAGGATGAGATGCTGTCAAGTGTCTAGTCCTACATATAATCATGTAGATAACACCATTTTTCACAAATCAGGACTCATGTTGGAGCTTGATGGTTATATAGAAGAATGTTTCCAAACCATGTATATTCTTTTATAAGAATGATAGGCTTGGTACAGGAGGTACACATGACTAGTTCAATTATTTAACAATGCATTAAATAAATCATTCAAAGAAAATATATATTACCTATCCCCCAAATAAGAAAACATATAGAAAAATAATTATAACTATTCCACTTTCCAGTGGAAATAGCATATAGGGTAGATGAAGCAATTTGTGACTACTATAGAAAATTGCCATGACAAAGAAAAGATGGACAGAAGTATGACAAAGGGAATGTGATCCCTACAAAGAGTATTCAACCCAAATTCTGGAAACTTATTATTATTCTTTAGTATCTTGGATATATCAAAGTAGCACCCTGGTTGTGCTTATTCTTCCCTCAATTATTCCCTTATTCTTACTGTCTTACTCAAACTCACTGTGATTTGCCCAACCCTTTCTATCAGGCTCTTTACACTGTTGCCACTAAAAGCATTGTTGGGTATGTGCTGCCATCTACTTGTAATTATTTTGCATCTTTAATGATATTCTCTGACTTATTTCCAATTTTGATTCCTCTTAGATCAGGGTTCTGAGACTTTCTATAATAGCATCACTGGGTGATTTGGGTGTAACAGATGGATTTTTGTTAGGTAAAGAATTTTAAGGCCACTGGAAGCCCTGTATGGTTTTCTGAATCATCCATACCAGTGAGCAAGGCACAGATCATCCATTCCTCAATCCTGCAGCCCTCAGTGAGGGAAATTAAGTTTCTCTTGTGTTCCATGTAACAGGGCAATGGTGATAAGTGTCTGTGGTCAGCCTTCTAATGATGGAGATATAGGGGGATGAAGGGAAAGGACCTGCCTTTCCACTGTGTCAAGATTGGTTGGACTCTCATCTAGGTTACATGCAATGCTGCCCTCAGATGTTCACTAGTCTCCTGGTACCATGCCTTTCCCTCAGAGATGTCAGTAGCAATCCATACCACAGTCATCTCCAGCCCAAGTAAAATACTCTCCTGTCTGACCAGGATCCCATACTTACAACTACTCCTGATTGCTTTAAAGTACATCTCTTGGGTTATCACATAGTAACGGGTTGAACTTCAATCAGTAAACAAAACAAAAACATATTAAGCATCTTATATCTGCCAGATACTGTGCTAAGTGCTAGAGATTTGAAAAATAAAGAGGCAAAAGATAGTAACTTCATTCAAAGAACTCATGTAGTAAGTGAGACAATAATGAAAGACGTATTACAAAGTTACTTAAAGGAACAAAAAAGGACATAATTAACAAGGAAGGCACAAAAATTAAAAGAAATTGGAAAAAGCTTCCTCAGAAGATAGGATTTTACTCATTTCTTGAAGGAAACCAGGGAAGCCAATAAGCGTGAAGGAAAAAAAGGGAGTATTCCAGGCATGGGAACTGGAAGAAAAATTCTTGTAGCTCAGAGGTAGAATGTATTGTTTGAAGAACAGCAAGGGAAGTTGGTATTTTTTTTTTGGTTGGGGGAGGGAGGAGAATATTTATGAGAGAAGCACCATCTCTGATCTTTTCCATTCTTTTGCAATTTTCTCTCTTGATAATAAAATTATATTGCTTCCAACATAATTTTCAGTTCTAAACAATATTTTAGATGTTGCTATTAATCCCAATTTCACTCTAATTTCCAAGATACTTCCTGAATTAGAACAATAACTATGAAGGCAGGAAGAACTAAATGTATTTCCAGTATCAAAAACAATGAAGATAGATGGTTACAAATTTATTAAATAGTATTCCATTTAGCAAACTTTTCCCCATTTGTTTGTTTTCTTATTTTCATATACAAATGTTTTATAAGGAGTTATCTTAATTAGCTGTTTCTCACAACAAGCTCCCTCTGCCTTCAGTTGTTTAATTAAGTATTGCACATAATTTTCTGCCATCTTATGTAAGCTTTTCAAACTTAACTGGTGTCAGCAATGGATATTATGCCTCTCCCTGTAAGTGAAGCTAAGGTTTTTCAGCTAGGTAACTAAGACTTTTTAGATTGCCTAATTATGCTATCTACTTTGCAAAAATCCAAATTAAGAAATACTATAGTCATAATCATGCTTTTCTTTTAACCAATTGTATACACTATTTTAATAAAGTCTATTCTCTAATTCTGATATTCTAATTCTAATAATAGTTTACTCTGTTTCTAATAATGTTAAATTGGTCAAATGGTGCAGCTTATGCACAAAACTCCTTTTTCTCTTACTATTTAAATCCTTATATTTATAAGCACATAATCATATTAATATAAGTATATAAATATTACCATAGATTTTAGCTTTCCATGATTATAAAACATATTATAATCAGCTGAATAATTTCTGTTTCCTATAAGATTTCTTATCCAAGGAAAGCTAAAACCATTGTATAATTTGCCAATTGTATTTAAATGAATTTCATCCTATTCGTTTTGGAGATGAGTTCTTTATTAATTTTGAACTAAGACTAACTGACATGGACTAATCAATTATCCAAATGGTAAATGGTTATTGAAATATATATATATATATATATTAATAGTTGTTTTTTTAAGTTCTTGGCCCCCAATTTGAGAAATCCTATTATAAAGTATCTGTAGGGATTATGAACTCCAAGAGCAGAACCTAAAATCTCTCAGGTTGATGATGTAAATTACTTTAAGCTGAAGGTGAGCATTTCCAGAGAGAAGTAACAATGAGAATTCAATACTGCCTCATTCCTGGACTATTGCAATAGCACCTTGTTTGGTGTCCCTATGAAAATTCTCTTTCTTGGATTCAGCCAAAGGGATTTTCCAAAAACACAGGTTTAACTATACATACATACTCTCAAGCTACCCTACCTATTTGGTGTTCTATTTTACTTCCCTGCATATACTCTACAATCCAGTAGTACTGGCAACTTTGCTATTCCCTGCACAAGATTCTCTATTTCCCAGCTTGAGCTGTCACTGGCTGTCTAGAATTTTGCAACGTTCTCATTCCTCATCTTTCTCCCTTGGCTTCTTTCAAGTCATAGCTAAAATCCCACCTTCTATAAGAAAATTTTCCCAATACTTCTTAATTCTAGTGCTTTTCTTTAATAAATTGTTTCTTATTCATCTTGCATATAGCATCATTTTCAGAGTTTTTGCACATCTCTTTCATTAAATAGTGGGGCCCTTGAGGATAGTGGATTTGTCTTTTGTCTTTTCTTTTTGTATCTTTAATGCTTATCACTAATGCTGGCAGTCAGAAATTCCAGTTACTTACACAATGGATTCTTGTTTTCTTTTAATTTATTTTTAAACCCTTACCTTCCATCTTGGAATCAATACTGTATATTGGTTCCAAGGCAGAAGAGTGGTAAGGGCTAGGCAATGGGGATTAACTGACTTGCCCAGGGTCACACAGCTAGGAAGTGGCTGAGACCAGATTTGAACCTAGGACCTCCCATCTCTAGACCTTGCTCTCAATCCACTGAGTCACCCAGCTGCCTCCACACAGTGGATTCTTAATAAATAGTTATGCACCCTATTTGATTGTTTGCAATAGTCTAGGCAATAGACATTTTTCACCCATTCAGTTCTGGAAATAGGACAACTGAGGGAACTGGAATACAATTGTATAAATGTGCATGTGTGTTAATACATATATGTACATATGTTTTTTTAAAGAAATTTGGCAACTGAAGCAACCAGTAAACATGCATATATATATGTAGGTATGCATATTTATATATGTGTGTATCCATTAAAATAGGAATTCAAAGAGAAAAGTAATTCCTTTTGCTCATTTTGGGGAGCTTTCTTGAGACCTTGCCTGTGTGTTGGAGTTGTTCTACTCCTGGGATGGCAGGGGTACTGTCCCTTGGTTTCCCTAGGTGTCATGTGCAATGGATTGAATTGGATTTCACTTCTAGACTTTCTGATCTCTTGGGTCTTTCAAATCCTGGGTTGCTCTTTCTGCTGAGATGTGCTTGCTCACCAACTTGTTTCTCTTCGTGCCAAGTGTACAGAGTTATTTTTCTACATGCACTGGGATCTTTTACATGTGCTGAACTTCTCTCTATGTTCTGGACTATTCTTCTTGCTGCCATGTCTGCTGATCTCCTCTCTTATTCCAATGAAATAGGTCCTTCCTGATGTACTCCTGTTTTCTTGGACTAAAATATTGCTTCATTTTGTCTTTTGTTGATTCTACTGCTACAAAATTTGTTTTGCAGTATGTAAGGGTGAGGTTGTTTGGAGGTGCATTTGGGCAGGCTCAGCATGTTTTTTATTTCACTACCTTGGCTACTGGAAGCAAAACTGGAAAAAAATAATTCTTTATAGGCATTTAGGTTCTCTAGATTCCCTTCCTTTAGACGGTACTATGATAAATGCATCAAATCTCAAAATGTTGCTTGAGAAGATTTAAAATTGTTTAAAGATGTCTGCATGTATATGTCTTTTAAATCAAAAGATAATGAACATAAGTACTGAGTATTTTTGCACCTTTTAATCAGTTTAGATTTAGATGTAGAAAGGGATTCAGGAATCATCTAATCCAACTCCTTTAATTTTATGGTTGAATAAACTGAGTAACAGGGAAGTTCAATAATTATTCAAAGTCCAAGAAATATTTAGTGACAAAGCCAGGATTTGTACATATGTCCTCTAAGTTCAAATTCAAATCATTTTTTCCCTGATCTTATGTATAAAGATAATTTTAGTATTGTGACTTAAAATCTAAATTTAATTGGTCACCAGGGAAAATCCCAAATAATAAAATATCCAAGTCAGCTAGAAAATTATGGTGATTTAATTGATATAGGGGAAAGAGATTAAGAAGAAGGAAGAAGGAAAGGGAGCAGAATTTCTCTCTCCTGGTTAGTACCAGAAGGAAGACCAGAGGCTCTAGAAAGTAAGGTGGAAGGAATCAGCCTGAACTCCAAAAGGGCTCAGCCAAAATGCCTGAACCTGAATCAGCTCCAGGGCAAACTCACTGCCAAACCCAGACAAAATAACTGCCACCACTCCAAGATTGTCGGAACACCTAACAAGCTGCCAGCCAGAGTCGCCTCTCCGGGGGAAAAGGGAGAGAGAGGAAGTGACGTGCCTTATATAGACAGTTTTATGCCACTTTCCTGCATCTCATCTGTACCAATGATAGCTTAGCTTGACTTAGGACAGCCCAGGGGTCTGTCCACTATTTCTGATTTGTCATTTGCTAGCACATGCCCATGTAATGGGGTGTGCACTTTCCTAGGTGCTAGACCAAGTAAGATGGAGAGAATCTAAAAATCAAATATATAAAATGTCATTTATAAAATGCTTTTTTACTCACTTTTAAAATACATTTGAAGAATGTTTCCAATACACATATTAAGTTACAAATGAATGATTGAACAATAATTTATTGATTACTTATTAGAGTTGAATACTGTTCTAAGTATTGGGGATAAAAACAAAACAAAACAAAAAGAAGTAAAGAAGTAAAACATAAGTAACTTACACTCTAAAGAGAATATACTTAAGGAAGGGGTAATCAGGTAACCAGGAAGAAATTATTTTGGTTTGAAAAGACTGGCACTTCCTTAATAAGAACAATTTGACTAGGGTTACAAAATTGGAAATCAAGGTGAAGTATCAGGGAAAGGTTATACTTAGATCATTTCATGTTAACTAATGAGAAAATAGTTTGATAATGAACTGAAAACAGACCTGTGTGAAATAGATCAACTGAGGGAACCAACAATCTGGATAGAGAGGCTCCAAAATTGGAGTGCTAGACATGAAAAGGTCAAATCTTCCAAGGTTTGGGGGTTCCTGGTAGTCTGATGACTGAGGAAAGATTTTTTTTTAAGAAATGAGGAAAGAAAGATGATTGGTAATTTTATCCATCTTCTCAATTGATTTTCTCTCCCTTTTAGTAGTAATAATGATTGCTTTTTCTAATTATTTTTTCATTTTTTAGATATATTTAGAAAGAAACTTTCAGTGGTTCCCAAATTGTATCATCCTCATTATATAATTTCTCTGAATATAGTTATTGCGGTTCAGTTGCTTTTTCTGCTTTTTCCTCCTTTTGTCTGCCTTTCTCATCTAACATAGTAGGGGGTAGCAATATTAGAATCAAAATGATTGCTGAAACTGAAGAGGATAATTGGTAACAAACCATTTTACTTCTTTTTTTATCTTTTTGTTGTCCTTTAATTTTTATCCTTATATTATCTCATAGTCAACATTCATATCATTTAGAATTCATATCAATATTTCTGTAGACTCATCTTTATTTCCTGTTTATCAACATACTTTGAGATAATACAAATTATTTTCTACCATGCTACGAAAGATATGCAAATAAAATTATGTTTTATATTTCCTATGGGATTGTTATCCATCTTCGTTGTTCACAGATGAATTTTTTATTGACTGAGAGTTTCTGGGAACCTTTGCTCTCCTTGTTATATATATATGTGTGTGTGTGTGTGTGTGTGTGTGTGTGTGTGTGTGTGTGTGTGTGTGTGGTTGCTTTGCATTGGTTTAACTTCCAAAGGAGGGGGCAGTTAATAGGTGCTTCAGTGGATGGAGAGCTTGTCCTAAAGATGGATAGTTCTGAGTTCAAATCTGGCTTCAAATACTTCCTAGCTATGTGACCCTAGGCAAGTCATTTAACCCACATTGCCTTGCCCTTATAAATTTTCTGCCTTGGAAATAATACAGCATTGATTCTAAGCCAAAAGGTAAAAGTTAAAAAAAAAACTTCCAAAGAAAATGATTATAGTAAACTCCTATTGTGTCCTTCCCATTTTCCATAATTCTAATATCAATACTTTTATTAAAATGTCTAATTTTAGAGGTTTTAATTTTACATCATTTTTTCCAAATATTCTTCCTTGTACAATAGTGTTGATTTTCACTTTTTCTTTAACATATCAATGGTCTGACTACATAAAGACCGCTCAATACGAAATATATAAGTTATTATTCATGAGGTTTTCTTTTTAATCCTATAGTCCTTTGGCCTCTTGTTTCTTCATAGAAAGCAAATATGCTGTCATGGTTTTTGTTTGTCGGTTTCTTTTACTATTATTTGCTATGCTTACTTTGCATAGAAATCACCAAGAATCCAAGCTTAGGTTGATTTCAGTTGGAGATTCTTACTGAATTCTTCATTTAGCTTTTTATTCTCTGTGTCCTTTAAAAAAGTTGCTGGTATATAAGCTTTAACTGTCTCCACAGTCATTTTTTGCTTCTTCTTACCATAAACATTCCAATACAATGTGACCAAACCAAAAAAATTCTTGAAAGTTTATTTAAATACACTATCAAAACTATTAGACTATAAAAGGAAACTCGATAGTATAATCTCCATTTACCTGCAAATTTCCTTTTTTTCTGACTTCATTTATAATAGGAATAGCAATATTAATAAAATTCAGCTCTTTCAGTAATATATTGGCACTAGATATCAAGATTTGATGAGGATTTTATACATTTAGTTAATGTTTATAGTCTGACTGAGAATTGTGATACTTAGCATCTTTTGTCCCATTAGAGAAAAATTAATAGGAAACTAAAGAAGTAATTTTTATTTACTTTTGGTATACAACAAGCACATATCTCACCACCTAATGTCCAACTTAACAAAATGTGTTGTTTTTTTTTTTTATGATCTAGACATATCCTTGGAAATCTGGATTCTATCTACAGACCACAACTAGAAGTATTTAAAGCAAAATAGAACCTGTTATGTTTTTCACCTCTGAAATACCTTGGAAAACATCAGAGTTATCTTTAATCCATGTTAAAGCACTAAATACTTTTTTGTGGAGGATCTTGCACATAGTAGATACTTAATAAATATTAATTATTTGAATCAGGGATGAATTTAAAAACAAACAGATACTCCTCGTTAACCCAATACATTTGAAAAAGTTTCTGAATTTGTCTCTTCCCTTGTAGCATATAGATAAAAATATTTTAAGAAACCTATTTCACAGTGTTATTATAAGGTGCATGCAAAAACTCATTGGCAGAAATGCATTATGTAATTATAAATTATTATTATTGGATGTCAGAATTCCAGAGGAGAGATCAAAGTCCAAAGTGGAAGGGTTTACCTAGAAAAAATTGAGGATCCACATCTCTCAGGGAAGGGGGACAAATGTATAAAAATACTGTTGGTAGTTTTGTGTTCTCAAAGAAGGAATTTGAAGCATCTCAGGTATTATAATCTCAAGCTTCCACTTAAGTATGAGTGGGGTCAAGAAAATAGAAATTAGGGTCTTGAAATGAACTGTAAAGTTTTTAACATTTTCATAGAAAGATGATGTGAAACTCAAACTGAAAGTAGCCAAGCAATTAATCTATGTCCTGCAAAATATAGATTTTTATGAAAAGTGAACAAAAAAAAAGAGAAGAGAGAAGATATTTAAATTTTCTCATTAGACCTATTCCCTGGTTCTCATTACACTACAGTGATTTATTTAAGGCCTTGGGCATGAGGGCCAGTGTATGTTTTCACAGCTGGGTGAGTATATTATGAAGAGTCAAGATACTGTTGATAGTATTTTGTCTTCTCTTATAGATCTTGCATTTGGCCTGAGCTCTGTTTTTACAATGAGCACAATGATGTTCCTTTTAAATCAAAAACAAATATCAATTGTAAATCTAACCTACAGCAGAACAACTCAACTACTTATTAACAAAAAGCAATAAAAAGAAATTTATCACTTACTAGTCTCTCCTCATCTTTTCTTGCCTGGATTATGGCAACCACCTGCTCTCTGATTTTCTTGCCTCTGGTTTGTTATTACTCCTATTTTTTCTATTTAATACAAGCAAAATTATTTTCTTCTGTTCTTATTTTTGCTTATTTATTGACCATTTATTAAGTATCAATGAGAAAGAAGCACTGTGTTAGGTGTTAAGAGTAGGATAGGGATATGGATAGGAACTGGATCCTTGATTTCATTGATGTAGGGATTTTCTTGTGTGGGAAACCCATCTACCATTGCAGGTCAGCATCTTTTCTACAAACTGATATTTTGAGAAATAAAGATAAGTCATCACAGTCCCTATACTCAGTCCATATGCTCAGAGAGTTTTTAATTTAATAGGGATGGGAATCTATAACACATTTATAAATATTCAATACAATAAATATATACAACTCTGCTAGAAAAAAATACTATAAAACACTAACAAAACACTGCAGATTCTAAAAAAGGAAAGATCATTTCCAACTGAAAAGCTTGGTGATTTAATGAAGAAAATGTTGTTTGAGTTGGGTCTTGAAAGAGATAAGATTTCTAAAAACGGAGAGGGAAGAGGACAAGGTGAGTGCTTCAGTTATAGGATAAGGTGTGAGAAAAGACAAGGAAGTGGAAATTCCTGAAAATATCCAAAGGATGATGAATAGCTAATATACGTTGAGGCATAGTGTGTACAAAGGAGAAGAGTGTGAACGAAGGCTGGAAAGGTTTGAAGGTAGGGGGTGGGAGGACAAGCCTTGAATGACAGGTTAAGTACTTTGGATATTCTCTGGAAGGCAAGAAGGGCAATTTAAGGATTTGGATTAGGGGACCAGCACAATCAGATCTGCATATAAGAAAAGTTAATTAAACAATAACAAGAAGCATAAATTAGAAGGAAGGAATAAACAAAATGAGAGACTGCCAATTAAAAGTGCCATTGTTATATTGCTCAAGTATCTATAATGCCTCCCTTTTGCTTATCACATCAGATCCAAATACCCCAGCCTCACATTCTTTTTAACTACAGACACAGGAACTGATTAGAGCACAAAATTGAATATCTGAGTCAGTGCCACATTCATTTAGTTTCTATTTGTCTAAAGTACTCTTTAATACTTTAGTGCCAGGCTAGAAAGTGTTACCAATAGCCAAATTTGGTATCATTAAACAAAGAACCAATCTACTGCAATAACAAAAACATTGAATTTAGAGTTAAAGTATTGAATTTTGACTGTGCTATGTAATAGTGAAGGGAATTTATAAGATGAAGGAACCAGAGAGCAGCTATTTTTTTTAGGACTGAGTCTGTGTGACACTTCCTCTTCCTCCACTAAGTTGAGCAGCTTTAATGGAGTCAGTCAGTCCAGACCAAAAGGTAAGTCTGCTCCCCACTGCTTTCTTCTTTTGATGAAATGAAAATCCCCCTCCTATCACAAAGACTCTGAATAATTTTTTTTTTAATTCAAAGTATCTAATTTATTTTGAAAGGAAAAGGGAGAGGGTAGAGGGAAAGAAGGAGGTCCCTGCTATCTCTTTGCTATGTCAACTTTTGAGGGCTTGACCAAAACTCTCTTCAAGGAATATAACTCTGAGTTCCCCTAAAGGAAAAATAATCTAAGGGTTGTCTTTGGTTGGGCAAGAAACTTCATTCAGTTCAGTCAGGCAAGAGAAGAGTATTTTTCCTAACCAGTTCTCTCAGTGTCTTAGATAAGAAGACCAGAAATCTCTCTCTGCCTCCAACAGTTTTTTTTTAATCTTCATGGAACTCTCCATCCCCCGCAGGTCCTGAATGTTTCATTTGCCCTTCCAGAAGCATCTTCTTCAAATTTCAGGTTTCCCTTGCTCTTGTCCATTTTTTTGTTCACAATATTTACTGTCTATATGACCACAGGCAAGTGATTTAACTTCCATGGTCTTTATTATTCTTATCTGTAAAATTAGAGGACTGCACTAGATGGTCTTTAGTGTCTTTTCCACTTATGGAATAATTCTATGATGCTATACGGTTCTTGGGATCAATACTTCCTGTTTTGTTTCATAAACAGATATTTTATTCAAAGATGATACATTATAGGAGGGATTCAGAATCATATATTTTGTGTGTTTGAAATTATGGAGAATGATGTATCTAGTCTGAAAGTTTACCTAAACAAAATGGAAACAACCATGCAAGAAATAGTTATTTTTTAACATAATTTAAAGATGAAAATTTGGAAGTAAACTAGTCCATTTCTGATTCAGAGAAGGAATTCCTTCCATAGAACTCTTACGATATGGCTATGTAGACTTCTGTTGAATACAGTGACTTCACATTCAGGAGTTCCTTTATCCCAAGGGAGAGTATTCCATTATCGAACAGTTTAATTACTTAGTCATTATAGAAATGGTTTTCAGCATGTTACTAAAACCAGTGCACTTTCATTTAAACAGAAGATTTCAATTATCTATAATATTTTAAAGAGTCTGTAGAGGTCCTCCTGGTACTTGAATCAGTATAATGGTTTAAATGGCATTACCTACATGCCTGAATGAATTTTAATAGTGTTATATAAAACTTACATGGGAATGTTTGGTAATGGTGTCAGGTATAGATATATTAGTGGTCAGAAGGTCTTTGGAGAAGGTCTTTTGATTTCTGAAATAAGAACCCCTGGGAACCTTTAAAATGCAATTTTTAAAAGCCAGGGGAGAATTTTTATGCATTCTGTTGGTTAAAGTAATTACCTTCCTGTCTTAAGCCATGCTCCAGTATTTACCTACTCCTGAGTCAGTGCTGAACTGAACAAATTTGCTCAAAGAGGTGGCCATTTCACAAATTGAATTCCAGCTGTTCTGGGTAGCCTAAATAGCCCCAACAATGTTTACAAAAATGAGTACCCTAGCATGAGACAGAGTTGATGAAATGATCATTAATCTTTATGTGTACTTTAATGTGTAGTTTCAAACCAATTGAAAATTTTAATTTAATCTCTTATTTAGAAGTCATATTTTGTAAGGCAAAGTGTATTTGTTTTAGTTACTTCAAAAGATCTGACATTTCATCAGTGAGATTATTCCAACCACCAAGATTCCAATCCCTCTACAACTTAGTAAAGACTACATGAGATGCTTTTCATCACTAGGTAACCAGTCTTCAAGTCACAACCTATTCAGATTCAGCAAGCATAAATGGAAGATAGCTTTGGGTCTCTACTCTAAACCTTGATGCTTGGTAAAATCTGACAACCCTAGACTATTGACATACCTTTTTTTTTATTTGTTTGTTTCATTAAAGTTTTCATGTATCTTCCTCTCTCCCTTCTCTCCCCACACTGTCTATAAAATTTCCACCCCGTTTCTGCTTCCTTCTAGTTTTGGCTATATTTGTTTTATTTTGACAAACCTTTTTTAATTTGATTTAATCATTTTTTTCTTTTTTTGAAGTAAGGGTATTTTATTTTACCAATTACATGTAATAACAATTTACCACATAAATGTTTCAAAATTATGTGATTCAAATTGTCTCCCTCTCTCCCTGCTCCTCACTTCCCAGAGATGGTAACCAATTTGATCTGGGTTATACATGTATAACTTGTAAGAATTCAGAATGATAGTCTGAAGAGGAATGAATAGATGACTGAGCATCTGGACATTCTATTTAAATTATGGTTCTGAGTGAAACCATTCAATCAGTGGGAGGAAGCCCCCAAAGTAGACAGTACATTCAATGGGTGAAAATCTGGGTTGAAATGAACTTCCAGGATCAGGAGGATTCTGGTTCTTCTGAACTGAGAAAACTTGTAATATGCCCTGGAGAAAAATGGAAATATCAAGTGTGGACTCCATGTGCCTATATCCATCTACCCTGCCAATATTTTATGCACAGTTATGTATCTGTGATGTCATGAGGCCTTATTAAATGAAATTTTATGAAATATTTTTGATGCAAAAGCAATAAAAGATATCTCATAGATATTGATTTAAAATGTTTAACAATTGAAATAACTATACTTCTTTTTCTTCATCTTTTTGTTTACCACTGAGCTTTATTTTTGTTTTTCTATCAGTCTTTGGAACTTTTCCAGGAATCCATTTTGGGTTTGACATCCTTTCATATTTTCTTCTGAGGCTTCATATGTTTTCATTTTTTTTATTACTGTTCAATTCTGAGCTCTCATTTTGGTCATCTCTCTTGCTGAAATATGTTCTAACATCAGGCTTTATCTCTGTCTTTTGTTCATTTGGAGATCATTTTCTCCCTTGATTTTGTCTGAAGCTTTGCTTTATTTCTGGAGTGAAGGGAATGCTGTTCTGTGCTTGTACTGTGCTTGGAGTACACTTAGCTGTTTCAGTCTCAGATTGATTATGCTGCATAAGATGCCTGGTTGGCTTGCTAAGTATTTAGATCAACCAGTTCAAATTGGGCTTTTCCCAATCATGCTGAAGTTGGACCTTGTTGGGCTGAGTTCCTCCCAACTGTTGCCCATACTGGGTTGCACTTCACCTCTGATCTGAATGGTTTATCCCTGATTAATTTTCTCCCACTGCTACCTGTTCTGTTCTGCATTGGTTTCCACTCTTCCTATGCTGACTTTGGACTGAACCAACTATATTATTTCCTCTGCTGCTTAGGCTATATTGCATCTAAATTATACTGAGGCTTGTTCAGTCACCTCTCCTCAACCCAGTGAGTGGATACCTCCTTTGCTGTCTTTCAGCTTTGGTCTGCCATTATATATAATGAGGGAAAATTAGACAAAAGAGATAGGAATTTTGGGATGGCTAAGAAAATTATAAACTTACAACACCAATGAGGCTGATACTCAATTTTTTTTTGGTCTTCTGAAAAAGAAAATGAATTTTTCAATGGAAATGATAAAACCAAAAAAAATTACTATAAGGAAGTCATTTTTCTTGATAAATAAGGAAAATTCTTAAAATTTTAGAATTATCCAAAATTATAAGACAGAACCTAGCTACCATTGACAAAAAATTTAAGCAAATTGGCCCAGGTGAACAATCTTATCCCACTCTAAACCACTGACAAGGAATGTTTGTAGAATTGGATTAATACTTGATCACTATTTCCCCTCCCAGAATTTCCCTCTACCACAATCACTTTCCTTCTCTCTATATCTTCTTCTTTCAGTTCCATTCATTCCATATTTAATACTTAATTAAGAACTTGGTAGTTATTGTATACAGATTTCCAGTAAATTTTCTTGTTTTCTTCAATGATGATGGTCTTTCTTCCTCAAATTCTGCCCTTATTTAATGGGGATTTAAATATACAAATTGATATTCCATAAAAAATACTAACCTCCCAATCTTCAATTTGTGCATTCCTCATAACCTAATTCTCAATTTTACCACAGATATACCTAGGGATGGTCATATCCTTAATTATTTTTCATAACTGAGGAATTTTCTATCTATGTTCATGAGCTCTGAAATTCCTTTATTGAATGTAGTTTACCTAGATTTAAATGAAACAATAAAAATAAATCTCACTCTTCTTGTGGAGAAGATATATAGATATGGACTAAACAGTAAGAGAATCAGATGTATTCATAACAGGTAGAATGGTTAGACTCGAAGCATTGTTTATTAATGATTCAAGGTCATAGTAGGAGGCATATTAGAACAAGGGGTAGAGGTCAAGTTATGCTGGGTTTAGACTAGCTTCCTAATTGATAGAACTGCTCCAAAGCTGTGATGAATTCCCCATCCTCAGAGATCTAGAATCTATATGACCACTTCTTGGAGATATTGTAGTTGTGTGTCCCTTTCAACTAAGATCTTTGCTAAATGATACTTTCAGCTCCTGAATTTACTCATTCACTGTGAATTGGTAGAGAATCCAGATTTTTGGTTACCTGTGACCCTGAAATAGCCCCCTGAAGCAGACTTCTTAGGATCTTGGTGTTACACATTAAATCCTTATCAGTTAGAAGCCCTAAATATCTGATGGGGACATGAAAAATTTGTTTATGCAATGTGACCACAAAAATTTGTGGAATCTTACTGCAATTAGGTTAGTTAGATAAATTGCTTTATATTCTTGATAATTATCCAGTGAGATGTAACAGTGAATTTACCTCAATGTACCAAGAAAAATGCATCTCTGGAGAAATGGCATTAAGCACTTGTGGTGTAGCTTGTCTGTATTTTGATAAATTCCCTATTGTATATGTTCCCATAAATACAGACACTATAATAAAACTATCCAACTGGAAGTTTAGAAGTTACTATACCATAAAATGTTTTCCCCCTTACGTTCAAGAGGAATGAGAATGCTTTTAAAAATAGAATGACTCTTCCTGGGAAGGAAATAATTTTAATAGATAAAAGAGACCTATCATCACAAAGCTAAGGGCTAAATGCATCCTGCTATTATTACTTAAAGTGGTTTAATGTAATTATAAAATAGAACAACATTGTAAGAATCTATAAAGACAAAGTGACTATCATTTCTGGGTCTGTGGTTTAGAGGCCTTAGGTAAAAAAATCTGATAGTTCTTCATGTGTATTTGAGAAATAAAGTCTGCTAGGAAACTGATGTTTTGAATAATCAGTAAATTCTTACTGTTTTTTTCAGTCTCATATTTCAAAGTTCCATATACAGAGGGAAAATTTTTTCTTATCAAAATCTCTTAAATAAATTTTGACTAGAATTAGACCTTAAAGGAGTGGAGGAATTTGCAATTCAATAACAACTGGGCTATGGTAATGAAACCAAATAACCTTTTGTATTTGGGACTCTCAAACACACACTGAGGTTCATATGGCAGAGCTTCAGAAAATAAGATGAGTGACAAAGTCTAGGTTTTTATAAAGGTCTTACCATTATAGATTTTGCCTAACTCACAGACAATAAAGAATAAAGCCCAACCACAGAACAAAAGATCCTCAATTCAAAGGGGAAACACATATAAAATATAGCTTCTCTGGCTTCTTCCCCACATGTCAATATACTCAGACATAAATCCATATGTGGGTAATCTAGATAGGGTCATAAAAAATATGACACTCTCTTCTCAAGACCTGGAGGCTAAACACCAAATTTAGAAATGGAAAGAGCTCCTCTGATCCAACCCCTTTACTACAGAGATGTGGAAATTGAGGCCAGACTATTAAGTCATTTATCTATGTGCTTATGGGAATTTAATGACATTGGTAAGTTTGAACTTGAATTTAATAAAAAATGTACTTCCTTATTCTGTTTGATATATCCACCTTTTGACTGGCCATGCATGTGTACTGTGGCTTCCTGGAAGAGGTGACTCAAGAGTACTTGTGGCTATATGGTGTCCTAGTGGAAGTTCCCTTAAGACAAGTGGCATGTCCAGAAGTCAGGACTTGGGGCATGGAATAAAGTTTTAGCCTGTCCTATCAGAGGATCCAAGGAGGAGTGGTGAAAATGGACTATATAAGTGATTGTAAAGGAACCATTAGCTCTCTCCTTTTGGACTTGAGTGTACTCTCTCTGCTTCAGCTGGAACCAGGAAAGAAGCAATTTTAAGTTAGAGTGGCCTGGTGATCTCTGTGTGTGTCTCTCTCTCTTCACAATAATTATAAATTAATTTATAGTCTCCAGAGAATTTTATCATTATGAACTCTTTCTACAAACAACTGAAATCTATGAAAAGGTTCTATATTTACAATAAGACTATCAGTAGGGATTGTTTCTTCTTTCTTAAATGGTTTTCATGCATTCAGTCTTCTCATACTCAAAGTAACAGAAAATAAAGAATAGATCTAATTGGTTTCAGTATGAACCAAACTATAAACTTCACCAGTGCACTGGCCCTGGAGATGCCACTATCTACTTCCTAGAACTTCTCTGCATAGATTCTTTCTGACTGGCTATGATGTGTAGACTTCAGACTTGCCCCATTTCTCCCTTTAAACAAATAATATCATCAATCAAATTCTCTAAATTCCAAGTTTCCCATGTTTCATTTTCTTTGATCAGTCCTATTTGCACAAGGGCTAGTCATTCCTGTCATAATTAAAATTCTAAAGAATTCTACTTCTTTGATATACAAAATAATAATAATTGAATGAATCTTCTAGGTGTTGGGAACAAATAGCACATTTGGAGTTGTCCCCTATATTCCTTGGGGATTCATCTTTCTTCCAAAATAGTCCCCACTTCTGAACTTGTATAACCTTCAAAGGTTATACCCTTCACCCAGTTATCTAGGTTCTTAACCTAAGTATAATCCTTGGTTACTCACTTTTCCTCATTCCTTACTTCCAGTCTTTTTCTAAGTCCTTTCAATTCTAGCTTCATAGCATTTTTCTCTTATCTGACACTGCCAAAACCCTGGTCTAGGCCCTTATCTTTCCATATATAAACTATTGTAAAAGTCTTTACTTCAGTCCATTCTCCACTCAACTAATTAAAATGATCTTAAAAATCTGGTCTTACCATATCACTGCACACCTCTAGTCAATATTCAAGTCAGTGGCTCCCAATTATCTCCAGCATTAAATAAAAATTTTTATTTGTGCCTTTTTGTTTGGTCATGTCTGACTTCATGACGCCATTTTAATTTTTCTTGGCAAAGATATTGTGGTATTCTGATATTTCCTTCTCCAACTCATTTTACAGATGAGGGACTGAGGCAAATAGGGTTAAGTTATTTACCCAGAGTCACATAGGTAGTACATGTATAAGGCCAGATTTGAACTCAGGAAGATGAGTCTTCCTAACTCCAGGTCCAATATTCTTCTCACTCTACCACCTAGCTGCCCTTGTTGATGCCTTGGGATCTTTCATAATCTAACCTTTACAACTTCTTACGACTTGTTTTCTTCCATATACTCTATAATCCAAAGACATTAGCCTTGGGATTATTCCTTCCACAAGGTCTGGGAATTCTCATTGACTCATCCCCATGTGTAGAATTCAATTCCTTCTAGGCTCAGTCTCTTGGCTTTTCCACATTCCTTCTATTATTAGAAATAGCTCTTTCTTCAAGAAGTCTTTCTAATTTCCCTTTAAGGATAGTACCTTCCCTCTGTGATTATCTCTAATTTCTGACATATCTTTTCTTTGTACAAATTTGTTTGCATATCATCAACCCCATTAGATTGTGAGATCCTTGAAGGTAGGAATTGTTTCTACCTTTCTTTGAAATCCTGGTACTTACTGTAGGGACTTCACAGACTGATGAATAGTATGTAATACTATTGTATGCTATTTATAGTATATAATAGTATCTACTTTTTAAAAAATCATTTTTTCCAAATTACATATCAATACAATTTTAATAATTATTTTGTAATACTTTACAATTCATATTCTTTCTCCCACCCATCTCTACCTCCTCATCAAGGCAGCAGGTAAGATGATACAGATTGTATGTGTGTTATCATGTAATACCTATTTCTATGTGTGTCCTGTTGTTAAAGAAAACATCTCTTAAAATATAGAAAATTTCATGAAAGAAATAAAATAAAAAACTATGCTTTAATCTATATTCATTCTCCATCACTTCTTTCTGTGGTAGTGGGTAGCTTTTTTTTTTTCTATGGGTCTCCTGGAGTTGTTTTAGATACTGGCATTGCTGATAATAGCTGTCATTCACAGTTGATCATCAGCTCTTATTGCTTGAATTTCGTACAATGTTCTCCTGGTTCTGATCATTTAACTTTGCAGTACTTCCTATAAGTCTTTCTAGGATTTTTTGGTGGTTTTTTGTTTATTATTTCTCATAGCCTGATTGTATTCATTACAATTATATACCCAAACTTTTTCAGCCATTCTCTAATTGATTAACATTCCCACATTTATTCAATTCTTCACTAGCAAACAAAAAGAGCTGCCATAAATATATTTGTACATGTAGGTCTTTCCCCACTATCTCTGTGTAATGTAGACTTAGAAGTAGTATTGCTGAGTCAAAGAGTATGCACAATTTTATGGCTCTAGTAGATAATTAATAAATGCTTATTGACTTCTGTACCTGAGAAATCAACTACAATATCTCACATGATGTCAAAAATGCCTGATGTAAGAATTCCCATAGATTCCACAAGAGTCAATCCATAAGCAGGTAATGAGTCAGACATAATAGTGAGCACCCCTTGTCCAGTCAACAAATAAAATCACTACTTATTAAATATTTGGCCCATTATTCCCTAACATATCTGACTAGAAAGGAGTTATGATAAGCTTACTCAATATGTTCTCTGTAGCATTTTAGCATAATGGCCTGTGGCTTATCATTCCTACTTTCTTACCACAATTGTTCCTACTACTGTTCTTAATGTTGAGACACATGTTAGCTTTATTTAATACTTTTCCTATTTTAAGTTTCACAGAAATCTCATCAGCAAGCTCAGGTACCTAATGCATTGCTTTGAATTTTGAGAGAATTTCATAAATGCTTCACAAATCAAATTCAATTTTTTTTGACCAGGTAATCATCTAGAAGAGATATTCTTTATCTAAATTCCATGAAATTTAAACAAATTGATACCTGCATTCCAATATATTTGGTGTCCTTGGAAATCCTTTTTTATTTTATGTATTTGATTTGTCAGGCTACCCAGGGTCTTTGTCAAAAAATTAAGAATCCAAGACCTACATGAAAAAATAATAATATCCATGGTCCACATATCAATAAAATTCAAAATTGTTCAAAATACACTGAGTTCTTATATTTTTTAAAGATTGTAAAAAACTCCCATCTCTCTGTAAGTGGTGCTACTAGGTTTCTAAGGAATATTTATTATCTAGTAGCTTCTGGTCCATCATAGTAAGATTCCAATCTGTAGAAATCAACAAAATGTAATAATTTATCACTGGCAGAATTGTGGCCTCAGTTTCATGCCTGTCCTTTCTTTCTAACTCATTTTGAGCCATGACTACTTAAACAATCATTTCCAAGGTGTCCTTATTCTCAATAAATGGACAAATCCTCAGACATAGATATTATAGTGGGGGCCTGACCATGAAATTACTTTCCAACACCAGGTCAGCTTCCTTCTGCCTGATATTCCACTATAAAAGATATTCCATTTTTTTCCAATAATTGTGTTAAAGTTCTTTTAGTGTTCAGTATCATGAATGAATTGTCTATAAAAGCTTGTCATCACTGACATATTGCACAGCTTTTATATATGTTGACAGAACTTTAGTTTCTTGTGGCCAATGAATGTTGTGTCCCCAGAAATCTTTCTGCATGCTAACAAAAAATACTTAGAACATTAGGTAATTAGGTTTAGAAGAACTTCTTGGGCTTAAATTATAAATAATGGCAAAGCAATTTGGTGAATATTTCTTGGACTAAGTCACCATGTTCTTTTTCATGTTGGGAAAAAATCAAAATGTCATCTAAGTAGGCTAGGGCATATTGATTGAGAAGATTTACTAAATTACATTAATTAAATTTTAGAAGGTCAGAAGTATGTAGTCAATCCTAAAACTATAACAAGATACTCATAATTTCTGAGCCATAATGGAAAGGCTATCTTCCAGTGCCCTAAATCTAAAAAGATCATATGCCCCTCAAAGTCCAGCTTGGCATAGAATTATACACCCTAAATTCTACCCAAAATATCTGAGACTAAGGGAAGTAGTATTGCAAATAAATGTGATGTCATTCAGGTTGTGATAGGTAAAACCAGAACATAATCTACCTCCCTTGGAAACTCTAAAAAATAAATAAATAAATAAATAGGAGGAAACTTTTCTGGTAGCCATATTGTGAAGATAGGATTAACTATACTCTTGCCTATTTTTAAATTTAGAGGTTCACAAAACACTTACTAAAATGGTTTACAGCTCCAGAAGTGACTGACTGCCTTTGAATTTTAGAATTACTCCACCCTGCTTAGTCTTTAGAATTTTAGCAACCAAGGAATGTAAACACCCCTACTTAAGGATTAACTTAGGGGAGGATGGCCTATGATCAGCATGTGCTAACAAGTGACAAATCAGAAACAACTGACTGACCCCCTGGGCAGTCCTAAGCCAAGCTTAGGACTCCATTGGTACATGTGAGACACAGGAAGTGATGTAAAGAACTGCCTATATATTTCATGTCACTTCCTGTGATTTCTCTCCCATGGCATTGGGAGCTTTTGGCGGCATTTGGCATGCTTGCAGCTTTGTTGGACTTTGGCAGTGGAAGTCACTGGGAGGAGCTCTGTAAGCATGGTTTAAGTGAGGCATCTTCCCTGAATTGGCCTTGGTGAATGATAAGGCTGACTCCCCCTTTCCTTTACCTCCTGAAGGCACTCTGCTCTGAGGAGGTCCCTCATCTTGGAGGAGGCCTTGCGGCTACAAGCTGAGCTAGATTTAATCTTATGAGAAGGCCCCTTGGCTGAGGCCTCTGAACTTCCCTTGGCTTATCAAGGCTGGAGAAAATCTTATACCCTTTCCTTCTTTTCCTTCTGCTTAATTTCTTCCTTCTATTGTAATTAAACCATCATAAAATCCCAAACTGACTTGAGTATTTCACTGGGATTGAATTTTAATCCCTGGTGACCACTAATATAATATATTCAGCCAACAACCCTTAATTTTACCTTAACAAGACTGCAATTGGTTCCCTAAAAGTGGAGGAAAGGACAGTAAATGACATTAAAAAAAAAGGCCTTTAAAGAGAGTATAAACTCCCTGTGAGGAAGTCTTTGTGAAATCTTTGAGCTCTTGAAGGATTGTGGACTGGGATGGCAATGTGAAACTATGACTTGGATGAGTGAAAAGCTGACTCCTTTCCTGGCTTCTGGAGAGATTAGTTTCCAGAGAGGCCTTACCATCCTGGAGGAGGCTGTGTGGGTGGAACTCTTGTTATATTCACCACTGGGCCCTTTGACTGAGGGATTATTAGCCCTGTCTGGGTTGGACCAGAGATTGGAACAAATATTTAGTGTGTTAAGTTAGATATCTTATTCTACCCCTTTCATATTTCCCTACTTTTACTCTTCCTCTCTTTTTATAAATAAAACTTCTAAAAGTCATTTTGACCTGAGTTTTATTAATTATTTTTTAATAAGGAGGAAAAAGAATAAGATGAAACAAAGAAGGTTATTACCCACATGCATAGGTTAGAATTGAAGCATATGACACATAACAAAAGGAAGAAGGAAGAAATACATTTGAAGCTAAGTAATAGTTTGAGATTCATACTGAAGGAAGAGGAATTCACTCTTTCAGGGGGAAATAGCATCTTGTGTCTAATGAATAATGGTGAAGTATAGGCAACATAAGATGAGAAATCATCCCTGGAATATTGGGACAAAGAGGTGAGTAGGTGTAAATAGCAACAACTAATTGAAAGGAACTGAAACAAATATTTTTCAACTGACCTATATAATAGAGAGATGAGCTGACTTCCAAGGTGTTAAATTTAAATTGTGGTTGGACTCTGAATATATAATATGTTGTCACCAGGGATTTAAATTTCTAAATCCCAACTGAATTACTAAAGTAAAATGAATTTATGATAGTTTATTTACAAAAGAGAGAAGATATTAATGAATGAGAGAGAGAGAAAAAACTCTGACCTCCTATGAGCCAGTTAGAAATTTCTAAGCCCAAGCCAGGGGAGGAGAAAAGCAGGGTCACTAAATCAGCCTTTCACTCACCAATGGTGACAATCTAAATGGAAAGAAGTCTGGGTGTCTGTCTTCCAGTTGCTTCTCAAGGGTCTGTCTTCCAGTTTAGAGCCTCCTCCAACTTGAAATTTGAATTGAATATCTCTCCTCGTCTGGCCTTTCATCCTCTTTTTAAAGAATCTTTTTCTCTTGTGTCACCTCCCCTAAATTTCATTTCTACCAATCACAGCAGATGCTTTTCTCCAGGACTGCTCACTCTTTAGTTCTCACCTTCTTTGGTTAGATTATATCTTTTTGGGTTACTTAACACATTTTTTGGTAAGTTCACCTTTTGTAGTTACTTAACACCTTTTTGTGGTTAAAATGGATAGATGTACTTAAAAAATGAGTTATCACCTTTTTGTAGATTAAAGTCTAAAAATAGATTGTGCATTACAATTCTAACTTCACTATAAAGGAATAGCTAAGTATCTTCATTGTTACAATCAGGAGATAGCTAAATCCAATCTTCACAAAGGTTATATGCCAGAGATAAGAGATCCTCCTCAAGAGGGCACAAATTACATTAAAGAAAATCCTTGACCCCCCAAAAAATCATAAATGATGTTTGAAGGTAAAGGTTTAGTAAAAATAAAGATGGATTGGTATGTGATATTCTACCTAAGAAGACTATGTCTGAAATGGAATTTGGATTTTTCTATCATGCCTTAAAATTGGAATAGAAGCTCTTGGGAAAGTATGGAATTTACCTCATTAGCATTAGGAAAACATATACTTGCTTGGCATCCTGTAAAACCCATGAAAAAATGCTTCAATCTGAAGACTGAAGGCAGAGTTGAAATTTTCTGGATATAGCTGCAACCTGACAACATAGAGTCTAATAGAGCCAATATAGAATTAAGAATACTAGAATAAAAGATCAACAATTCATTAATGATATTGTCATAGAAAAATTAATATTTTCAATATCCTCAAATATCTATATTTAAATACATTAAGAATAACTAAGAAGGTAAGCTCAAAATTATAATGCAATGTATTATATACTAACTAATGGTTATTAATATAAAAAGTAGAAGTTGCTAGGAAAGGAGGAGAAATTTTAACCTGTTAGGATCATGCAGTTTTCTTTTATTCAATGAGAATATTAAGAAGGCATGTATATTCCAGACTAGTATTAAGCATTGGGAGAAACTGGCCATTGGTCACATGGTAATATATAATGTTCAGAGAATTTTTTTTTTCAGTCTGGAAAGATTTTAATAGAATATGTGAGAGGATTCAGGTGATGAAATGGGAAATAATAAGGGTATTTCAGATCTTTGAAAGCTTGGTGGTTTTGCAGAGTGTATATTTTATTAAGTCTCTTCCTTACAGCATCTTCAGTTAAGCTCAGATTCTATGAATGTATGTGGTGTTCCAATGCTCTACACTTTGTATTGATATTACTAGGACCTACTTGAACTACCATTTAAATCCCTGTTCTCTATGCAAACAAAAGTGTCATAAAGGGAAAAGAGGATTTAGAGCATGGAGCTTGAGTGGTAACAGAATGACTGAGTGTGACTGGATCATAAAACACTGAAAATTGGAGGGATTGGACTCCAGAGTGGAATATGAAAGGGTAAACCTTATTTAAAAGGAACACAATAGAGAAAAAGTGTGATGAAACAGCATAGTTATGTTAAAATATGTGTGAGGAAATCAGGGAATCTTGGTCCTGGAAGGGGGTAGGGTATGAAAGAAGTCATTTTAGTGAGGGAAGAAGAAAAAAGAAAGAAGGAAAAACTAACATTTAGGATATCTGAACAGAAGGATGTATTAATATTAAATAAGAACACTAGGAAATAGAACATAGAGATTCTAAAAAGACAAGATATCCAAAGAGAAGAATGTGATTGAAGAAATTTGGGCAAAGACAAAAAGGCAAAATCACTAGTCGTCTCCAATCAATTCTTGTTTCATATGAAGACATGACCAATCAGACTAAAAAGGGTTTTGTAGTCTACCTTAAACTTATATAGAATTCATTTCCTCAGATGTGAACTCCTTAAGACCAATAACTGTTTCTTTTTTCTTTTTCCCCTTTTACCTCCAGAAGCTATCACAGTATCTAGCAGAAGGTAGACATATACTAAATGCCAACTGTCTGATCATCATGTAAGCATATGCAATCATCTTTCTTTTCAATAGTTCTTGAGATCTACTGACTAGCTTTGTCAAAGCTGTCTATCACATGGACTTCAGAACACTTTACAATCCATTCTCCATCTTGATGGGATCATTTTCACATTCAGCCTCTCACCAGAGACAAAGAGCCAGAAGGGATATGATGGCTTTGAGTCCAACACTCTCATTTTACAGATGAAGAAACCAAGTTTACTTAATTTATCCAAGGCTCTATAACTTTTAAATTTCCAAAGACAGATTTTAAGCCAGGTCTTCCTGACTCCAATTCCAATCCCCCCCCCCCCATTTTCACCACATATACTGGAACTCTCCCATAATCAAAAGCAGAGAAGATGATAAATTATTGATTCGTCTTAATGATAGTTCAATTCTTCAAAATGTAGAAGAAATGGCAAAGGGTCTGATGTTCTGGGCCTGATTCAAGGTGGAGGGGAGAGGAGGTGGCTGGTTAAGGCAGGTAGCAAGGACAAGGAATAATCATGAAGTAGAAATGGTGGGAACATTGGAAACAAGTGGCCACCCAGGTATAGAATTTGCTAGTAATTCACTTTGGGACTAAAGTTCCAGGTTCAGCCCTGAATATTTTTTCCTAGAGTTCATAGGGAACCATTAAGGCTTTTGAATCAAGTTGGTTCCAACATTCCCCCCCCCTCAAGTCCACATTCTCATACTCTTTGTAAGAAACAAACATTTGTTTTACTTCTGTTTTCTTTTTAAAATTTACAAGGGCCACAGAGATGGTAGGACGATTTTTTACACTCATGGCTACAAATTACCAGAATTTTATTTTTGCACCTTACTTTAATGAGAGAAAAAAGAGCTAACAAGCAAATAAAGCTGACATTAGGGATTTATTTTTAAAAAGCAAGCTGTCATACAGCTTTGTTAGCTTTACAGCACAGAAGTTATTATTATTACATGAAGAATACTCCTCTGGATATTGAGGAATTGTTGCCAGAAGTAATGCTGGGGCTTTTTCCAATTCATAGTATCCTACTTCTCATTTATTATGTTAGTTTATGTTAGTCTAATTTTCAGGAAATTCTTTATTGCATAAAATCCTGTGTTACCAAAGCAGAGTCAAAGCCTCTGATTTTTGTAAACTCAGCTCACATACCATCTTCCATACCTCTTCCTACATATATTAATGCCTTCATCCCTGGGTAGAGAAGGGAAGGGTTGTGTTTATTTTTTATATAATAATATGTTTATATGTTACCTCACCCCAATAAAACTGATAGCTCATTGAGGGCAGGACTGTTACATGTCTACTTTTGTAATGCTGTCTTCTAGAGTGGCACCTGTTATCAAGGAGGTACTTAATGCTTGGGGACTGACAGATTTGTAGTCCAGGATTTAGGATTCCCTTCAAAGTTATGGCATATATCTTAGTAACACCCTTTTTTGGGCAATTGCATTTTGGTCTTTCAAACTGTCTCACTATAGTTTTTGGATAACATCTCACATCTATCTTTTGATTATTTGACATGACTGTCCTTCAGAGGTATCATAAGTGATTCATGTATACATTATAGAATTATTTAAGTTTTATAAATATAAAAAATCTGATACTATTGTAACACTAGGTGACACAATAGGAGAGAGATGAAGACTACATGAGTATTAGTATTTGGACTATGAGGATCTGAAAGGTTTTGATATGAAGTGTCAACTTGGTGTTGGGAACCCCAAATGCACCCCTATCGCTTGGGAACTTGCCAGTTTAGGTGGGACTAGTGGACATAATAAAATCTTAAGTACACTTTTTGTATTAGAAGTTTCTCCCATTCTATCAGAGACCTCTCCCAGATAGCCCAGCCTTTGGCTGATCTCTTTATTTGTAACCATTGTAAAACATCAGCCTCTCCTTGATAATCCTGTCTTGGACTTTTCATTTCCTTGTAAAGCCAATCAATCATATTTTCCTGTCTTTAGTTCTCCAAAAGGTATATAAAATCCCAATGTTCTATTGTTCTTTGAGAATTATCTTTGGTGGTTATTCTCTCAGAGACACTATTCCCAGAGTCCTTTGGCCCTGTGTGGTTTTTAAGCATTTGACTCTGTTTGACTGCCAATTGTGAAGGACCTCTTTTTCCTGATGAAATATTTGGTTTTATGACTACTTTAGTTGTTCTTTGTTTTTCCAAGTTAACATAAATGAAAAATGACTTTGAGGCAAATTCCTAAGGGATAAGGGTACACTTGGGCTTCTCTATACTCAGTTAACAGTAGTAACTATGATTTGGTAAGTATTGCTATAAACCACAAAAATTACTTGTGATTATGGGTCTATTTAGAGAAAGAAAGAAAAAAAAACTTTCTATCAATAGGTTGGGTTAGAGGAAGATCAATTTCAGTCTGTACTAGGTAAGGTCATGCTCCCTTAGGTGATTCCCAAAGAATTTTCATGTCCTCATATTAAAAAAAAAAAGGAAATGCACAAACAGGTTCTATCCCAGGTATTTATGATAACTGAGATTTGATCAGTTAGATGAAGACTTAAAGAGAATAAAAGAATAGGTTAAGAAATAAAAAACAGTTTTTGGTTTTTGAACTTGGAAATAACTTGAGATTGAACTATACTGTTAATATTAGACCCCAGAGCTGATGACATCTTTAACATGAACAACCACAACTTCCTCACCAATGAGAAATTTCAACTTATTTTTCCACACCCACTCACTCCCCATAATTAAATGTATCTTTAGTTTTCCATTTGCATGAATTTTCAGTGATTCAAGATGCTCTGCTGCCTCTCCTTTGAGAAAGTACTAAAAATTACTCTTCCTACTGTGACAGAGACTGGCACTAGAGAAAAAGTGCCAAGTTAAAGAGTATGTGAAATTGATCACCTCTCTGGGGGAGGGGCCACAGGAGTGGAATTCTAGAGGAGAAGACTCTAACTGGGAGAGCAGTGAGGGTCTCTTGGTCTTGAGAAGCTGAAGAGAGAAGTTGGAAAAAGACTTTCTCCTGAGGGTTACCCATTTTTCCTGCTGGTGATTGGAAATCTTTCCCCCCAACACTTCCCAATTGAAGGGACTTTCTGAAGAGAAACCTGAGTAGATTTTACCACAGCTCCTGTTGCCCAGGGGTGAGTCAACATGACTTTCTCTCAGGGGGCTCAGGCTGCCAAGGCCTGAGTTCCCCCCAAACTTAAGGAGGGAGGAAAAGGGTTTATATAGAGAGACAGGGACCCCCTTTTCTCACATTCCTTTTCCCATTCTTCCCAACCCGTTATTCCTTTTGTATTATCTGATGGAGTTAACATTAAAAGTTATCTGTTCCCCAAGCTGAGTGTGAGTGAACAGATGAAGGGGAGACCCTTTGGTCTCAAGTAGTGGAGGGGAGGACAAGAGGAACAAGAGTGAATTGGGGAGGGAAGCTTTAGCTAAGGAGGGAAGGCAGAAGGGGAAAAATCTTCAAATCCCCTCTCCTCTCTCTGAGGAAACACTAAACATCATCTGTCTCCCCCGAACCCTGCTTTGAGAAAGGGGTTCTCCTCTCTTTCCCCCTCTCCATAATGAAAGTTCAAACTTCCCTATGGGGGTTAAACTTCCCTCATTTATCTTTTTAAAATACACTACTGTAACAGCTTATCCAACTTTTCCAATTCTGACTGTTTGTGTAGTCATAAATATTGTTTCAATACTTTAAGTTGTTCTGTATGAAATTTAGCAACATCAAGAAGATGACAAAAAAATGAGTGTTTGTCCCACCTTATTGAAGTAAAGTTGGGGTGGATAGACTGCCAATTTCCTTACATTTACCACAAAAAAAAATGTAGATATTTTTTCTCATCAATACTGCAATCACCTGTCTACCATAAAGACAAAAATAATCATAAAACAAACAACAGAAGGAAAGGAATAAAAAGCTTACACTTTAATGCTTGCCCCCTTAAATTTCATCTTTCCAGGATACCTGGTGCTGTGGATTTAAGGAGGAGTACTTCCAATATCACCAATATTATTGCTTCAGCATTGCCACTACTTAAGGAAAGCACCATCACTCTCTACTCAGTGTTTTCTCTCTCTTCTAATGCTCTCCTCTGATTTTTTTTTTAAAGAAGATTATAGCTCCAGTTTTGATTTGTCTGATGTTAACTTCCTCTCTTCCTGAATTGACAAAAAATGCAACTTCCAGGATCCTATTTGACTTAATCCCCTCCACAAAGTGTCAGAATAATTGTTACATTATCACCATGAGATTGGTTTTCTGAGTAAATGAGAAAAGATAAACTAATTTTACAACTATTATTCAATTTATTTTCTTTCCCTTTAAGGTTATAAACAACACTGAAAAAGGAAGAAGTATGTGTATTTCAAGATGTAGTGCTTTGTGATATGTGGTAAAATATTTTTAGCATAATTTTTTAAAATCATGATGGAAAGCTCAAATATTTGAAAAATTCTTGAGCACAACACATAGCAAGATTCATATTAGACATTTAAAGAATATTTATAAGGCATTTTTAGATCATAAACAGATGTAGTATCTTAGTAGCATCAGTTTAAATATGTTATTAGAGAAAAGAATTATACCATGCATTATATGCATTTGATATGAAAGCAATTTGGAACTCTTAACAACTTTATCTTAAGCATTTATGAAATACCATTTCAGTAAAGATTAAATATTTCTGCTTTGACATTTTAAAAATGTATCTTATAGGATGAAGGTCAAAATACTTTGAAAATAAGCCTGAGGCACAATTGCATTCCTAATATATGCAGTAAATGTATTCAGATGTTAATAAATTACGAGTAGCAAAAATGCAATGTAAAAATTCAAATTTAGTAATATTGAGTATAAACTCCTTTTCTAAGAAAACTTTGTACTCCAAAAACTCTGAAATGACTTCTCTCTTTATCTTCTTTCTTTATTTCCCAACAAATACTCTCCAGCTTTCAAAGGATAGCAGATAAAGAGGCAAAAGGGAACATGGAAGATACCAAGTCTGAACATTAAATTTTAAACATAAGAAACCAAGTATGGAGTCTCAGAAAGGGTTAAGTTATTAGTAGGGGATAGAAAGTGATTTCTTATTCAGGAAGACCTGGGTCATGCCCCAGCACTGACTGTGACCCTGAGAAGTCACAATATTGTCAAGTGCACCAAGCAGTTCTCTAAGACTATAGTTGGAGAGGAAAATCTGATTTGCATTAGAGAAAATATTTCTCTTGGCATTCCATATGTTAATGAAATCACTAGTCTGGTTTAAAAAAATGTACAAAGCATTGAGGAAAGAAAGACAAAAACATAATATCTCTTGCCCTCAGGAAGCCTATAACTGTATTTCTTACTAAATCTTTTAACCCTTAATTTCTCAATAACTTCACTTTTTATATGGGAAATTGGGTTTTGACTCTGACTTCTTTTCTACTTTCTTTAAGCAATAACAATGACAACAGCAATAACAATAGTAATAATAATACTTACATATATATATATAATGAAATATTTTCAAAGGATAATATACACCTCCCTGCATTTTCAATAACCTATCTTTTGTCCTTTTTCAATTTTCTTCTCATCTGTCTACATTTTCTAATCTATCTTAACTATAAATTATAACAGGATAAGAGTAGAAACCAGACAACCTATAGCCTTAAGAGAGTTATCTACCACAGTGATGTCAATTCAAATATAAATGGAATCACTAAAATATACTTAAGGATTCCTACAGGCTGCATATTGACATAGAAAACTTCATATTAACATTTTTAAATGTATGGTTGCATTTTTATTTACTTTGTTTAATTTTTCTAATTATGTTTTAACCTGGCTCAGGATTTTTGAAGCCTCAATGACTCAGCCTCAGGCCAAGTGTTTGATACTTCATATAGAATATAGAAAGGAAAAGTGATTTACCTAAGGCCACACAGTTAATATATCTCAGAAATAAAACTCAGGCAGATCTTTTGTCTCTTAGGCCAGCTCTTTATCCACTACAGGAGTGGTGGTAGCAGACTCAAATAGAAATGGATCTGTGTTGGCCATATATTGGCTTAGAAGACCAAAAATTAATATTATCCATGTTTCTATTATTATTTATTTTTGTATAATTATCATAGGGATTGTATAATTGTCATAAAACTAAAAGAATCTTTTGAGAAAGAAACATTCAGTAAAGAGACCTCAATAACTCTTTGAATCTAGAAGATGAATTGTTTGGAGAAGATGCCATGAATATGCCTAAAGAAATCTCCACAGCATTAGAAGACCCAGAATGAACTATAGGGTATGATTGATTGAACTGTGAGGGGTTGAACACATTTATTCTGAATGTAAACGCTTATGCCAAAGGGGATTACCCCCTAAATGGCTTATTGCCAATGCACCTAGCAAACATTGGTTTGCTCTCTCTCTTTCAGTTCCCTCTTATCTCTAACAATTGTAGTTTCTGATTATATAAAATGATTCCTTGGGGAAAATAGCCTCCCAAAGACTCACAGGGAGGATTATGAAAAGGGAATTCTTTGTTCCCTTTGCCTATTTTGAGTTAACACACCTTTTGATTGAATCAACAAAAGTCTGAACTAGGTGGAGGAGCTCCTAGAGCACTTAGAGAATTCACACCCTTAGAAATTCAATCAATCAGGAAACTGAACCTTTTGATTAGAAATTGACTTTCATAGGTCTTTGATAAAAGTTGACACCTTCAGAGGAAGAGAGTTGTGAATACCACAGACACTGCTCCCTGGGAAGTGCTAGACAATTTGGAAACTTTGATTGGTCCTTGTAAAAGGGGGAAGGTACAAGGAGCCACTATAAAAGGCCTGGAATTTCTGGGGCTAGGGAAGTTGACTCCAAGAAGGAAGTTGGCTTCAAGAAGAAGTTGGACTTCAACAGGGAAGTCAGCTTAAGAAAAAGGTTGACTCAAGGAAGAAAGTTGGCCTCAGGAGTTACCTTCAGCTCAAGTCATAGTCTTGACCTGCCTCTTGGAAGGAACATGGGTGAATGGATAGCTGGTTTTCCCTTCCTCTCTTCTGGAGAGAGTTTAATTCCAGTTGAAGGTCATAAGTTCTGGCTGAGTAGGTCTTCTCTACCCTTTTGTTTTTTCTCTTCTGTCACTCTTTCCACCTCTTGTAAATAAAAGATATTAAAATGGTCACTTTGACTTTGAGCAATAATAATTTGAATCATATATTTTAGTCAACCTCTTAATTTTAACACTTACATTTTGTTAAACATTTTTCAATTACATTTTAATCTGGTTCTGAAGGCAGCTATGATATAGGAGCTAGAGAGATGGCCCCAGAAAGACTGAGTTCAAGTCCTGACTTTCTTTTTTTAAACCTTATTTTCTGTCTTAGAATCAATACTGTTTCAGTCCTAAGACAAGAGAAATAAGGGCTAAGCAATTGGGATTAAGTGACTTGCCCAGGGTCACATGACTAGGAAGATCCACAGGACAGATTTGAACCCAGGACTTCCTACCTCTAGATCTGACTCTATCCACCAAGTCATTTAGCTGATCCATGGGTCCTGACTTTAAGACATACTAACTGTGCAATATTGGACAAATCACTCTACCAATATTTTTTTTAGAGGGAAGGTATCTTCAAATAGTCCAAGAGAGATTAACAGAAAAGAATAGAAGAAAGTGTAGAATTCAATTTTCAATTCCTAAAATTTAGACCTAGGAAGTCAGCCTTCAGATTCATGAAGAGAAAATGGAATAAAATCAAAAGAAATACTACTTTTTGGTGCCATGTTGGGATTTGATAGAGCTTGTGTTAGAGAATAATAAAAAAGTCTGTGGATTTTTGCATATACCTTTGGCCTAATAATTACTTATTTTATTATTTAAATGTCATTTTTTCTTGGGGAATAAAATTTTAAAACATTATAAACAGTATAAGGGCAGGCACAGAACTATCTTGAGGTGCTAATGTATATGTATAATACATATGTTAGCCAAGAGGGTGAGAAAATCCTTCAAATATATCAAGATCCTTCTTCCCCTTGAGAGGGACTCAGGCACAATAGCTTTATTACTTCATCAAATAGATCATAAACTTTGAGGATAAGTATTATAGTCATGTTTCAAATGCCTTAGAACAGTAGTCTCTGAGGGGAACCTAAACCTAAGGTGTATCCAAGGGGTATAATATCAAATAATCACAGGGTGAGGAATATGGGGCACATCTCATCTTTCCCATGATAGTCAATCATGGAACCTGTCTGTGTCAAAATCAAAGTTACCTTTATCCATAAACTGCCTCCTACAAACTTCTTCTTCCATTATACAAGTCAGCAATCACCCCACTTTAGAACTGGGATCAGGCTATAAGCTAATCACTCCTAGGCAACAGTTTTCCAATTATCATTGGAAAAATTCCTCACTCTCTCTCATACCCACCTCCTGTTCCCAGATCACTTTATGACTTTAGCAAGTGTTTCATCAGAGGGTGTGGAGAACAACAATTTTTAAGTGTTCTGCCTCTTCTCTTTTTCTCTTTTTCATCATATCTGGGAAAGGATAAGTCTTGTAAAATGAGAAGGCATGGATGGATGATTTATAATCTGAAGCACACATTTCTTATTATATTATATTATCTTTCTCCTGAGTCCACATGTATTCCAAACATTCTTATTATGGTCATGGATATTACCATATTTCTTATAATTTCACATATTTTATTTGGTGTTTCTGCCTTAAGTCTCTCCCCTCTTTAATCTATCAACCACATATATAAAATTTTACCTTCCACAAAAAGCCTTCCCTTTGTTGATTATCTCTAATTTACTCTGTATATAACTTCTTCATGCATTGTTATTTTCATGTGATCTCCCCCGATAGACAATGATCTCTTTGAAAACAAGGATTTTCTATATTCCTAATGTTTATCAAAGTGCCTGATAAACAATAAGATTTTAATAAATGATTATTGACTTACTGAATGACAGTTGACAAAGTGATTTTTCAAAAGCACAGTTTTGATTGAAACCCTTCCCTTTTCAATATGTTTCATTTGTTTCTCATTGATTCTATGATTACTCTATCATTATGCCCTCCCATTTGAGTTTCTATTTTTGTGTAAACTTTGTTTTATATTATTTTGTACTAGTAGTGTAGGTGATATAATGGATAGAGCACTGGACTGGGAGTCTGGAAACTTGGAGTTCAAATCTGACCTCAGGTATGTGTGACTCTAGGCAAGTCACTTAACCTTTATTTGCCTAGGTTTCTTATCTATAAAATGAGGGTACAGTGAAGAAGGAAATGCGAAATCACTCCAATAGCTTAGTCAAGAAAACCCCATGGACAAAAGCACAAAGGATCATGAAGTCATACATGACTGAATGACTAAACAACAACAAAGCATATAATTTTGTATAATATACACATATTAAGGTTATGTGTTCAAAATATCTTTAGTCACGAGGTATACAATTGAAATAGTATGGTGACCAGTGCTTAAATGTATACTTGAATAATGCCTTATATGTAAGAGGTGCTCAAATAATCATTTTAAATGATTACTTTATCAACAAATAAACTAGAAATAATTTTATTCCAGTTTATTCTCTTTCCTGGCACTTGTACATTGTGGAAATTACCAAAGTATAGATATGATAATGCCACAAACACACCTTCTACTCAGTAAACTCCAGGTTACCTATAACTTCAGGGATCAAATATGAAATCCTTTTTTTATGTTTGAACCTCTTTTTAATCTACCCTATCTCTGCCTTTAAATATTTCTTGAATCTTATCAATCCCCTTCCCTTGAACTCAGTCCCATATATTCTTCTGCCTTCCCTGGTTTCCTTCAAGTCCCAGATAAAATAATTCTTAATTCTAGTATCCTCCTTCTGTTGATTATTTCTGTAATATTTATTGGGAAAGGATGGGGAGGATTGGAAAACATGGGGGATAATGGGAGGTTTGTATGGGGTAATGGAAGAGTTGAGGGGAAGGGAGGGAATATTGCTTGGTGAAGCAAAGGAGAGAGATGCCCCCTGCTGAGAGGAAGCAGCAAGGCTCCATAAGGTCTGTTTGTCTTGAATGACTGAACTGAAGTTCAGCTCCCTCTATGCCCAGAAAAGATAGTCCACTTATCTGACTGCGAATTCAAATAATATAAAGTTTAATAACCAGTTGGGATTGGAGTTTTTTCTCAGCTTCAAAGTTGAGGACAGGCCCAGAGGCTGGTGGAGGGTTTCTACCACTCCCATCTACTCTATGTCAGTTCTGCTTTGTCCAATTCAGAATCTTAGCAGTAGACAGAAAGCAAATAAGAACAGTTCTAACCTTCAGAAGCCTGTGTCTTCGGGCTGAACCAAGAAGAGCATGCCACTCCAGACTGGGCTGAATGGGTTTCTCCCTCTTCCAACACCAGGAAGGAAGACCAACCCTGGTAGGAAGGAAGTGCTAGTCACAAGACCCAACTGCCACTCCTGGAAAGAAGGAAGTCCTAGTCACAAGACCCAACTGCCACTCCCCATTGCCCCTTCCCCCACAAACTGTCAGTCTTATTTCCTTTCCACATTTCTAATTTATCCTATATATAGCTAATTAGTTTATAGTTTTTTTTTTTTTATTATGAACCCTTTTAAAGAAGGAAATGTCTTTTAGTTTTCTTTTTATCCTTAGTGTTTAATCAAAGCTGGAAAGCAGAAGACATTAAAATAAACTTTGCTGTGTGTATATATGAGAAGATTGGTCTTAGATGTTTGCCAAAATATTATACTCACAATTTGTAAGAACTTTATTATCCTTAAAAATGAAAGTTCTCCTACCATAAATGTGAGATTATTGTTTTGTTTTTAAAGAGGGGAGGCTTATGTCTCTGCATAATATCAATCAATTTTGCAATTTAATCTTGTATTTTCAAACTACATTTAACACAGAAGAAGAGAAAATATGTCATTCATTTGCTTTTCTAGCACTAGAATCTCTAGCGAGTCTCTCCCATACGGGCATATTATGAATTAGCTATTTTGATAAAGGTTGAGGTAAAATAACCCTGTTTTTATCATCATTTCTTATTAAGTAGCTTATAAAGGGGCAATATTTTTCTTTGTCATTCTCTATGCCTGTTGAACTTTTATAATGTAGTTCTTTTCAGTGTAATTTCTTCCATTTCCAGAAAGTTTCATCTCATTTCCTCTTTTGACTTTGCTGATTTGATTCTTCCAAGCCTTTATTATTCTATTATTTTCCTTAATAGGCAGCACTAGTTTTCACTTTTGGCTCTATTCTCATCTATGCTCTGTTGGGTCTTTGTTTTAGTTATTCAGACCCTGTTTATCCTAAATATCAGTATCAATTTTATTTGTTATGTTAGTATTTAATTCAGTTTACTTCAAAGGAATATTCATTAGCACCTACTGTGTGCCAAGCAATGATCTAGTCACTGAAGATAAGAAAAATAAAGAAATGAATGAACATACATGATAAACAGATGAATAAATATAATTCCTACCCTCATAGAGTTTATATTATGCTGTATGCCTATACATTTCTTTTGGATCTAAAAATGACTATTAATAGTTGTCTTACTTTTCCCCTAATTGTGCTTAAAAAACCCACAAACTTTCATCAGATCATAGTTAAGCACTCTGCAGCCTAAGGCAAAGAATACTAGGCTTTAAGTCATAAGATCTGGGTTTGAACTGCAATGCGATTCATACAAGATATATGAATGTAAGTCATATACTTAATTTCTCTGTTTCAGTTTCCTCAACTGTTAAATCATTATCCTTGTACTATCTACCCTAAAGGATTGTTTTAAGGAAAGTCTCTTATAATTAATCAATAAATCTATGTTTATTAAGTACTTTCCATGTGCTTCTACTGGGCTAAGTGCTAAGTATACAAGTACAAAGAACAAAATGATTCCTAGTCTGATAGGTATATTTAGGGGATGGGATTAGATGGGATTAAATGAACATCTTTTGGTCAGTAAAAATGGTTTTACACTGTGGGTGAAAGGGCAGGCTTGCCTAGGCTAGAGCTTGGTCTAGGGTCCAACACACAGACCACTCAGCCACAGAGTAGGCAAAAGTCACTGGAAGTTGTAATGTATTCTTTAAGAGAGGTTTGGAGGGAAAAGAAAATTACTATCACTATTTTCCTAGCTAAACAACCCAGGAATTAAACCTTCTCCAGAAGGGTTTTCATAGAGTTTTGTAGACTACTCTTATCTCCTTCTCCTCTCTTACCTAAAATCCAGAACCCTAAAGACTAGCTATCCTGCACTAATCCAAACCTCTTCTGATTGTTACTTGAGGTATTGGTCTGTGGCAGATTAGACAGGGACACAAGGGCAAAGAACCCAAGTCCAAATGGACTCAAATCTCCCACTCACTGACAGCTGCAGATGACTGGATGTTGTTTCAGGCTAGCTTCAGGTTCAAAGATCTTCTTCCAAGGGAAACATAGGTATCTACAGCAAGAGCAGGTACAGGAACTCCACCAAGTATTTGGCAGCAGTTCCTTCTAGGTGTTTGCAGTCAGCAAATCCCTAGAGAGACTCCCAGTTCCTGAGTTTTGTAATATAGGAATTAAAAGGGAACCAGGATGATGGAGAGAGAGAGAGAGAAAGGGGTTGAAAGGGTGAAGATTGTGTTCTTCCCTTCTCTTCCCTTTGGGGGGATATAGCCAAGTCTTGTCTCCTTTCAAGAGGGAGTATGTCTCCTCAGAGAAGGTTTCTGGGAGATGGAGGACAAAAGACTAGGGGGGGGGTCTTAGTAAGATGACACAATACCCCCCCTCGAGGTCCCATCTATTCTTGAGAGGCAAGATGAATTCTTATGCCTCTGTTTTCCTCATGGACACCAACTGTCAGTTCCCTTCAGGATCTTGGGGCTTCTCCTGTCTTAGATCACTGGGATCCAGAGCATAACCCCCCTTTTTGGGGAGAGGTATGACCCTCCCCAAATCTTCAGTCCCCTTTACTATTGTTAGAAACTGGCCCATAGCTAAATCTAAAGTAACAAATGGTTTATTTGGGTTCAAAAAAGGAAGGAGTGGTAAGGGTATCATACAGGGAAAAGGGTGAACAGAAAGCCCTACAACTTGTCCCCTCTGGCAAATTGGCCCTCCCAAGTCTAGGGGTTCAAGGCTTATTAGCCTTGATCCCTCTTCTTTCCAGCTGCCTGTTGGTCCCTACTCCTAAGCTAACTAACTTGAATACAGGAGTCTAGGGACAGGTAAGGGAGGGAGAGAGAAAGTGAGATCTTTGATAAGGATTTGTGGATGGCTTTCTGCAGAAAGTCTCAATCCACAGCCTCATTGAAGACTTTAAACTGCTGTCAAGAAAGGTTTTGTTGAAAGTATTCAGGAGTTCAGGAAGGACAGTTGATCTCCATGGGATAGGTTTTTTCTGAGCTTCTGGGAATATACATCACTTCTCCTTAACCAAACCAAAAGTGATTTGTCTTTTGGATCTCTCAGCCTCTGTTTCTTCCTTAGAACTCTCAGTTTCTTCTTTCCTTTGCAGCATTCTTCCTTCAGCAGCTCCCTTCAATAGATGATCTCTTATCTATGTAAAAATCTCTCATCTTTTATCTTACAATTCTCAGCTCAACTTTTCAACATTCCAGAATCTTTCCTCATGCATTCATCCTCTGCAGACCATCATCTCTTACTATGACCCTCTCCTTATAACACTAGTCACAATCAGATTACATTGTTTTGGTGAAAATAATATTATATATAAAAATGAATAGAACACAAATAGGAAACCAATAGATAGAGATACATAAAATTATTTAATAACCAGGTACTTTTGAGGGGAAAGGAGCTAGCCAATGGAAGGATCAGGAAAGGCTCATGGAGATGGCTGTATCTACTACATTTTAAAAGAAAAGAAGGACTGTGAGATACAGATAAGAAGGGACTTTATTTCATGCATATCAAATTACTTTTTCAAAGCACATGAAAAGAAGATGAAGTACTGTTTCTCAAAATATAGCATGGCATCACAAAGAGGGGGGATAAATTTATGAGTTGGCTCAAGGTTGTTCAAGCTTGTAAAAACTAAGCAAAAAAAAAATATTTTATCCTAAGGTCAATAAGAAATCACTGAAGTTGCTTTTGGGTTGGAAATCCACATGGTCAAATTTGTACTGATGGAAAATTACTTAAGGAAGAGTGTAAAATGGGAATAGACTGGTAGGGAGTCTCATTATGGAGCAATTGTGATAATCTATTTGAGAGATCATGACAGCCTTAACTTAGGAAGTACTTATGTGGTAAACAAATACAAGAAACATTGTGAAGATAAAGTGGCAAGATTTGGTAATTGATTGACTACTTGAGGTGAAAGAAAGTGGGAAGTTCAGGATAATACCATTATTTAAACCTAAAACACTGAAAGGATAATGGTGCCTTCATCAGAAATAGGGATATTTGAAAGAGGAGAATATATCAAGGTAATAAGGCAGGGGGAGGTGGGGGAGTAATGACTTTAATATTAGACATGTTAGGTTGAAGATGTTTCCATGACTTTCAGTCTGAAATGCCAATAGGCAATTAGTGATGTAGGACTTAAGCAGAGGAGAGTGTTTCTGGCTAATTATCAATCAAGGAGTTATTTGCTAAGTTTGTAGTTTAATCTATGGGAGCTATTGCCAAGAGTATAGAAAGAGAAGAGAAAAAAGACAAGAAGAAAACCTTGAGGAATGAAGAAGAACATGAGAGTTAGTGTATTATTGGGATAATGAGCCAGCAAATTAGATTGAGAAGATATAGTCAGACAGTAAAACAACCTGGAGAGAGCAGTGCTACAACAACTCAGAGAGAATAGAATATCCAGGAGGGAAAGACAGACAACAGGCCAAGAAAGATTAGGACCAAGAAGGCAAATAGATAACTTTGAAGAGATCATTTTCAGTTTCTACATTGTAAAGCCTTTAAGAATGGGACCTGAGAGATCTCTTCCTCTTACTCCAGCTCTCCTTTAGCCTCCCTATATTTGGTCTATTTATTTTCTTTGAAGCACCAGTAAAACCTTAATTAACTTTGTCTAATATGAAAGTCTTGATATGTGTCATACACTTTTCACGTAAAGATTGGTGGACTTATAAACTTATGGGCAGGTACTCCATCCTGTATATCCTTCAGAAGTCTCCCCTTAAATCTCACATTCTTTTCCCTGTATTGCATGTAAGTTCCCTGTGGGTAAGAACTTTGGCATCTGTGTCTGTGTATTCTTAGAACCTCACAAAAAATAGGTGCTTAATAAATGTGTGTTGATTAATTCTTACAAGGATATCTGGGCTCCAAAAATGTGTTCGATGATCAAATAATGTAGTAAATTGTCTTCAAAATCTTCCTGGAGGGTAATCAATACAGAAAAAAATTGACTACCTTACAGAATATGTAGCCTTCTACTTCCCTGCTGATCTGGGAAAAAAGCAACAGTGCTGTGTTGATCTGAGTTCACCTCTCCTTTTGTTTTGTGATCTTAAGAATAATAAAACAAATATAGTTACAAGAAACCTATGGTTAATGGCTGATTGTGCTGTCAGCTCTATCAGAGGCTATTGGAAACATAATAAGACATTTAAGATGTTTTTCTGGGCACATGAACAGTTCATTGTGAGACCTTGGTAAGATGTCATGTTCCCAAGGTTCTTTCAGTCACTCTCCTTGAATTGATTAAACTAGTGTTTGATTGTGGAGAGAAAAACTGCATCAGACAAGTAAAAAGTTACAGAGCCAGACATGCTCTGTAACATAATCTCTGGTATGATTAATAGTCTTAACTATTTTTGAGTTAAGTATGCTTTGGTATATTGACTTTATCAGGTTTTGCTAAAGAAAAAAAAATTAAACTTGAAAGATTCTTTTTATTAGTTATGGTTGAAAGTTTTTACCATGTTGAAAGCCAGTAGGCTGGGAGGTCATAAGGTCTTGTATAAAAATCCAATAAAATAGATCTGTGTTTAATTCTCGATTGAAGGAGAAATGTAATAGTTTCAATTATTTCTGAAGAACGGAATGTAATTACAAAGCTAATTATACTGGTCTGGTCGAAGGTTAATGGCTGGTATAAAGACATACTTGGAGCTTCATAAGAAAGAGACAATTTCCAAGGTTCTCTTGAACTAATTTAAAATGCTTTTATTACTTATGAAAGTTATATATATATATATATATATATACATATATATATACATATTTTTTAAAACAGGAATGAGTTTGATAGCACACAAATAATAGTGCAACATTAAGGGTACAGATAAGATTTTTTAAATTCCTGGAAATTTCTGAGACTGTGAGGATAAAGTAATATTTTTTAATGATCTACAAAAAATTTAAAGTGCTTGCCTATATATAGTACCCATACTGTAATTAAAGGTTACCCTTTTAAAAGCAGGCATGTCACACAAGGCCTAAGAGAACAATTTTGATCACAGTATCATGAGTTTCATGTGTGCTTCTAGACTGTATTACTAAGTGCAGTCATGAGCCTTCGATTGCCCTCTCCACACTGGCTGGGATTGGTTCTGGACCTAGAGACTGCACGATTGTTCAAAGGGCTCCTGTAGTGTCACAGATGACATATAAGACATATAAAATTTGCATTTCTAATATGCAGTTGATATCATAAGACTGCAGATAGTAACATACTTTAAAATTCTGATCTCCCTCTCCACTTTTCAATAAAGGAGATGTCTTTGTCTGTAGATTCAATAACTTTTTTAAAGCATTAATAAACTGATAAAAACCAATAAATGAAAAATATGCACTTTGTATAGTTCTTGGTAAAAACCATCAACAACAACTAAACCAAAATGAAACTATTAAAGATACTCTCATATACTGAACCATGACTATTTTTTTTTATCCCCAATAAATTTAGATTCACTAAGTCTTAGATTTAAGAAGGACATTAGTGGTTCCATCCATCCATCGCATCCAACTCACATGTCTCCCCAGAGAGGTACAAATTCAGGATCAAGAAATTTAAAAGTATATATATACACACTTTATGTCTATATCAGGCTGTAAGGTCTGGTCTGAAAGGCTTCAGATTCACTGATAGACCACAATCTGACTGCTATTTCTTTATTTAAAAAAAGGTTTATTTGAATAGTTCACCTCAGGGAAAGGAAGGAGGGCCAAGGGAGGTTTCCCTAAATACTATTTCTCTAGTTCTCCTCCCACCAATCTAAGAGAGTTTCACAGGTGTTTCTTCTTATCTTGCTGCTGCTTACTTCTACTCTGGTTGCCTTTGAACCTCCCCAAACCCTATCTGGCTTCTCGACTATTGGCCCCCCAAAATATTGTTGGTAAATGAGTTATAGTTATAGTTCAGGTTGGTTTGATAGGGTGAAGGTAAATGGCAAAGTCTCCCTAAAGGGTCCAAACAAATGGCTGCAGCTTTACTTGCTGACAGAGAGATCTTCTTGGCTCAGGTTGACTTCTTCTTAATGAATATGATGTAAAGTAGGCAACTGGAACACAGGAACAAGGTCAATAGGAACAGATGAAACCCAGGTGGATAAATCTCTATATCAGAGACTGGATAGTGGATAGGAGAAATCTCAGGTTCTGGGTCAATGGCTTCCAACAGAAAGTCCATTATTTCCCCTGGCAGGAAGGGCTCTCTCCCAGCTCCTCAAGAGACAGGAACAACTGCCTCTGTAGCACGCCCTTCTTTTCTTTATATATGCTCCTGACACTCTTTGGAACCTTTCCCTTTTGTGTTCTATGCATGACCTAACCTAGGTCTGCAAAGTCATGCATCTGTCTTTTGCAAACTCTCTTATCTGTCTTTTCCCTCTTACACTTCTGAATGGCTGCGAATCATGAAAGACCACAGCTTCCAAAGATTTAAAGATGGGCATAATGAAAAGAGGAATGGAGACTTACATGGAAATTCTAAGCAAACTGTAACGCATTAAAACACATAATACATGCATAATATAATAGAAATTGAAGAATTGCACAACAGTGGTGTAAGGAAAGTAACAAAACAAAACACAACAGTCATCTAGTTACAGCAAAGGAGAACTAATGAAAGAATCTTCATTTTTCACTGGTATCCCCACAATATCATAATGTGAGGAATTAAAAAAAAAAAACAAAGTAACTTTAACTTTATGAAAACACATGCATAAAAGTCATACAATATAAGTAATACAAATGAGCCAAACCCTGAATTGCTGAGGGGAATATTACATCATTGAGATCACAGCTCCATGGAAGCAGTAGGTTACTGATTGAAATAAAGATAATGACAAAAGGCAGATAAGTGGTGTAGTGGCTAGAATTGTGGAGAAGGAATCAGCAAAACCAAAGGTCTCAGATATTTACTAGATATTTGACCATGGACCAGTCACTTAATCTTTGTTATTTCTTATTTTAAAAAATGGAAATGATGGAAGTTAACTACAAAGGTTTTTTTGAGGACATATTGAAATAATACTCATTAAGTACTTGACAAATTGCAAAGCTTTAGGTAAAGATTATATATGTGTGTTTGTGTGTGTGTGTGTGTGTGTGTATGTAAAGCTACATCATAATATAGCTATTAGGATCAAATGAGAATAAGGTAGGTACAGTTCTTTTCAAAACTAAAAGCACTATAAAAGAAATGCATGCGACTGGTATATTTGCTTTAGGAAAAAAACCCTCTTGATTTGACAATAAAATGAGACTCATTTTCTTGTGTTGCCTATTAAACTGTCCCAAAGACAAAATTTAGACTTAAATTGAAGAAAGTATGGACAACCATCAGACCATATAGGCATGACCTAAATAATATCCCTTATGAATAAAAGTTGGAAGTGACAAATACAATTAAGGGATTAGATATGATAGATAGAGTATGTGAAGAACTATGTACATTTATTAATGAGGCAAGAGCAAAAAAAATCCAAAGAAGACAAAGACAGCAAAATAGCTGTCTCATGAGACTTTACAAATAACTAAGTAAAGAAAGAGAAAGATAAAAGAGAAAGGGAAAAATATATCCAATTAAATGCAAAATTTCAGAGAACAGCAAGGAGAGAGAAGTATTTCTTAAAGAGAAATATAAGGAAAAAATAATACAATGAGAAGAGAAGGCATCTCTTCAAGACAATTAGAAATATAAATAGAACACTTCATGCGAAAATCAGCATGATAAAAGACAAAAATGTTACAGACTCAATAATAGAAATAATGAGGAGGTAACAAGAATATACGGAAGAACTATACAAGAAAGATCCTAATATTACTGATAACCACAATGATTATGATCTGGAGTCAGACATCCTGAAGAATTAAGGTAAGTGAGTCTTTGGAAGCATTGTCAACAATAAGGTCAGTGGTAGTGATGGAATTCCAGAGGTGTTATTTAAAATCATAAAAGATGATGCTGTTAAAGTAAATGCATCACTCAATATACCAACAGATGTAAAAAACTCAATAGTGGTCTCTGGATTGGAAAAGATCAGTTTATGGACTTATCCTGAAGAAAAGTAATGGCAAAGAATGTTCAAATTACTCAATACCTGAGCTCATTTCACATGTGAGCAAGATCTGAAATCTAGGCTTCAACAGTATGTGAACTGAGAATCACTAGTAGTACAGACTGGTATTCAGAGCCAGAAGAACTAAGATCAAATTGACAACATTTGCTTGATTATGAGGGAAGAAAAGGGAGTTCCAGAATGAAAAAACAAAAATTCAATTTCTGCTTCATTGACTAAACTACTGTCTTTGACTATGTGGGTCAAAATAAAATGTAGCCAGCCCTCGAAAGGTTGAGAGTCCCATATCAATTTACGTATCTCCTGATGAACATATTTACAGGTCAAAAAATAATGGTTAAAGGACTTCCGGGTAAGCATGGCGGCAGTCTAAACATGGCTTATGTACTCTTCCCAGCACACACTGACAAGGACTACCCCAAAAGACCTTAAGAATCATTTTCAGAGGAGTGGAGGAGCTTCAAAGTGGGGCACAGCATTGAAGGTGCATGGAATTGGGGCTCTTCCAGTCTATAAGAGGGTGAAAAGGCTTCCATCCAAACGTGAACCGATACACCCTCCCCCACCCCACCTACAGAGCCAGTGCCAGGGCCAGCGCACGCCAAGACGAACAAGCAAGGGGCTCCTCTGGAGTGAGTAGGGGGCACATCTGCATCCTTGGGAGCTGACTAGGACAGCAGGAGACCCACCCCTGAAGCCAGCTAGGCAGAAAAGCCCAGCGCGTGAGAGAGCACAGACCTTAGGTGCCCAGAGCCAGTTCACCTACCAGAGCCAGGGAGTGAGTGAGGAGTGTCTCCAGAATGATCAGGGGGCCCTTCTGGGTCCTTAGGAATTGACTAGGAATGCAGGGGACCCACCCCTGAAAGCAGCTAGACCCGAAAACCAGGTGGGCAGGAGAGCTGAGACCCTGAGTCCCCTCCCCCCTCAGAGGGTGGCACCTAGAAAAGCCTCAAATGACTGCAGAGAACCAAGAGCCTGCCTCTGCTCCTTAATTCCATACACAGAGAAGCTGCCCAGCTGACTCAGATTTCTGACTAAAGAGGGAATTGAAAACATCCAGAAAAAATGGCTAATTGTGCACAGGAGCCTCAAAATCCTTCCAAAAAACCTAAAAAGAAATCTGTGACCCTTGAGAATTTGTACAGAAGAAAAACTCAGGCTAGAGAGGAAATACTGGATGAAACACAAACAAAGGCAAAACTGAAAAAAAAACAAACAGAAATTGTCCACAAGCCCTGGAAGAGTCTCAAATAGAGCTCATCATCAAAAAGATGGAAGCCTTGTGAAAAGAGAAGTGGGAAATGGTTAAAAAAAATGAAGACTTCATAGCTGAATGCCAAAAGATTAAAGCAGAAAATCAAAAGATTATGAAAGAAAACCAGGTCTTAAGGACCAGAATTGAGTAACTGGAAACCAATGATCTTGCAAAACAGCAAAAATTAATAAAGCAAAGCCAAAAGACTGATAAAATAGAAGAAACCATAAAATATCTCAATGACAAGGTGACAGATGAGGAAAACATAGGAAGGAGAGACAATTTGAGAATCATTGGTCTATCTGAAAAGCCAGAAATAAACAGAAATATTAACACCATACTACAAGAGATCATCCAATGAAACTTCCCTGAAGCTCTTGAACAAGGGAGCAAAATTGACATTGAAAGAGTTCATAGAACACCCTCTACAAAAAAACAACTCCCAGAAATGTAATTGCCAAATTCCAGAGCTTTCAAGCTAAGGAGAGAACCCTACAAGAAGCCAAAAAGAAACAATTCAGATGCAAAGGGACACCAATCAGGATCACACAAGACCTGGCAGCTTCAACACTAAAAGACCGCAAGGCCTGGAACACGATATTCAGAAAGGCAAGAGAACTGGGTCTTCAACCAAGAATCACCTAACCATCAAAACTGTCTATATACTTCCAGGGGAAAGTATGGGCATTAAACAAAATAGATTTCCAAGTATTTGTAAGGAAAAGACCAGAACTAAGTGTAAAGTTTGATATCCAAACACAAAGAGCAAGAGAAACATGAAAAGGTAAATATGAAAGAGAGGGAAAATGAGAAAAATGATTTCTTTTTCTTTTTTTATTAATACTCTCTTCTTTAAGGGCTACAATTAGACCAAATTATATATATTTGGGGAAAATGTTATTTGTAACTCTTAAAAATGTTTTCATTATAATGAATAGAAGAATCATTCACAGGAAAATATTGGGGCATTAAAGGCTATAAAATGATATGGAAAAAAGGGTAAGGGGGAATCAATGATGGTACTAAGAGATTCTTGAAGAAATAAAATAAATAGAATATTCTTTGCCACACAAAGATACACATGAGAAGGGGAGGTGAAGAATACTCTTAAAAGCGGGAGAGGAAGAGAGTGCTAATAGGTGATACCCAAATATTACTCTCAGTGAAATCAATTCTGAGAGGGAAGAGCATCTAGACCCATTGTAATCTTGAAGTCTATATTATCCTACAGGGTAAGGAAGAAGGGGAAACTAAGGGGGGTAGGGGGAAGGAAGCATAGAAAATTAAAAAGGGAGGGAATGAGAGGGAGGAGAGTACTTAACAGACCCTAAATAACAAGAAGGGAACAAAAAGGGAGGGGTCAAAAAAGGGAAGCATATCAAGGGAGGGGAATAGGGGGACTAACTAAAAGTAAACCACTGATTTAAAAGGATATAGCACAAGAAGAAAGGTCAGAACTAGGAGAGAATATCAAAATGCTAGGAAATTCAAAGGTGACAATCATAACTTTGAACATGAATGGGATGAACTCACCAATAAAATGTAGACAAATAGGAGAGTGGATTGGAATCCAGAATCCTACCATATGTTGTCTACAAGAAACACATGAGGTGAGTAGATACTCACAATGTCAGAATTAAAGGGTGGAGCAAAACCCATTGGGCCTCAACTAACAGAAAGAAGGCAGGAGTTGCAATGATATCTGACAAAGCCAAAGTAAAAATAGGCCTAATTAAAAGGGATAGGGAAGGTAAATACATCCTGATAAAAGGGAGTATAGATAAGGAGGAAATATCACTTATCAACATGTATGTACCAAATGGTATAGCATACAAATTTCTAATGGAGAATCTAGTAGAATTGAAGGAGGAAGTAAAACTATACTAGTGGGAGACCTGAACCTACCACTATCAAATATGGATAAATCAAATAAAAAAAAATAAGAAAGATATAAAAGAGGTAAATTAAATCTTAGAAAAAACTAGAGTTAGTATATATATGGAGAAAAAAAATAGGGACAAAAATGAATATAGCTTATTTTCGCAGCACGGCATATTCACAAAGATTGACCATATACTAGGTCATAAAAACATGGCATACAACTGCAGAAAAGCAGAAATAATAAGTGCAACCTGTTCGGATTATAAGGCAATAACAATAATGATCCATAAGGGTACATGGAGAGCTAAATCAAAAACTAATTGGAAATTAAATAAGATGATTCTCCAAAATTGACTAGTCAGAGAACAAATCATAGAAACAATTAATAATTTCATTGAAGAAAATAACAATGATGAGACATCGTTTCAAACTCTATTGGATGCAGCCAAAGCAATACTCAGGGGAAATTTTATATACTTGAGTTCATATATTAACAAATTAGGGAGGGCAGAGATCAATGAATTGGACATGCAAATCAAAAAACTTGAAAGTGAACAAATTAAAAATCCCCAGAAAAAAACAAAATTAGAGATCCTAAAAATTAAGGGAGAAATTAATAAAATCGAAAGTGATAGAACTATTGAACTAATAAGACTAGAAGCTGGTATTTTGAAAAAACAAACAAAATAGACAAAATACTGTTCAATCTAATAAAAAAATAGGAAAGAAGAAAATCAAATTAACAGTATTAGGAATGGAAAGGGAGAACTCACCTCCAATGAAGAGGAAATTAATAAAAACTATTTTGCCCAATTATATGGCAAGAAATATGGCAATCTTGGTGATATGGATGAATATTATTATTCAACATTATACTAGAAACACTAGCAGTAGCAATTAGAGAAGAAAAATAAAAGGAGGGTATTAAAATTGGCAATGAGGAGACCAAGCTATCACTCTTTGCGGATGATATGATGGTCTACTTAAAAAATCCTAGAGAATCAACTAAAAAGCTAGTGGAAATAATCAACAACTTTAGCAGTTGCAGGATACAAAATAAACTCACATAAGTCATCAGCATTTCTATATATCTCTAACACATCTCAGCACCAGGAATTAGAAAGAGAAATCCCATTCGAAATTACCTTAGACAATATAAAATACTTAGGAATATATCTGCCGAGACAAACATAGGAACTATATGAACACAACTACAAAATACTTTCCACACAACTAAAACTAGATTCGAGCAATTAGAAAAACATTAACGGCTCATGAATAGGATAAGTCAATATAATAAAAATGACCATCCTATTCAAACTTTTCTAGCTATTTAGTGCCATACCCATTGAACTTCCAAAAAACATTTTTACAAAAAAAAAAAAAAACATAACAAAATTCATTTGGAAGAACAAAAGATCAAGGATATCCAGGGAAATCATGAAAAAAAAAATACAAAGGAATGTGGCCTTGCAGTCCCAGATCTCAAACTATACTATAAAGCAGTGGTCATCAAAACAATTTAGTACTGGTTAAGAGACAGAAAGGAGGATCAGAGGAATAGACTTGGGGCAAGTGACCTCAGCAAGACAGTATATGATAAACCCAAAGATCCCAGCTTTTGGGACAAAAATTCACATTTAATAAAAACTGCTGGGAAAACTGGAAGACAGTGTGGGAGCAATTAGGTATGGATCAACACCTCACACCCTACACCAAGATAAACTCAGAATGGGTGAATGACTTGAACGTAAAGAAGGAAACAATAAGTAAATTATGTGAACACTGAATAGTATACATGACAGACCTTTGGGAAGGGAAAGATTTTAAAACCAAGCAAGACTTTAAAAGAGCCACAAAATGTAAAATAAATAATTTTGACTACATCAAATTAAAAAGTTTTTGTACAAACAAAACCAATGTAACCAAAATCACAAGGGAGGCAACAAACTGGGAAACAATATTCATAACAGAAACCTCTGACAAAGGTTTAATTACTCAAATGTACAAAGAACTAAATCAATTATACAAAAAAACCAGGCCATTTTCCAATTGATAAATGGGCAAAGGAAATGGATAGATAGTTATCAGTTAAAGAAATCAAAACTATTAATAAGCACATGAAGAAATGTTCTAAATCTCTGATAATCAGAGAGATGAAAATCAAAACAACTCTGAGGTATCACCTCACACCTGCCAGATTGGCTAACATGACAGCAAAGGAAAGTAATGAATGCTGGAGGGGATGTGGCAAAGTTGGGACATTAATGCATTGCTGGTGGAATTGTGAATTGATCCAACCATTCTGGAGGGCAATTTGGAACTATGCCCAAAGGGCACTAAAAGACTGCCTACCTCTTGACTCAGCCATAGCATTGCTTGGTTTGTCCCTCAAAGAGATAATAAGAAAAAAAGGCTTGTTCAAGAATATTCATAGCTGCACTCTTTATGGTGGCCAAAAATTGGAAAATGAGGGGATGCCCATCAATTGGGGAATGGCTGAACAAATTGTAGTATATGTTGGTGATGAAATACTATTGTGCTAAAAGGAATAATAAAGTGGAGGAATTCCATGGGGACTGGAACAACCTCCAGGAAGTGATGCTGAGTTTGAGGAGCAGAACCAGAAAAACATTGTACACAGAGACTGATTCACTGTGGTACAATCGAACGTAATGGACTTCTCCATTAGTGGCAGTGTAATGTCCCTGAACAACCTGCAGGGATCTAGGAGAAAAAAACACTATCCAGAAGCAGAGGAAAAACTGTGGGAACAAAAACACCAAAGAAAGGCAACTGCTTGACTACATGGGTCAAGGGCATATGATTGGGGATCGAGACTGTATATGAACATCCTAGTGCAAATACCAACAACATGGAAATGGGCTCAGAACAAGGACACATGTGATACCTAGTGGAATTGCACATTGGTTATCGTCAGCTATGGGAGGGGTGGTGGGATGGAAGGGAGGAAAAGAAAATGATGTTTGTATTCAATGAATAATGTTTGAAATTGACCAAATAAAATAATGCTTAAATTTGAAAAAAAAATAATGGTTAAAATTCAGTGTGGAATCCCTGGCTGGTTTATTATTTAGTATGAATAGTACAAAGCTGTATATTGTTGCCTTATTTGTTTCATTTATATTCAGAGTACATCATGTGGAATTCCAGCTGGATAAATCAAAAGCCAGAATTAATATTGCTGGGAGAAATATCAACAATTTCAGATATTTGTTAGTGACATTCTGATGGCAGAAAGTAAAGAAGAATTAGGAGCTTCTTCATAAAGATGAATGAGGAAAGTGGCCTGAGTGTAAATATCAACAACCAAAAAAAGAAACAATGTTAAGATTTTAGCAACTAGGCCTATTTGCCTTCCTGTCCAATAGAAGGAGAAGAAATGGGGCTGAAAGATCACTGCAAATGGAACCGCAGACATGAAATAAAAAGATACATATACCTTGGAAAGCAAGTTTTGGAACATCTGGATATCAGACTAAAAAGCAGAGACATCACATAAGCAATAAAAATCTGTATAGTAAAAACTATGTTTTTTGTTTTGTTTTCCAATAGCAATATATAGCTGTTAGAGTTGAGTTACAAGGAAATCTGAGTGCTACTGAACTCATGCTTTAGAAATATGGTGCTAAAGAAGAGTTTTGATAATCCCCTTGACAACAAAGAGATCAAATCAGTCAATACTTAAAAAAGTTATACCATACTGTTCACTAGAAGGTCAAATATTGACAATTAAACTTAAACACTTTGGTCAAATAATGAGAAGATAGAACTCACTAGAAAAGCCCCTGATTTGGGGAAACACTGAGGACAAAAGAAGAAGGAGATGCCAGAGGATGAGATGGATAGTGTCAGGGAAGCAACAAATATATGTAGTGGGGGATAGAAAGGCCTGACATGTTATGGTCCATGGGCTCATGAAGAGTCAAACATGACTAAATTAATGAATGACAACTCTAGACTATTTCTCAATTTTCTCTATCAAGGAAATTCCTATGAATTAAAATTATCACCTTAATGATTTAAACATTTTATAGATTTTTAAATAGTGTTGTGGTAAGAATTTATTTAGCTTTCATTAAGAACAGTTGTCAGGTCAGAGAAAGAGTTTTTCCACTTTTACACTATCCCCTTTGAGAGGAAGAACACATAAAACTTGCAGAGAGTTCTTTAAGAGGCCTAGAATAAAGGAGAGGCAGTTGGAGATTTCTGGGCCTCTCTCTTGAACTTCCTCTCAATAGCAGGTGACTGAGTCTGTTCTCTGACAGTAAAAGAAGCTTTTAGTGACTTTAGATACTGTTTATTTCAGAGCTGAGATATAGACTAAACTGAGAAGTGTTGACTGAGAGCTTTCCCCCTCCGCACCAGAGGGGGGAGCTGAAGAGCAGTTTCTGTCAACTGAGCAGATAGTTTGGATTGGAGTGAAGGGAGAGGAAGATGGTGGCTTAGACAGAGCTAAAGTTCAGATCTCCGAAAACCCTTACTTATCAATCACAAACGGTATGCTCCTAGGGCACCAAAATTCAAAACGAACAACAGGATAGACCCCAGGAACCCTCCTTCTGGACTCAGACCTAAAGGTACACCCCCCAAAAGCCAGAACCCTAGATCATTTGGATCTAAGGTGTAGGCAGAAGGAAGATCCCAGGACCCATCCCCCCCCCAACCCAGAGCTCTGAGCCTGATGCAGCAGCAGGAACCTCAGGGCTAGCTATTCTGAAGGCCGCATCTTGAAAACAACATGAGCCAGTCGTGGGGGCACCGAACACAGATGGCAGGGAAACATAGAGAGACGGGGGGGGGGAGCCTGTAGCCCCCTGGCTGTGTAAACCTTAAAATTTCTTAGACTTAAAAATGTTTCACCATTGGGAAATTTCATACTTGAAAAATTTCCTACTGATAGTCTATTGGAATGTGAACCCCCCCCCCCTTGGCATGGGAGGGTCCTTCTCCTCCCTACTTAAGATTACTTTAGGACAGAAACCTTTTGCTGAACAATGGAAAGGGCTTTGACCTATGCTTAAGCATAGAACAGGAAGTTCTTTGAGTCATGATTGATTTTAGAATTGATACAATAGAGATACTTGGAATGACAGAACCAGGTCTTGGAACTTCCAATCTCCACCCTACTCAGGGTAACAGGATTTAGGAAGGGCTGCAGCAAAGGATCAAGATTTAATTATTTGAGAATATGACCTTCAACAGACATGTGCAAAGCGGCAGACCTCTGGGTGGTCCTGGGTTAAGCTAGAGCCACCATTGGCACAGGGAAGACATGGACAGTGATTGGTAGATGTGAGAACTGAGGGGAGGGAACTTGGATGGTTTCCTTAAAGATAGCGGGGTCTGAGGACTAGAGAGGTGGGAGAGGTTTTGCTCTGAGAGGTTGTGCTCTGAGAAGCTTGCTCTGAAGGAAGCTGGCGGTGGAGGCCCCTGAGACTGTTTCTCCATTTTGGTCACGTGAATGATAGGGACTGATCTCTTTTCTTTGTCTCAGCTATCTAAGGGCTTGGGCCTTTTGGCCCAGCCTATTCCCTTCTCTCTCTCTCTCTCTCTCTCTCTCTCTCTCTCTCTCTCTCTCTCTCTCTCTCTCTCTCTCTCTCTCTCTCTCTCTCTCTCTCTCTCCCTCTTTCTATCTCTAATACCTTTCTCCCTCCTGTTTGTAATTAAACTCCATAAAAGGTTGACTGCTGACTTGAGTTTTCATTAAGGAATTACATAGCTGAATTCCTTGGCGACCTTAAATTTATATATATCAGTCTTTTAAAGTGATTTCCTTGTCACAGCTGGATCCTTCCATCTGAGTCTCATGGAAGGTCCCTGAGTCAGGGCAGACTCAGTCCAACCCAGCTGAACTTAATCTTATAAGGAGCCCTCGGAGCTCTGGGAAGCCACTGCCCCTCCCCCCCAGAGTGCAGGGACTTCTGAAAGAACAGTAACCTCAGGACCGGCAAAGGCACTGAAATACCTTGTGGACAGTGCTGAGCCAGGCTCAGAGCATGGAAGTAAGGCAGCAGAGAAGCATCGGGAGGGAACTAAGAGCAGTAACACCGGAAACACTAGCAAACCCTGGGCTTCCCCGGGAAGACAGAGCAGCTGCAGAGAATGGACAATTTGCCTGGGGCTAAAGCCTCTGAATATCAGACAGATATAGGAAGAACCAGTCCTCCTCACTCAGATAGAGATGGCAAACAGTACAGAAGTACAAAAGCCTCAAAACACCAAGAAAAACAAGAAGAAGGGGACGACTGGACACATTTTATGGAACAAAAATACAAAATAAGAGGAGATAGAAGAGGAAACACAAGCAAATGCTTCGAAACCTCCCAAAGGAAATGGAAACATTCCACAAACTCTTGAAGAATTTGAATCGGAAATGATCAAAAAGATGGAAACCTTCTGGCAGGAAAAGTAGGAAATAATGCAAAAAAGAATTCAGCAATCTGAAGCATGAAAAAATGCAACTTCAAAATCAATTTTATCAAACTGAAAAGGAAAACCAGGCTTTAAAGGTCAGAATCAGTCAACTGGAAGACAATGATCTTGCAAAAGAGCAAGAATTAATAAAGCAAAGCCAAAAGACCAAGAAATTAGAAGAGAACATAAAATATCTCACTGACAAGGTGATAGACCTGGAAAATAGAGGAAGAAGAGACAATTTAAGAATAATTGGACTACCAGAAAAGCCAGCAATAAGCAGTAAATTCGACATCATAATATAAGATATAATCAAAGAAAATTGCCCAGAGATTCTAGAGCAAGGGGGTAATACAGGCATTGAAAGAGCTCACAGAATACCCTCTACACTAAATCCCAAAATAACAACTCCCAGGAATGTAATTGCCAAATTCCAAACTCTCAAACAAAAGAAAAAATCCTACAAGAAGCCAGAAAAAGACAATTTAGATATAAAGGAATGCCAATCAGGATCACACAAGACCTTGCAAGTTCCACTCTGAATGACCATAAGTCATGGAACATGATTTTAAGGAAGGCAAGAGAGGTGGGTCTTCAACCAATAATCAGCTATCCATCAAAACTGACTATATACTTCCAAGGGAAAGTATGGGCATTCAGCAAAATAGAAGATTTCCAAGTTTTTGCAAAGAAAAGACCCAAGTTCTGTGGAAAGTTCAATGTTGAAAAACAAAGAGCGTGGAATACCTGAAAAGGTAAATATGAAGGAAAGGGAAAAGGAGAAAAATGTTATCTTTTTCTTTTATTCAAACTCTCTTCTTTAAGGACTACATTTATATCAATCTATATATATTAAGATGTGAGGAAAATGTAATGTGTAAATAGGGGGAAAAGAAAAATCAAATAGAATAATCTTTCTCACACAGGAAGGGGAGGGGAAGAAAACTCCTATAAGAAGGAGAGGAAGAGAGTTTTTACTTAAACCTTACTCTCAGGGAAATCAACTCTGAGAGGGAAGAACATCCAGATCCATTAGGATCTTGAATTCCATCTTACCCAACAAGGGAAGGGAAAAGGGAAAACCAAGGGGGGGGGAGAGGGGAAGGAACACAAAAAGGGAGGGCAGGAGAGGGGGGGAGGGGGAGGGAACAAAAAGAGAGGGGCTAGAAAGGGAAACATATCAAGGGAGGGGACTAGGGGGACTGATTTAAAGTAAATCACTGGATTAAAAGGTTAGAGCTAAAGAAGAAAGGTTAGAATTAGGGAAGGATATCAAAATGCCAGGGAGTCCAGAAGTGACAATCATAACTTTGAACATGAATGGGATGAACTCACCCATAAAATGTAGACAAATAGCCGAATGGATTAGAATCCAAAACCCTACCATATGTTGTCTTCAAGAAACACACATGAGGCGGGTAGACATCCACAAGGTCAGATTTAAAGGATGGAGTAAGACCTTCTGGGCCTCAACTGATAGAAAGAAGGCAGGAGTTTCAATCATGATATCTGAAAAAGCCAAAGCAAAAGTAGACCTGATTAAAAGGAATAGAGAAGGTAATTATATATTGTTAAAATGGACTTTAGATAATGAGGAAATATCACTAATCAACATGTATGCACCAAATAATATAGCACCCAAATTTCTAATGGAGAAACTAGGAGAATTGAAGGAAGAAATAGACAGTAAAACCATATTAGTGGGAGATCTGAACCAACCATTATCAAATTTAGATAAATCAAATAAAAAATAAATAAGAAAGAGGTAAAAGAAGTGAATGAAATCTTAGAAAAATTAGAGTTAATGGAGTGAAGGGAGACAAATGGTGAACGCCTGCTTCTTCTCTGACTTCTGAAGGTAGAGAAACAGATTCAATTTCTCTCTCAAAATTATACATGGTACATTAGGAGTTTATTATATAATTAAAGTTCATTGTTGTAGCATAGCTTAGTAAGATAGAAGTTAATTTTTTGTTAGTGTGGTTAAGTGTAGTGTCCACCTTGGTAGACAAAGAAGAAGCTCCTTGAGGAGCAGTTTTGGGGGGTTGGGTTATAGAGATCATTTTAGTATTAGGGATTAATAGATTTCATACCTTATTCTTAACTCCCATTCCTGCTTTTTATTGCCTTCCCTTACCTCAACTAAATTAATTAGAGGTGGATCAAACTGCTTCCTGACATCCATCTACCACCAGTAAATAGTTTAACAATTGACAGTTACAATTACTATGACAGCTAGCTAATAATAGTTTGGTTATCAATGCACCAGCTTTAGTTTACTTATAATAGTCAAGTCAGCTTTCTTAATGTAGAAGTTAACTCAGTTTTTAAAGTCATTTTTAACTTAAATTCATTCTGCATTGAAGAAATTTTAATTTTAAAAATATTGCTTAAACTAGAAATGTTATTTTAGTATTCATTTTCCAGAGACCTCTTTGTAACAGAACAATAGTATTCTAAAAGTTTATGACACATAGAAATGTAATATTCATTTTCATATTTTGGGATAAATGAATAGTAGGTTAACTTAGAAGAACTTCTCACTTCACTTTACATAACAAAATCACAATGACAAGGCTATTTGGAATGTGGAATACAACTGTTGATCCCCAGCTATCAAGTTCAATCAATTTATATGCCAGTGATTTTTGACCAGATGTCTGATGAATTTAAGTGACTTAATTGTGACCCATAGTTTTTATATTATATAAACTACACTAACAGGATTTCCTTGACAGAAATCATTGTCATGTTAATGTGGGGATAATTTTCATTTCAAATTAAATGTCAATGGCTATAGTATTGAAATGCCTTGTTATAATTTTCTCAGAATAGATGTCCTTCTGTTATTTTTACTGAGTAACAGAAAATGTCCCGGTGTTAGACATGGAATTTGAAAACATCTTGTTTCCTCTTGATTAAAGACTTAGAAGTAATACCTGTTATTTTATTATTTTTGTAGGAACCATAAAGTATTTTTGTAGAAGCTTATCCTCAGAAATAATCTGATGTAGAACTGAATTGTTCTATAGAACTCTGGAAGGGTAATTAGCTTTCCTGGACCTCAGTTTATATATACATACACACATACATATATGTATATATGTGTATATATATTTATAATAGCTATAGATGATAAAGAACATTTTAAATATATATATATATATATATATATATATATATATGAATAATAATAAGGAAGCAATCCACAGAGGTAATGTACTTACTCAGGACAGTCTCAAATCAGTTCCTTTTTCTCCCCACTACTCATTTATATGTGACCAGTAGGAGAACTTAAGCGTTCATAACTGAGGAATGTGGAATCATAGAACTCTTGTTTGATTCTTGGGAAAAAAGTATATTGTCTTCTCATGGCTTAGTTGACAGGTAAAAATTTTGAAAAGCACTGGAAAAGCATTACTGCAGTAGCAAAATGTTCTGGACTTTGGACCAACAATGGAACAATGGAACACCACCAAGGTATAAAGTTACACATCTAAAAAAGACACCACACACACTAATGAAATTTGTAAAGACAATCCCAGAAAAGGAGAAAGGAAATTATTATAGAGCATAGTTCCAGAGATGTAATTTCTTTGGCCACATGTTTCCTACATGTGTCCTTCACTAAGATGGTCTTTCCTCCATGAATACTATGTTTATGAATAGAATATTGTGTAATTAAATATATATACATTTTTTTCCTTTTGAGTAAATGAGTTTTTAAGAATTAAGTAAGCCAGTTAATGGGAAGTGTACATGAGGGGAATTTAAACTTTTATTACTAGGAATTTAGCCACCCATAAGGATTAACCATAGAACCCTGAGAATAATTGTAGCAATTGCCTCTCTGGGGAACCCTAATGAACCACTGCCAATTGAGAGGAGGGTTAATGAGAAAGCTGAGAGACAGTGAAAGAGATAAAGACTAAGAGAGACAGATGGATAGGAAGAAGATAAGAGAGACAGAGTATAAAGAGATGGATGTATCACAAACATTATATAGATGCAAATAATCATTATTAAATTTCATGTGGTAAATATAATATTTTTATTCTGCCTTTTGCAGTTTTAATCTTTTTTTTTTAATGTGCTAAAGTGGAGTATTTGAGTTATAAGATGGTAACACAGATTTCCCCCTTACATACCTTTCCAACCCCATAATCCCAACATGACAAAAATATATACCAAATCAAGATTAATTAAAGCTGAATCCACACAATAAGATATAAACACAGAACAAGGTCTCATAAAGAAACATCTGCTGACTTAAATATTTATAGTTTCCATTTGTTCTTAAGCCTAGCTAATTCCACACACTGAGCAGTGCAGCCTGTCTCTAATGGATTGTAGATTCGTGTTTAAGGGTAGTTGGTTGGAAAAATAGAGTGCTATCCCTGAAGTCAAGAGGATCTGAGTTAAAATCTGACCTTAGACCTTACTAGCTGTGTGACCCTGAATAAATCACTTAATCCCATTTGCCTTTGTTTCCTCATCTGTAAAAGGAGATGGAGAAGGAAATGGCAAACCACTTGAATATGTCTGCCAAGAAAACTCCAAAAGGGGTCTCAAAGAGTTGAACATGACTAAAATCAACTAAAAACAAACAAGTTTTGTATTTGAGTCTCCTTGTGAAACTGTTGCTCAAGTATAATTAGATTAGGAGAAGTTTATAGACAGCTCCAACATTGGAAAAGGGTATTTGGAAACTATGCTTGCTTCATAAAGATTACTCAAGCTAGGAAGTCAAATGAGGGAGCTAATTCCCATAATTCCCAATTCACAGAGATTGAGGACATTAAACCCAGGAGTCTATTTCACAATGGAAGGGCAAAAGGTCAAGCATGAAAATAAAAACATTGACAAAACTACTAGAATTTCAAGGGAAAACCTCTGTTCTCTAGGCTAACTCATCTTATTTTCACCTACTGCTCATATGGCATGTTTCAGAGGTTCCTGTTGCCTTCCTCTGGATACTCTACTTTCCTAACTCATAGATTTATCATTTTAATAATATCATACAACTCTTTCATTTTATAGATGATGAAACTGGAATCTAAATAAGTTTAATGAGTTGTCCAAGGTCATATCAATAGCAGAGAGAGGGAGAGAGAGAGAGAGAGAGAGAGAGAGAGAGAGAGAGAGAGAGAGAGAGAGAGAGAGAGAAAGAGAGAGAGAGAGAGAGAGAGGGAGAGACTAGAGATGTTCAGTCTATTGCCCTTTTGGATTGTGGAAAGAGTCAACTGACTAGGTTAGGACATCTTGATCAGTAAATTCAGTTTCAAGAAATATTGTTTATGGAGATTTTCAATGTTTATACTCAAAATTTAAAGGGAGCTAAAGAGCTATCATATCAAACCCTTACATTACTGAGAATTCCTTCTCTACAACATATCAGAAAAGTAGAAAACTAGCACCCTTTTATGTATCCAGTGAAGGAGAACTTACAGAACCACAGTTGAGAATCTTTGCTCTAAAGAGGCAGATACCTCAAATTCCTTTTTAAATCAAAAGGGGAGAAATGGACACATTGAATGGGGAATAAAAAGACAAATCTTTAAGCACTAAGGCAAGAAGAGAGGCCTGACATTTGTAGGGACCAGGAATAGTTATTAAGTGGTAAGCTGAAGTTTATAACCTAGATCTGGGTAACAGATCCATTGTGGATAGAAGTGATATCTATAAGATTAAAATTAATATCCAGTAACTCCAAGTATTACATTTCATAAGATTTATTAATAATCACTTGAAGTAGAGGAAATAAAGACTGAGTAAAAAGCAGTTTCCCAGACCATGAAAGCAGAAGAGCAAGAGGAGGGATGTGGTTACAGAAACCTTATTTCCAAAATGTAAGGACATAATTCGAGGACAAAAAGGGGATTCTGGGAAATGGAGTTCTGGGAAATAAATTCTAATTACACAATTCCCTCCCACATTGATTCCCATAGAAAACAAGCATGTAGAAATATCCCAAATTTACATGCATAGTTTACCCATGGAATCAGTATACATAACCAACTTAAAAAATCATCAACTAGAGGTACATACAACAGAGCAGTTTCTAAAAGGAAATTACAATAGTTTGGGGATGAGAGAAATAAAAGAGAAAAAGAACAAAACCAATTATTGCTAGGCACATTGACCAAAAAAAATCAATTTTGGGGCAGTACCTTTTGGCATAAGAGGGTACATTCAAAATAAATGCATTCAATCCCCCCTACAGTTCAGATCACCACATCCCAAAGTTCACTCTAGTTCATTTGGTGCAGCATGTGGTCTCTGCAGGCATCTTCATGGCACCTTCTCCAAACAGTTCATTTTCTAGATTTGGGGAGGTAGCAAGTTTCTTATCCTAAAATTGTCAAAAGAATTTAAATTTTGATTTATAGGATAATAATACAATCCCCCCTGAGGAGGGTGTTGGCAAACACACAGATCACCCAGGGATACATGACTGAGTTATGAGGTATATGAATCAATTGTCAAAAGAAATCAAAAACATCAAAAAATCCAAAGAGAAAAAAACAACCTTCTGGTTGAAATATAAAATATCAAAGTTTTATGTGTAAAAAATTATAAGTAAGGAAAAACAAACCTATAACAGGTCCTTGAATCAAGGCCTGATTAAAGTGATTTATGTCCCACAAGCCTGTAGTACTGATTATGCACTTATCCAATCAGCAGCCAGAAAATTGCCACACTAGGAAAGAAAGAAAAGGGACTACATTTTCATATAGGTGGTAAATAGCATTCCCTGGTCTGATTTTACCTTTGCTCTTAGGGATAGGGGAGACAGAATGGTAGCCAAACTTTGATACTTTTCAGAATGTGGCATGGGGAAAACCTGCATCTAATGTATATCAAAGAGCCATAACCTTGAACCTCAAACAAGTTCAAGGCCTCTGTCTTGGCACAGAATTTCTTCAATGATTGGTCTCTTTGACCTTGTTTTCAATGGCTCTGTGTAGGTTAAGTTTGTGCTCCTTGGCACTGTGGAATGGCTCTTTTATGATCCCTTCTCCTAGAATCAGAAACAATCATTAAAAAAAAGTCCATAATATTAAATAATAAGTGACAGGTTTCCATAGTCTAAAGCTTTTGGGTATGGATTGACATTAGGGCTAATAGACATTTTTAACTTTACCTAGTAAAAAAAAAAAAAAACATTAATACTGGTAACCTGTGCTTTGAGTACCAAAAATGAGAGAGAAAAAAGAAAAGTGATACATACAAGGAAAAAACAACAATAAAATTATTTTTAAAAGTCAAAAATATATTGTTCACAATCAGTGACACACTCTCTCATCCAAGGAGAGGCAGAATACAAAGATTTCTCACCCAAAATGAGATCCATTTCCTTTTGAACTTGGCCATGATCTACAGTATGAGTACAAATGATTTTCACCAAGTAACAGATTTTTAAAACAGTAGTACAGCAGCTAATGCACATTCAAAGAAGGACCAAAATTCCCCCAAATCACAAGAAAATACATTTAATGACTATAGCAAACAAACCCACTATCATTAGGATTCACATGAGACTCTATAGTCACTGAAGCTCATGGATATTTGTCACAAGTTCTATAGATCTAGCCAATCTTTCAACCTTGGCTGAGATAGTTTGAACAAAGTCTTTTACTGCCATCATTCCAAAATTTGGCAGAGGAGCCCAGAAAAGCAGAAATCTCTGTACTGCTGATGAAAACCTTTTGGGTCTAAAATGTCATCAAGAATCCAGGTCATTGTCATGGAAGGGTAGAGTAAACTGAAGAGTTACAAATTTAAAAAAACCCATCTAGTGTGTACAAAGCCCCCTGGGAAAATCTTACCACCTCTTGGATGAGATTATAACCCATTACAGAGTAACAAAGCCACATAAGCAACCTCCCTCCTCTGGTATGAGACTTTAACAGCCATAAAAGGCATGGCTTTATATGTCCCATCAATTGCAATGTAGAGGTGAGGAATACAACTGTGAAAATAACTTCAGTTGTCTCATCCATCGCATTTTAAATAAATGTGGAGGTGGTAAATACAATAATGCCATTGCACTTTACTTCAACCACTAATTGAACCCTTACCTCTTGTTACAAATAACTCAAAGGTCAGCAAATGATTAGTCATAGACAATGGTGCTACTAGATATGTGAAAATCACTTCTGAAGACCCCTTAAAATCAATTTAAATTCTTAGGTCATTAAATTCTCCAAATGTTGTGTACAGGTTGTATTCAGTTTGATGGAGTCCATTCATCATCATCTATGTGACAATTAACAAAGGCAAAAAGGAACAAAAGGAAACATGTGACCTTAAAGGATTGGGTGACTAACTCAGCATCCTTAAGGATCTCTGGTTTCACCATAGAAAAGAGTTTCTGCAAGTAGTTTATGGACTTTTACAATGGTATTTTCTCCAGTCCACTCATAGGGGGAGGTACAAATAAAGACAATGTAATGGCACATATAGCTAATGGCTAAAATGCAGTAACTTAAAATGACTTAGTGTAACAGAAGATTTTAGATTAGATTAATATGTGAACTTAACAAACAAAATTAAATCTTAAAACAAGCAATTAGCAAATATAATATATGTGACAGAAGAGAAGCACTGAATACAAGAGTCCATTTTTCTAATTCCAATAGCCATGTTAAAGAGTCTTCTCCACTATTTGGAGGGGAACAAATTCAATGAGTTAACATCAGTAAGGCAATGGGGTCTGAAAAGGATTAAAATTTGCCTCCAGACTCATTTAGGTTCCTTCCCCTCCCAAGTATCATCATCCATCTAGATTCCTCTGGTCACACCTCTGGGACTCCTCAAACCCTCACTGGACATAGTGTGGACAAACTTCATGTTAGATGTATTGCAGAGACTGGTAAGGCCAAAATGGCAAGGGGGTGCACAGAGATGAATCTTTTGAATCTTGAGGTTATGCAAATTAACAGCTACAATGTATCCAATCAGTACAAGAACCCTCAGGAACAGCAACAAGAAAAGACATTCTAAAGCTGTAAGCTGCCAGAGCTCAGTAAGGCTCTCCAGAAACAGGAACTGTTTGAGATATGCAGGAAACTGGGCCATGCTTGCAATCTCCACTTCCTGACCATAGGTAGTGCTACCCTAGTATTCACTGACTATGAGTAAAAGCTGTGAAAGAGGAATTGGGAAAGGCATGCAGCAAGACAAGAAGCATTAGCTGAGTGGTGACTTGTCAATCAAATGAAGGTTCCATTTGGAATGTTACTGGGGAATAGTTGAAGGCAAAAACCAACTGTGGCTGAACTCTGGACTTGACTTCTGTTGGTTGTCATATGATTCATCTATTGGACTTGGAATGATCTCTCTGACTTCCTCTGTTGGTGATAGTGACTGAAAGCCAGACCTATCAATCATTCCTCTCAAGTTGAACTCTATCCCAATATCCTCCAACCTAAGGCCAACCTGTAGTCTAGGGAAATCCGTAACCCTCTTACCTTCCTTCTCCATCTTTTCCTGTCTTCCTCAAATAAATTCTTACTTAAGATAAAAGGAGATAAAATATTTTCATTTGAGACACCAACAACTCACCCTGAGTGATTTAGTAGGCAGAAGAAGACAAAGGAGAGGGAAACTGAACAGGCTGAAGATGTAGCCTGGGAGAGAGGGAGGAAATGGGACAAAGGGAGGCATAGAGGGAGGAGGAAAAGACAGAAGGAATAGGATAACTCCCTGATCTATTAGTGATCTATTAACCCTCCAAATATACCCTCATCATTATTATCTATTACAAAGCCTCACAAGGAATATCTGGGAGAAGAGTTCTGTCCCTTCCACCCCACAGGGGTAAAACCCAGTAGCCCTGTGATGCCTCAGTCCTCACCCCCACACCCAGGAGCGTGAAAACCACCAGCTTAAAAATCAGATTGGAAACTAGATGGCATTGAGGGTGGGCAGCACGGAAAGAGGCTGCTCTTGAAAAAAAAAATTGGCTTGGGAACCTGCAGCAAGCAAGGGAAAAGGAGATTTCCATCTCACTCTCAGAACCTGAGGGGATCGATTAGCAGTGCTCTGGAGGCCTCAGCTCCTTTCAGCAAGGAGTCCCAGGCTAAGTCATGCAAACAAAGGTGGTGGGTGGGTGGGTGGGAAGGGAAGTAGCTGGCAAAAAATGTCAGGAGCAAGCAGTGAGGCACCAGAAGTGGCAGGAGAGAAAGGCAGCTTTGCAAAATTTATCTACTCCCTATTCTTTACTAAAAGTCTTTCTTAAAAGGAAAAACTGAAAATTATTTTTTTCAACTTCACTGATTGCTTGAAATGTAAGATTAAAATTAATATCTAATAACTCCAAGTATTATTTTAATAAGATTTATTAATAATCACTTGAAGTAAAGGAAATAAATAAAGCCTGAGTAAAGAGCAGTTTCCTGGACTGTGAAAGCGGGAGAAGATCAAGAGGATGAGCATGGTTACAGAAACTTTATCTCCAAAACGTAAGGATGTAATATAAGAACAAAAAGGTGATTCTGGGAAATGGAGTCCTTGAATACAAACTTCTAATTACACATATCTATATCTAAGAATATTGAAGCAGCACATAAAGAAGTCATGGATCTAAAATTACATTATAGGCAAGAAACAAAAATAGAAGCAATTAATATTTCTGTGGCTCTAACTCTAGGAGAAGTTTGGAGTCTTCTTTCTACTATAGGCTAGCTAGAAGCCTGAAGATAAATCAGGCAAAATTTGAGTCTGTAGTTCAATGCTTCTGAATGTGAAAAGTCTCTAAACTGATTGTACTAGGATAGAGCAGTAGTCTACTGAACTGCCATGCAGACCTAGATCATAACTGTTTTTTTTTTTCTCAAGCTGAATTCTGACTTGGGAGTGTACAAGATTCAGACCATAAGAACAGTGATCAGATTTTATCCTGAGTCAGACTGCTTTGGGTTTATGGTGCACATATAGGTCCAAAGTCTGAACTACTCCTGAGATCATTGAAGAATACAGTACTTAAACTCTGGGAGAAGAATAAACATATTCCAAGAGCATACATTCCAACATCAAGCAAAGACAAACATTTCCTGAAGAGGTGAGATGAACTTGACCCTCAGGAATCAGTATACAAATAAGGGAGAGGGTAGAAGAATCCATATTAATAATACCATGGTATGATTGATTTCACATGTAAAATCTATATCAGAATGTTTATTGTTTTGGGGAGCAGGAAGAGCTGGGAAGGAGAGATAGAACTTGGAGATTAATTAAAAATTAATATTAATTGCTTCTACATGTAATCAGGGAAATTTTCTTTTCCAAAATACTATGGTAATAGAGATGTCCATGTCATAAACTCAGAAGTAAAGAATCACTGAAAAAAAAAACATATAAGAAAAGTCTTAAATGAAGTCAAATCTTGAACAGAAGTTCAAATAGAAAATCTAGGAAAAAATGAAATGAGGATTTTAAAAGGTTTAGAAATGATATAGATGAAATGAGAGTACTAGAAGAAAGAATTAGAAAAGTTATGAGATTATGGAAAAGCTTAGGATGAGAGTACAAAAAGTAGTAAATCATATCCATGAAACATAATCCTTAAAAAATTTAATGAGTAAATAGTAATTAATGACTCTTTGAGATAATAAACATTAAAGTGAAAAAAGAAAACTAGAAAAACAAAGAGCATGAACTCTAGCATACTATTTAAAAAAAAATAATCTTTCTTGTACATAGTTGTTTGCATGTTGTTTACCCTTGACTTCTCAAGGGCAAAATGGATGTTTCCATTTCTTTGTCTATCTAGTGCTTTATGACAATGACTGACTTATAGTAGTTGCTTAATAAATGTTATTGAATGACTAATTGATTGGCTAAAAACCTACAAAGCAGAAAAAGATAAAATAATTAACAACTCTTTAAAAACATAATAAAATAAAAATCATGTTCAATAAAAAGACTTTAGAAGAAATTAGTCTTTATTGACTAAATAATTCTAAAGAATGAGTCAATTGAAGAAAAGTAATAGAAAGAATGGACAAATTTATTAGATAAAATGACAAAAATAAGCTAATACACTTTTTCCTGTAATGAGACTAAAGTATCTTAAAGCAAAATTTATATTTCTAAACAAATTCATCAATAAAAGAAAAAAGACAAATGAACAAATCATATAATAGAATTTTTTTACAAAAGCAAATTAAATCCCAAACTAAATATATTGAAAATCAAATATAAGTTGAAAAAACTGAAGGTAAAAATGAAATATTTGGGTTTAGAAACAAAATGATGAGTTGGGTTTTTTTAATATAATAGTTAAAACAGCTAATTTGATTTTCAAAGGAAGAACAAAATTGACAATATAAAAATTAAAATATCCTACTTCAGAAAATATAATTTAAGAAAATTGTGTTTCCAAGGGACAGAGTCAAGATGGCGGCATAGAGGCAGTGAAAGTTCAGACCTCTGAAAACCCTTCCTTACCAATTATTATACTAAATGCTCATAGGGGACTGAAAATCAAACCTAACAATAAGACAGAGCAAAGGTACACCCCCAAAAGCTGGAATCTGAGAATACTTGGGTTTAAGGAGAAGAAAGAAGGTCCAGGGATCCCTCCACCACCTAGAGTGGTAAACCTCCAGTGGCAGCTAGAACCTCTGGGCAGGCAATGGTGCTGGTTTGGAGGGAGTACCTTGCAGGCAAAGCTGTGCCAGGCTCAGAGCTTCAAACACAGGAGGTGGGAAAGCAGTTAGAGAAGAAGCGCAGAACATAGAGCAGGAAGCCTAGTTGCAGCATCAGAGAAACTTCATATTGCCCCCCCCATTCCCATGGTTTTGTCCTCAGAGCACATCCAGCATCAACCCAGCTGGACTTAATCCAATCAAAGTCTTCAGAGGGCAGGGAAACTCAAGCTCCAAACCCCCTTCCCCACAGACTCTGCTGAGAGACTTGCTGACAAAGCTCCAAGGATGAAGGCTGACAGAAAAGCCCCAAACTACAAAAAAATGAGAGGAACAAAAGTGCAGGCAACTGCAAGTAGTAAAGAAAGGGAGTAAATATGAGCAAACAACAGAAAAAGAAAAAAGAAATTACAATCAACAGCTTTTATACAATGAACAAAGAGCAAACAAAACAGAGAAGGATGAGGGAACACCAAGCAAAAAAACAGAAACCCCAGCGAATTGGATATAGTCTTTGGAAGAACAAAAAATTCAATTCAAAACACAGTTAAGAGAGGCTGAAAACAACTGGGAAAAGTACTTAAAAAGCAATATATGTATTCTGGAAACAGAAAACAGTGTCATGAAAGCCAAAATTAGTCAGCTTGAAAATTAGTCAAAGGAGATGAAATATGAGGCAAAGAAAATGAAAGATGACCTCCAAAGAAAATCATACCAAAAGGAGAAGGATGACCAAAAAGTCAGGGAAGAAATCCAGTCTTTAAAATCCAGAATACAACTAGAAGTAAGCAACTTCACAAGGCAGTAGGACATTATAAAACAAAATCAAAAGAATTAAAAAATTGAGGAAAATATGAAGCACCTCATTCACAAAACAGAAGATTTAGAAAATAGTTCCAGGAGAGACAACTTAAGAATCTTTGGTCTACCAGAAGACCATGAAAAAATAAAAAGCCTGGACATCATACCACAGGAAATTATCCAAGAGAGCTACCCCAATATTCTAGAACAAGATGGAAAAGTGGAGATTGAAAGAATCCACAGGATCACCTCCAGTAAGTACTGAAAACACCCAGGAATATTATAGCCAAATTCAAGAACTATCAGACCAAGGAAAAAATATTACAAGCTGTTAAGAAGAAGTCATTCAGATACCATGGAACCACTGTGAGGATAACACAGGATCTTGCTGCATCTACACTGAAGGACCAAAAGGCATGGAATATGATATTCTGGAAAGCAAGGGAACTAGGTCTGCAACCAAGAATCAATTACCCAGCAAAACTGACTATATTCTTAGAGGGGAAAGTATGGACATTTAACAAAATAGAAGAATTCTAAGCATTTGTAAAGGAAAAACCAGACCTGAACAGAAAATTTGATGCCAAAGCACAGAACTCAAGACAATCATCAAAAGGTAATTAAGAAAGAGAGAAAAAAGAAAAACAAAACAAACAAACAAAACAACTTGTTTTTTTTTTAAGAGACCTAATAAGTTGGGTATATGGCAAATAAGTGCAAAAGAGCAGAAATAATAAATGCTATTACTAAGGGTATCTGGAGATTCAAAACAAAAATTAATTATAAATTAAACAATATAATTCTCCAGAATCAGTTAGTTAAAGAACACATCATAAAAATGCTAATAATTTTATTGAAGAAAATGACAATTATGAGACATCCTTTCAAAATCTATGGGATGCAGACAAAACAGTACTCAGGAGGAAATTTATATCATTGAGTTCATATATTAACAAATTAAGAAGGGCAGAGGTCAATAAATTAGACATGCAAATCAAAAAACTTGAAAGGGAACAGATCAAAATCCCCAGATGAAACCTAAATTAAAGATCCTAAAAATTAAGGGAGAAATTAATAAAATCAAAAGTGAAAGAACTATTGAACTAATAAATAAGACCAGAAGCTGGTATTTTGAAAATATAAACAAAACAGACAAAGTACTGGTCAATCTAATAAAAAAAAAGGAAAGAAGAAAAACAAATTACCAGTATCATAGATGAAAAGAGAGACTTCACCTCCAATGAAGAGGAAATTAACACAATCATTAGAAACTATTTTGCCCCATTATATGGCAACAAATATGGCAATCTTGGTGATATTTATGAATATTTACAAAATTGTGATTTGCCTGGATTAACAGAAGAAGAAATAGAATTCTTAAATAATCCCATATCAGAAAAAGAAATTGAACAAGCCATCAAAGAACTCCCTAAGAACAAATCCCCAGGGCCTGATGGATTCACAAGTGAATTCTGTCAAGCATTCAAAGAACAACTAACCCCAATATTATACAAAATATTTGACAGAATAAGCAAAGACGGAGTTCTACCAAATTCCTTTTATGACACAAATATGGTACGGATTCCAAAGCCAGGCAGGTCAAAAATGTAGAAGGAAAACTATAGACAAATCTCCTTAATGAACATAGATGCAAAAATCTTAAATATAATACTAGCAAAAAGACTCCAGCAAGTGAACAGGAGGGTTATTCATTATGATCAGGTGGTATTCATACCAGGAATGCAAGGATGGTTCAATATTAGTAAAACAATCCACATAATCCCTAATTAACAATTAATAATCCCTATTAACAAGCAAAGCAATAAAAATCACATGATTATCTCAAAAGATACAGAAAAAGCCTTTGACAAAATACAACACTCATTCCTAATGAAAACATTAGAAAACATAGAAATAGAAGGGCCTTTCCTAAAAATAATAAACTGTAATAATAAATATATGTATATATAAAACCATCAGCAAGCATCATCTGCAATGGGGACAAACTAGGAGCTTTCTCAGTAAGATCAGGAGTGAAACAAGCATGCCCATTATCACCTCTATTATTTAACATTGTACTAGAAACACTAGCAGTAGCAATTAAAGAAGAAAAAGAAATTGAATGTATTAAAATAAGCAACAAGGAGACACAGCTATCACTCTTTGCATATGATATGATGGTATACTTAAAGAATTCTAGAGAATCAACCAAAAAGCTGGTTGAAATAATAAACTTTAGCAAACTTGCAGGATACAAAATAAACCCATGTAAATCACCAGCATTTCTATATATCTCCAACACATCTCAGCAACAAGAATTAGAAAGAGAAATTCCATTTAAAATCACCCTAGACAACATAAAGAACTTAGGAATCTCTCTGCTGAGACAAACACAGGAACTATATGAACACAACTACAAAACACTCTCCACACAAAACTAGATTTAAACAATTCAATGAACATCAATTGCTTATTGGTAGGATGAACTAACATAATAAAAATGACCAACCTGCCCAAATTGATTTACTTATTTAGTGCCATACCCATTGAATTACCAAAAAAAAATTTGTTGAATTAGAAAAAAAAAACCCATAACAAAGTTCATTTGGAAGAACAAAAGATCAAGGATATCCAGGGAAATCATGAAAAAAAGAATGTGAAGGAAGGAGACCTTGCAGTCCCAGATCTCAAAGTATACCATAAAGCAGTGGTCATCAAAACAATTTGGTACTGGCTAAGAGACAGAAAGAAGGATCAGTGGAATAGACTTGGGGTAAGTGAACTTAGCAAGACAGTCTATGATAAGCCCAAAGATCTCAGCTTTTGGGACCAAAATCCACTATTTGTTATAAAACTTCTCGGAAAATTGGAAGACAGTATGGGAGAGATTAGGTTTGGATCAACACCTCACACCCTACACCAAGATAAACTCAGAATGGGTGAATGACTTGAATATAAAGAAGGAAAGTATAAGCAAATAAGGTGAACACAGAATAGTATTCTTGTCAGATCTTTGGGGAAAGGAACAACTTTGAAATGAAGCAAGAGCTAGAAAAAATCACAATATGTAAAATCAATAATTTTGATTTCATCAAATTAAAAGGTTTTTGTACAAACAAAACCAATGCAACTAAAATTAGAAGGGAAGCAACAAATTGATAAACAATCTTCATAACAAAAACCTCTGACAAATGTCTAATTACTCAAATTCATAAAGAGCTAAACCAATTGTACTAAAAATCAACCATTCTCCAAATGGACAAGGAACATGAGTAGGCATTTTCAGTTAAAGAAATCAAAACTATTAATAAGCACATGAAAAAGTGTTCTAAATCTCTATAATCAGAGAGATGCAAATCAAAAAAACTCTGAGGTATCATCTCACACCTAGCAGATTGGCTAACATTACAGCAAAGCAAATTAATGAATGCTGGAGGGGATGTGAAAAAGTCAGGACATGAATGCATTGCTGGTGGAGTTGTGAACTAATACAACCATTCTGGAGTGCAATTTGGAAGCTTTCCCAAAGGTTGCTAAGAGACTGTCTGCCCTTTGATCCAGCACTACTGGGTTTGTACCCCAAAGAGATAATAAGGAAAAAGACTACTTGTACAAGAAAATTCATAGGTGTTCTCTTTGTGGTGGCAAAAAAAAAATGGAAAATGAGGGGATGCCCTTTAATTGAGGAATGGCTGAAGAAATTGTGGCATATGTTGGTGATGGGGTACTATTGTGCTCAAAGGAATAATAAAGTGGAGGAATTCCATGTGAACTGGAATGACCTCCACAAATTGATGCAGAGCAAAAGGAGCAGAACCAGGAGAGCATTGAACACAGAGTGTTACTATCGAATGTAATGGACTTCTCCGTTAGTGGCAATGCAGTGATCCCGAACAACTTGGAGGGATCTATGAGAAACAAACATTATCCACATTCAGAGGAAAAACTGTGGGAGTAGAAACACAGAGGAAAAAACAACTGCTTAAATACATGTGTCGAGGGGAGATTGTTGGGGATGTAGACTCTAAATGAACATCCTAATGCAATCACCAACAACATGGAAATAGGTTTTGATCATAGACACATGTAATACTCAATGAAATTGCACATTAGCTATGATAAGGGTGGGATGAGGGGAGGTAGGAAAATAATATGATTCTTGTAACCAAGAAACAATGTTATAAATTGACTAAATAAACTAATTTAAATTTAAAAAAAAGAAAGAAAGAAAAGAAAATATTTTCCACTGTCTGTTTAAATATCAGAGGACAGTGACAAATAAATCAATGAAGGTGGTGAAACACTAACTACAGCCCATTATGTGTTCTGTCAAAAAAACAGATTTGAAATTTTGTAGAAAAGTAAGTATTAGCTGTAAAAAGAGGAAAAAGGGAAGCGGTCTCATTTTTTGGATACCCCCCCCCCAGTTCATGAAATTCACTCTTTCTACTCTTTTTGACCAATTTAAACCCTGCTAGGTTGTACTCTATAATCTTTACAATCTCCTTCCAATAGGTATTCTTTTGGTGCTGTGCTCAACCATCTTAATGCAGGCTCGCACCACCTCCTTTTACTACTTCAATGACTTATTGGTTGATCCAGCAATCTCAACTCTTTCACCTTTCCAGGTCATCCTCAGCCTTAGCTATTAGAGTTATCTTCCTTAAGTGCTCATCTGGACCATACTCCCTTCCTCAATTAATAAGTTTTAGTGGTTCTCACTCACCTCCAAGTTCAACCATAAAATTCCTTGTGTACATTCTTTCATAATCCAGCCACCTGCTAACTTTCTAATCTTCTTATATCTTATATTCCTTTCACATGTGTATCCTTCCATTCACTGACAATGGCCTTCTTTCTATATTCCTTGAACAAAACACTCCATTTTTCCATCTCATGGCTTTTTTAATGGTTGTCCCAAAGGGTTAGAATGCTCTCCCTCCTCATCTCTTGTTTCTCTAGCTTCCCTAAAGTCTCAGCTAAAATTCCACCTTCTACAGGAAGGTTTTAACAACCACACCTTTCTTCTGTTGATTATTCTCTATTCATCATGTATATAATTTATTTTCATAAATTATTTGCATATTGTCTACCCCATAGAACTCCTTAAGGACACAGACATTTTTTCCTTTCTTTTATTCATCAACTGTACACTGTCCAGCACAGAGTATGTGCTTATTAAATGTTCATTTACTGATTGAATAAATACAAAGTATGCCCTAAAGAAGGCATATAGTCTTCCTGAGTATACAAAGGTAAAAGAAGGCAAGATAAGAGGAGATCAGAGAAAAACTTAACTAGAAAATAGAGAACAAAATAATTATCTTAAAATAATGTGAATGGTTGTTTGATTTTTCATTAATATAAACTAATCATTTTGCTATTCATTTCACCAATTAATTACTAAGTAATATGTAAAATGATTTCTGAACTTTTCTCTATAGAACACAGTTATGGAGATTAGTATAAATGAATATATATTCAAAAGATCATCAGAATGGATAAAGACAGGTGAGATACAAAGGACATAATAGTTAAGTTGGCTGAATGAAAATATATAAATCCCAGGCAAGGCAAAATGCAGAAAACTGAGTCACCTTTAAGAAGAAAGATATTGAAGTTAAAATGTTTGTTACAATGAGGATATGTTAGGTCTGCCCAACAATCTAAACTAAGGTTAGGAGCTGGAGGGAGAGTAGAAAGCAGAAATGAGAACTTTGAAATTACACTGCTGAGGTATTGACTCTCCAGGGATTCTCAAGTGATGCTCTGTTAAGCTAACTTGGGCAGCTTGGGTCTTAATAATAAATAGAAGTGTCAGATCTTGCCTGACTTCAATGATTCAGAAAAACAAAACTACACTCAGAGGGAATTGAATTAAAAAATACAAATCTTTAAAATGCCTTTGAAGATTTTGTAAGCCTCTAATAAAAGATATTGCAATACTGAAGTATAAAGTTCATTGCCTTGGAAAAATCTAAATTATCCATTCTATCACCCAGCAGTTAAAAAAATCTTGTGTTCTACTCATGATATTATTTTGGCCTATTTTTTTAAAAGAAGACATCCATCATCAACTACTCCAAGGAACTATCCATCAAATATCCTTGTCTTGTTTGCACTGGATGTTATAATTACCTTGATGTAATAAAATACTAGGGGAAACTAGCTGTTAGGAATATAGTGTAACAAAAAATTTAAAGACTTTGTGATTTCAGAAATTGACCTCTCATATCTTAAACCTTAAGGCGCTTTATCCCCCCATTTACCAGATTTGTTTTCTCTACATTCCACTCCCTAACCCCACCTTGTTTCATTGAACAGTAAGAAGGGGGAGAGGGGAGGCTCATAAGAAATATCCATTGTTGAGTAATATAAATTCCTTCACTGGTCATGTCAAAAAATAACATCTCATTCATTCTAAGTCAATTACTTCAATATCAAACCATTGGTAGCATGTTTTCATCTCAGTCTTCTGGAATCATGATTTGTCATTGCATTGACAATGGTGATACCCACCTAGTCAATTGCTTAGTAGGTAGATATGCAGTCTCTTTCTTCTTCTCTGAGATGCCTATAAAGATGACCTTTCTCAGTATTTTCCTTTTCTATGACAGCAGAGCCCTAATTCTCTTCCTTGTTTTGTACACTGTGGGGAGTTATTGGTTCTTGATTCATGTCTATATTACCACATTCATCCCTCTCCAATTACAAACATTGGAAATATCTGTCTAGTTCTGACATATCTCTCCCTTTTATACAAATGGCTTTAGGATGTAACCAAATTTCTTACCTAATGGCTTTGCTTGATTCAAGGAAGCATAGAGGCTTGAGGTGTAAGGAGTATTCAAAAAGACCATTACCTTTGGAATTAGGGCTTCTAGCACTTTTTAGGATGGTTTTCCTCCATTGGTGATCACCTACTACTTAACTCTCATCTGAAACTACAAGAACTTGTAGCATGGGCTGTGGCCACCCCCTGGTAAAACCTTCTCAAAAGAAGGATTAAACCAGACTGAGGGCGACTGACAGTCTTCAAACCTGTCAGTCAGTTGGGGCACATCTACCCCAAATATATGGAGACTTCACTGAAGGAATAGGTAGAGGTGAACAATTTGTTCCACAAGTCATGAAAGTGATAGAAGCAGGTGCTGAGGAATGTTTAGACATCCAAGATAAAAAGGTCATCTACCGCATCCCAGCCATTGCCAGACATTTTGACTTTTGTCTTATCACTGGACTCTGATGATTTGAGAAGAGAGAATAGGCTCATGATTTCATGAAATTCTGACTCGCTTAAATCCAATTTGTGATGTCAAAAGACTTTGCCCATACCACACTTTCACATTTTACATTTTACTGCTTTAAAATCCAATTAGCCACAGGTGGACACACTGTATGTTGATCCTAACATTAGTGATGCCATTTTGATCCTCTTCAAGTAAAAAGAGCAGTAACCAAGCATTCATTTCATTTTTCTGATTGATTCAGTCAAAAAGATTTATTTCCTAAAAAGACAATTACTTTTGAGTGGGTGAAATAACCAATAGGATCTCACCATTAGACATGTGCAGCCACCACACACGTTTTATTCTACTTACAAGTATCTATTAGGCATAAATATTTTCTTCACCTCAATTTACACAAACAGTTTAACAAATTCTGCAAAATTGAGAAGCAATAGGTGAAGCTGCATAATTCAGTCAATTTTTCATTGTTACTCCTAATAATCAGTATTTTCCAAGAATGTAAAGCTGATGTAATTGTCATTTATGTACCAATTTAAATTGTACAGTGAAACTCTGATTCTAAAATTCATTCATTGTAAATATCTCTAAAATGATTAGGGAAATAATTAAGGAGAGATTTTTTGAAATGTTTCCAGTATTTAATTTGTTATATTACACTTAGATAACTGTATCCAAATTACCTTCATCATAATATTTTGTATATTTAAAGTGATTAAATTAAATTCATCACCTATCTGAAATTCCTCAAATTTGGTCAATAAAAAGTTGAAGAAAAAATAACACATTAAAAGATACATAACTTAACCTAAAGTTTCTGTTGCCATTCATAGTTTTCACTGTAAGAAATATTTATAATATTGACTTAAGTTCATGTCAAATCAGAAATAGGAGTAACAGCTTATGTGAAAGAACAAAGATATTCTTTTTTATTCAATAGATGAAAAGTAGCAAGAAACAAAAGCTAAATATATGCTCAATTTAAAAAGGTATAAATATAATAATTTTGAAAGCTATTTGGGAGAACAAAAAATTTATAAAGGTTTTAATGTTCTGTGTTCACAATCCACAGTCAGTTGTTTTAAAGGTACTTTTTAGAATATTCAATTTTGCTATTAGAATTTGAATATAATAGGCACTCAATAAATATTAACTTATGATATGATTTTTAAAACCTTTAAAAGAGCTCATGTGAATATTGATGATTCGGAGTACATCTTAATAAACTGATAAAGATATTACAAAGTCATGAAAGTTGAATTTCATATATTCTGAGAAGTATGGAAAAAAACTTGTATGAATTTGTGAAGAGTGAAATAAGAACAATCAAGAGAAAAACTAGAAGATGGTTATGATAGTATAAAGAAAAATAACTTTTGAAGACACCAGAACTGTGATCAATAGTGAACAATGATGATCAAGATTGATGGTAAAGCATGTCTTCCACCTCTTAAAAGAGAGACAAAAGGTACAAGATAAAGACATTTTAGGAATTATCTATATATTAATTTGATTTTCTTGATTATGCCTACTATAAGTAGGAGCTTCAATTGATATACATAAGCAGAGGTAGATAGGATTGTTAAAAAAAAAGACAGCAAAAGAATAAATTAAACATTTGTAACTACATTAAAGAGAATTAAAGTGTAGGTCAGATGGGGAAAACCAAACAGTGTACTTTTATTACTACTACATAAATAAAAATAAGTAGTCACATAAATAGAATATAATAGAAATGAATAATAGAAAATAAATTAAATATTATTAAATATTTACATTTACAAATAAAATATTTCATATTATTATATTATATGATATTATTATATATTTTAAATGGTAACATGAAATCATAAATGTTGACTATGTTTCCATTAAGTGCTAGAGATACAAAATAAAAATGAAACCATTCCAGGCCCTCAAGTTTTCCATATTCCAATTGGGGAGCCAAAGAGGCACCACACAAAACATACATATGTATACGTAGGCTAATATATATATATATATATGTCTATGAATGTATGCACAGTACACATATGAGGATGAATCCAGTATATTGTTCCCTAGATTACTAGAAAATGGAAATAAATGAATATATGTCATTACATGTATATTACATAACTACTTAACATATATATGTATATATATAACACATGATAATGAATGTGTGCATGATGTATACATGTGTCCATGCAAACATAGAATGGACACAAAATGAATACAAGGAATATTTGGAAGAAAGTTTATTTGGAAGTTGGTACTTAAGTTTTCTCAAAGGAAAACAGGGATTCTGAGGCAGAGGTTAAGAGGGAACATATTCAGGGTTTAGGTGACATACAGTGTAAATACATAGAGATGAGAGATGATTCAAATATCGGAGATGTTTAGGTATATGGAAAAGAAAGTAGATCCATATGACTAGGTCATTGAATACTGTAAAAAATAGACTCGATTACAGGACTACAATCCCCACAAGCCTTTGCTCCACTTCCCCAAAATGCTTTGTAATCTCACGGGAATTCTGAGGTGGGCCGAGATCGAGGAAGGATTTAAGCTGGTGGCAAAGGTTTTTGGCTTTTTTTTTTGGACTTCCTTTTTGGAGCAGACGTGGCTCTCTCCATAATGTAGGTGAGGTCTTGTCTAGGCCTCTGGCCTAGGCACATTTTCCTTATCCTGTATTTTCTTTAATCCTTAATCCTTAATAAACCTCTAAAAAATATAATACTCCTTGCAGAGAGAAACTAATTTCTACCTGCCTCAGTCTACCCATATTCCTAAATTTTAATCTTTACAATACTGTAACTGTCCTGAAGCTACAAGATATTCTTGTATGGGTTGAGCACCTGAAAGGGAAGCTGGGGACTGAGGTAATATGGGTGGAAGGGTTACAGATTAAGGTGGGAAAGACATAAAGACAGGAAACAGACACAGAGACACAGGATCATCTTCAGCTTGTCAGCCCTTACTACAATGGTCAGGGAGTGTCCAACTGACCCCAAATAAGGGAGCTGATCTGTTTATTAAGGGTAGTTGCACAAGGAGGTGGTGGCGCAGTGTTGATCACCCATTCAGTACATCAAAAGTTTTAACAGTTTAATGACAAAGTCAAAAAAGAATGATAACACAATAAGTCACCAAGTATCCAGGCCAGAACTTTTCTCCTTTCTTTTTTTAAATTTTTAAAATTCTTTTTAAATTTTAAATTTTTTTTTCCATTTGAATTAGTTTATTTAGTCAATTTAGAACAGTATTCCTTGGTTACAATAATCACATTGTTTCCCTCCCTCCCCTCCACCCACTCTTCTCATAGCCAACAGGCAATTTCATTGGGTATTACTTGTGTCCTTGATCAGAACCTATTTCCATGTTGTTGTTTGTACCAGGATGTTCATTTAGAGTCTACATCCTCAACCATATCCCTTCGACCCATGTAATCAAGCAGTTGTTTTTCTTCTGTGTTTCTACTCCCACAGTGAATGTGAATAGTGTTCTTTCTCTTAGATCCCTCTGAATTGTTCTGTATCACTGCATTGCCACTAATGAAGAAGTCCATTACATTCGATTGTACCACAGTGTATCAGTTTCTGTGTACAATGTTCTCCTGGTTCTGCTACTCTCTTCTCCTTTCTAGAAAGCTGTCCCCAGTCTTATCTTAGGAATGCATCTGTGGATCTTTGATATTCCAAAGGACCCCAAAACCTGTCTGTGAGCTTACACACAACAGAGAACAGAAGAGGTTTGCTGTTAAGATCAACCGAATTTAACCACATCCAAATTTACTCAGTAATCAATCATGTGGAATATTAGAAACATATACGCTAGTCTGGTCCATGAGCACTTTGCTCATTTAAGTCAGCTTTTGAATACATTGTTGATACTTTCATGATTCATTCAGACCTGGAAACCTTCAAATATGAGAAGTGGAACATTGTCTAAGAAAAATGGCAAGTTAGGAAGAAGCCACCTTGTCTTAAATAACTGTCAAACATAGGAATTTTATATTTGATGCCTGAGGCCATAGGGAGGCCCTGGGCTTATTTCAGGGTCATGTTGATGATGTGGAATACCAGCTCAGGAAAGAAACTAGTGATGGATGTATAGATTTCAGAGATATTTTCACAAAGATGTTAAGCACTGAAAGCTAATGAGGTCACCAAGAGAGAGGACATAGAAAAGAATTCCAAGAGTTCCACCAAAATTAGTGGGTATATATGACAGAAAGCAAAGTAAATTGAGAATGGTGACAAAAAATTTTTAAAAATTGAAATTGGATTTCATGAAACACAATTTCATATGTTCCCTAAACGAAAAAAAAAATCTGAAATGTAAAAAGCAAAGTTTCATCTACAACCATGTTTTTATAGTTTTTTAATATCAAATTTTTCATTGAAGCTCATTAAATTCATAATTAAGAAGAAAATTTAACAATGTAGATGCCATGTCTCCACAGTGCCTATTTTTTATAGAGGAGAGAGAAGTTTTTATAGAAGAGTCTTTTCCTTCAGAGTTTATTTAGAATTCATATATAGAGGTAAGTGTGAGTATAACAGTGTAATGTAATAAAATAATGTATAATGGGACTATACTCAGAGCAGAATATAAGTATCCCCACAAATGTCACAGTATGCATATATATATATACATATATATATGTATATATATATATGATATATATAAAATCTCTTGGAAGGAGCATGTCAAATCCTTGCTTTTTTATGGGAGTAGATTTCTTGGTCCAACCTACTTTCAGGCTATCAGACTTAAGTTTCCAGAGATAAGATATTATATTCAATTATTCAATTATTCAAATTATATTCAAAGTCTCTCAAGTGTCTAGGAGTAAATCTGCTGAAAAGAAATGTACTTTTCCATCTCATCATGGTACTTCTTGAGTTCCTATCCAATGTGTTTTCAATGTACACAGCTAGCCACTCAAGAAGTGTGATTTCCAAACACTGTGTGATTACACAATCAGTCTTTCATGAGGAACTTTTAAATCTTAACTATAACCTAGTGATAAGCCAAGTAATCTTAATTTAGATACCAACAAGGAGGCAACTAGGTGGGCAATGGATAAATTGCTGGGTCTGGGGTCAGGAATTCATCATCCTGATTTCAAATCTGGACACTTACTGTATTACCCTGGGCAAGTCATTTAAGCCTGTTTTATCCAGTTTCTTCATCTGTAAAATGAACTGAAGAATGAAATGGCAAAACCACTTCAGAATCTTTACCAAAAAAAACTCAAATGAGGACATAAAGAGCCAGTCATGACTAAAAATAATTGAACAAAAAATGCATAAATTATAAACTCACAATATGCCTTCAAACACAGATCATATTTTCCCAATTATGCATTCATTGTCTATGGTAAAGAGTGAACACACACACTAATAAGTAAAAAAAAAGTCTATGAAGAGGGAAATCTTTTTTTAATGTAACTTACAATTCGGTGCTGCGAGCTTCAATATTATTTATCCATTCAGCAACATCTCATCTTCTTCACATATAAATGTTTCTCTGATCAGTGTCTGAATGTTGATACTTGACATTTTTTTAACTGTAAAAAAAATCTCCTTTTCTTTTCTGGATATAACATTGCTCAGTTATAAAGAAGCACACCGCCCAAATTGATTTCTTTAAACCAGGTCACCAAGAAACAAAAGCTCCTGCAGAAACAACTTGATTTTTCCTAATTAAGCCAGAAGAGGCAGCAAGGAGCAAAGTGTCCTTATAAATGTTTCACAGAAGTGCAATTTCTGTCACTGGAACTCTTGGCCAATTAACTCAATTCTACCTCCACCTATCAAGAATCACTCAGCTGAAGTTTTCTTTCAGAGGGCTGCTTCTGACTGCCACAGCTTCATCAGAATACTTTTTGAGCCTCCTGGCTATATGTTCAATATTTCTCCTTAGGCTTCAATGTTTAAAATCTTTCACATGGGGCATATCAACTCCTTACTTCCCAATGGAATTGACTCTCTCATTCCAACCTGCTTTCCTACTATCAAGTCTAAGTTTCCAAAGATAAAATACTATTATTGGATTACCTTATCTGATATCTAAGGATAATTCCATTGAAAAGGAAATTCACTTCCTTTACTCATCACTGTAGTTCTTGAACCTTAGTCCAAAGTGTTTTTAGCCATTCTTCTATAATCTGTTTGCCTATCTTTTCCATGGCTTCAATGATAATCACCTTATTCTCAGTTATTCATCTTTCAAATACAAATCAAAACTTCACAAATTTCCCTTCTCAAATAAATAATTTTATGTGTGTATTTTTCCTAATTATATTTTAATTTTTAAATTGTTATATGGTCTTTTTTGATTTTGACCTCTTTAGTAAAAAAAAAACCTGTATATACAAAGTATCTGAAGTACTCATCATGTTGTGCAGTTCTGAAGTTTTTGAGTCTTTCATCTCTTTAATGCCACTGAAATTCTTTATGCTCAAATTTCTCTTCTTAATAAGTAAAAGACCTTTCTTTACTTTTTTCATGACATATAACTTCCTAAAAAAGTAAAATATCATTTTATATAATTCATGAAGATATTTGAAGTACTATGTTTTATAACATAAGATCTTTTTTTCTTTCATCTAAAGCTATAAATCCTGTCTGAATTCTGTTTTTCTTCATACACATGTATTAGCAGTTTATATAAAGTCAAGGATTTTTTTCTAATCCCCTTAGATGTCAAAGTGCTCATTTATACCATCATCAATATCCCTTTAAATATTTAAAGGACAGCATACCTTAAACTGGAATAGTGAAGAGACAAAAAGGGAAATAGTATGCTGGCCTAGGTTAAGGCAAAATAAGGGAAAAAGCTTAACTAATATAGCTTGAGACCTAGGGATGAAATCCAAGTTTCTAGTTAGAGGGAAAGGAGGATGAGTCTAGAATGCTGTTCTCTAGATCAATAAGAAATATACATTTTTTATATTAAAGATAGATCTTGCATTTCAAAATCTTAAATCAAAGGATATTCTCTTAATTCGGTTCATTTTCCTAACTTCAGTTCACTAAAAAAAAAAAAAGCTTATCTGTGAGACTAAACCATTTTCATTTGATAATGGACTACACTGATTTTCATTTGCTTTACTTATTTAATATTTTTTTTTTGTTTTAGACTCCTACATCGCAGGTATGTATTATGTCTATTTTATAATATTCAGTTTATAATGTGATATACTTGCCAACATGTTTTCAGTAATCAATTCTTTTTTTTTTCCTATGCTGAATTATAGATCAGATATTCCTTGAGTTTGGTGATAGGGTTCTGTTGTTGTTGTTGTTGTTGCTATATTTGTTTTTTAGACTCTACCTACTGTCATGGAATCAGTATTATCCCTCTATAAACATGAAATGTAGTAAAGGTTGCAAATAAATTCTGAGTAACTTTTTTGGGCTATGAACTGAACTAGGTTTTGTAGAGTATTCATTCATATAGTAATTCATTCAGCAAGCATTTATTCTACTCTGCAACTGAACCCCAAGTATCATGGGATCTATCCATCTGACTGGAAGCTGGGATAATCCATATAGGTTGTCTCCCCTATTTGAATGTGAGCCCCTTGAAAGGAAGGTCTGTCTTGCTTTCCTATTTGCAACTCCAATACTTAGCACAATATTTTGTACATAATAGATTCTGAATAAATATTTATTCATGTATTCATTATTACACACTTGAATTAAGGTGTTCCCTGTGAGGCTCTAGCATACAGCACTTGGGTGGAGGATGTTTAAGGTGAAATGAAGCCCACAGTCCTGCTTAGTGTGAGAGGAGGAGGGAGGGGAGGACTAAAGCCTGCCAACTAAAGCCTGCCAACTAAAGCTTGTCAACACTATGAGTGTAGATATATTAAATAATTTACAAGTTATAAGCAGGATCACTGGAAACCAGGGACAGGATTAGACATGGACTGAATACCATTTCCACAATTAAAGGCAAAAGTTTTCATAAAATTTCAGAACTCTCATTAATTTAATAACATGCCACAGTTCCAGAACACTGATGATGAATCATATTTCCTGCTTCTTGAATATGATAGAAAGGTGAAGGAATATGTGTGTATGTATATGTGTATTTTTGTATCTCTATTCTATTACTTTTGTATTATATTTAAGAAGTAGGAAATACTAATATAAGTGTACATATAACACTATGAATATATGTATTAAGAGTATTATCTTTGTTTTCCTTGGCTATGGCTATTTTCTTTTATTAAAGAAAAGTTTTTATTTATTTTTGGTAGGGTGGAGGGAGAATTAGAGGGAAATATACAAGTTATAAGCAAGATCCTGATAGAATAATTTTGTCCATGTATATCTCAATATCCTCATCTATAAAATAAGAAAGTAGGTGTAGATGTCTCCTACTATTCTTCTAGCTCTAAATCTATTAAATCCCTCAAATTATACTCTTTTTTAAAAGCCTTTCTTCAGCCTTTTCTTATAGATCTACTGGATATTATTTCCCATCTTCAACTCTGTGATCCAGACAAATTAAATTTCTCTATTCTTTTTCCACACAGCACTAATTATATGTCTAGAATATACTTCTTCCTCACCTCTGCCTCAGAATTCCTCCCTATGACATACCTTAAATTCCATCTTCTACAGGAGTCTTTCCTGATTTTCCTAAATGCTATTGACCTCTCTCCCAAAGGTAGTTTAACATAGTTAAATTTGTATTAATTTTATCTTTATTCTATTTCTTCCCATTAGGATATAAGCTCACATTAAGTATATATTGTTTCATTCATTGTGTTTGTATGTTTGTATCTCTGCTTTTGTTCAGAATGCCTGGTCATAAAAAGGGCTTAATAATACTTATGGGTTCATTTATTGATTAGACAGGGGAGTGGCAAAGATTATAATGAGATATTTGGAAAATTTCAGAACCCAAAAGCAGCAAAAACGTAATGCTACAAAGGACTAGGATTTAAGTAAAAGTAAATTCCAGTTCTGTTCTTCACCACTTTTTATCTTTGGCAGGTGATCTTACCTGGGAATTCAGTTTCAACATCTTCAAGGGGAAAGGATAGAGGATTAAATGGCTTGTAGAAACCTTTCTATTCCTATTTTGTCTAATGATAGTTGGACATTATATATCAGTGATAGCGAATCTTTTAGAAATTGTGTGCCATGCCCTGCTTCCAACTGAGTGCTGGGCATGCTCTGCCCCCTCACCCACCCCATAGAGGGTATGGAGAAAGCACTCTCATTGGGCTCCTAGGTGAAGGGGCAGTGAAGTGAGGAATGTCCTCAGAGAATATAGAGAGGGGGAGGGCAGTAGCCTGAGTACTCTGCTCCCCTCCAGCTCTGTCATCTGTGAGCCATTCCACCTTGCCCTCCATGTGTTCCCATTGGACTGCTAGGGAGAGGGGCAGGTGATGTTAAAGACTGTCCTCAGGCAAGATGGAGAGGGGGAACGGTGCATCTTCACCTGAGTCCCTCTACCTTTGTAGCAACAAACTCTTGGGATGGGGGTGGGAGAGGGGAGGGTGGTGAACATGTCTCCAGAGAGTGCTCTGTGTGTCATATTTGGCACCCATGTCATAGGTTTCCCATCATTGTCATATATCATCGTATCCAACCTCTTCACATAGAGGAAAAACAATAGAACATAAGTTCCTTGAAAACATGGATTCTTTTTTTTTTTGTCATTCTAGCAAGGTGCATTGGGATAAAGCCTGGGTCTGTGAAATCCTAGGAGAAAACTGCCTCTTCTATTGTTGGTTGGTACTTTATCAACAACCAATGGTCTTTGAAATTTGCATAAAGCTTTGAGAAGCTAAATCACTTCCTAAGGTCATATAAGCATTACGTGTCTGTAGATATTTCATAAGTACCTATTTAATTCAAATGAAGAACTGATTCCCAAAGAGGTAAAGTGGTCATCGCCACACAATGAGTAGGTGACAGTACCCAAAGCTCCAAACCAAGTCTTCAGATTCTTAGTCTGAAACTCTTTTCAGTATAGAATAGAATGTTTCCTCCTTGGATTGAGAGCCATTCCTACATGTACTATATAACTTAGGTCAAACAAGACCCAAGAGACTTCTTAGCTATGTGACCCTGGACAAGGCCCTTGCCCACCATTGCCTAGCCCTTTACTACTCTTCTGCCTTGGAACCAATACACAATATTGATTCTAAGACAGATGGTAAGTATTTGTTTTGTTTTGTTGAATTTTGTTTTTTAAAAGAATGCTTCCTCCTTCATGTAGGAGGGTGCAATAGGGCAAGTTTATTTGTATGTTTTATTTTGATGGCAGGAATTTTTAAAAATTAATTAATTTAGACTTCTGGTTAAGATGGCAGCTTAGAGAAAGCTAAAGTTCAGATCTCCGGAAAACCCTTCCCGACCGATCTCAAACTATAAGCTCCTAAGGCGCCGAAATTCAAAACGATCAACAGCACAGACCCTGGGAACCCTCCTCCTGGACCTGGACCCGGTTCAAAAGGTACGGCTCCCCTCAAAAGCCAGAACCCGAGATCACTCGGACCTCAGGGGTAGGAGCACAGAGTCCAAGGCTCCCGGAAGCCGCAGCCCGGCCAGGCTCAGAGAGCAGGGTCCTCGGAACAACAACCCCCAGGGCCTTCTACCTGAGTCCCGGTGAAAGTTACTGCCTGGGGCTTCCGCTGCAGAGAGCTGGTCGAAACAACAGCAACCCTCAGGGCGGGCAAGACAGCCTCACGGGCTGGATCCTGCTATCCAAGTCTCAGTGAAAGTCCTTGCCCTCGGAGCTTGGGGAAGCTGCAGCCCATCCCCCCGCAGACTGACGAAACAACCTCACGGCCAGCGATTCTGAAGGCAACTTCCGGAAAGCGAGCCGGGGGGAGAGTGTGGCCTCGTGGTCCGACCCTTCCATTCCAGTTCCAGTGAGGCATATTCAGTTTAACCAAGGGAAAGCTCATAGAACCAACATCTGCCCAGGACTAAAGCCTCTGAACACCAGACAGAGATAAGAAAAGCTAATCCTCCACATTCAGAGATGGCAAACTCCACAGAAGCACAGAAGCCCCAAAATACCAAGAAAAATAAGAAGAAAGGGGCGACTTTGGACACATTCTATGGAGCCAAAATACAAAATACAGAGCAGATAGAAGAAGATATACAAGAAAATTCTCCAAAATCTTCCAAAGGAAATAGAAACTCTCCACAAACCCATGAAGAATTTGAATCAGAAATGACCAAAAAGATGGACGCCCTCTGGGAGGAAAAGTGGGAAATAATGCAAAAGAAATTCACGCATCTACAAAACCAGTTTGACCAAACTGTAAAAGAAAACCAGGCTTTAAAGCAAGAACTAATAAAGCAAAGCCAAAACACCAAGAAATTAGAAGAGAACATAAAATATCTCACCGACAAGGTGATAGATCTGGAAAATAGAGGGAGAAAAGAAAATTTAAGAATAATTGGACTCCCAGAAAAGCCAGAAATAAACACCAAACTGGACATGGTGATACAAGATATAATCAAAGAAAATTGCCCAGAGATTCTAGAACAAGGGGGCAACACAGCCACTGACAGAGCTCACAGAACACCTTCTACACTAAGCCCCCAAAAGACAACTCCCAGGAATGTAATTGCCAAATTCCAAAGCTATCAAACAAAAGAAAAAATCCTACAGGAAGCCAGAAAAAGACAATTTAGATATAAAGGAATGCCAATCAGGGTCACACAAGACCTTGCAAGTTCTACTCTGAATGATCGTAAGGCATGGAACATGATCTTCAGAAAGGCAAGAGAGCTGGGGCTCCAACCAAGAATCAGCTACCCAGCAAAACTGACTATATACTTCCAAGGGAAAGTATGGGCATTCAACAAAATAGAAGACTTCCAACTTTTTGCAAAGAAAAGACCAGAGCTCTGTGGAAAGTTTGATACCGAAAATCAAAGAGCAAGGAATACCTGAAAAGGTAAATATTAAGGAAAGGGGAAAAATGTTATCTTCTTCTTTTACTCAAACTCTCTTCTATAAGGACTACATTTATATCAATCTATGTATACTAACATGTGGGGAAAATGTAATGTATAAATAAGGGGTAAAGAAAGACCAAATAGAATAATCGTTCTCACACAAAGATTCACATGGGAAGAGGAGGGGAAGAAAACTCCTATAAGAAGGAGAGGAAGGGGGGGGGGGGTTACTTAAACCTCAATCTCAGGGAAATCAACTCTGAGAGGGAAAAACATCCAGATCCATTGGGATCTTGAATTCTATCTTACCCAACAAGGGTAAGGAGAAGGGAAAACCAAGGGGGGGAGGGGGAGAGGGAGAACAAAAAGGGAGGGAAAGAGAGGGGGGAGGGGGAGGGAACAAAAAGGGAGGGACTAAAAAGGGAAACATCAAGGGAGGGGACAAGGGGGACTGATTCAAAGTAAATCACTGGACTAAAAGGTAGAGCCAAAGAAGAAAAGGTTAGAATTAGGGAAGGCAATCAAAATGCCAGGGAGTCCACAAATGACAATCATAACTTTCAACGTGAATGGGATGAACTCACCCATAAAACGTAGACGAATAGCAGAATGGATTAGAATCCAAAACCCTACCATATGTTGTCTTCAAGAAACACACATGAAGCGGGTTGACACCCACAAGGTCAGAATTAAAGGATGGAGTAAGACCTTCTGGGCCTCAACTGATAGAAAAAAGGCAGGAGTGGTAATCATGATATCTGATAAAGCCAATGCAAAAATAGACCTGATCAAAAGGGATAGGGAAGGTAATTATATTTTGTTAAAAGGGACTCTAGACAACTAGGAAATATCATTAATCAACATGTATGCACCAAATAACATAGCACCCAAATTTCTAATGGAGAAACTAGGAGAATTGAAGGAAGAAATAGACAATAAAAGCATACTAGTGGGAGACTTAAACCAACCATTATCAAATTTAGATAAATCGAATCAAAAAATAAATAAGAAAGAGGTAAAAGAAGTGAATGAAATCTTAGAAAAATTAGAATTAATAGACATATGGAGAAAAATAAATAGGGATAAAAAGGAATACACCTTCTTCTCAGCACCACATGGCACATTCACAAAAATTGACCATACATTAGGTCACATAGCACACAAATGCAAAAAAGCAGAAATAATGAATGCAGCCTTCTCAGATCACAAGGCAATAAAAATAATGATTAGTAATGGTACATGGAAAGCCAAATCTAAAACCAATTGGAAATTAAACAATATGATACTCCAAAACCGTTTAGTTAAAGAAGAAATCATAGAAACAATTAATAATTTCATCAAGGAAAATGACAATGGCGAAACATCCTTTCAAACCTTTTGGGATGCAGCCAAAGCGGTAATCAGAGGCAAATTCATATCCCTGAAAGCTTATATTAACAAACAAGGGAGAGCAGAGATCAATCAATTGGAAATGCAATTGAAAAAACTCGAAAGCGATCAAATTAAAAACCCCCAGCAGAAAACCAAATTAGAAATCCTAAAAATTAAGGGAGAAATTAATAAAATCGAAAGTGATAGAACTATTGATTTAATAAATAAGACAAGAAGCTGGTACTTTGAAAAAACAAACAAAATAGACAAAGTACTGGTCAATCTAATTAAAAAAAGGAAGGAAGAAAAGCAAATTCACAGCATTAAAGATGAAAAGGGGGACAGCACCTCCAATGAGGAGGAATTTAAGGCAATCATTAGAAATTACTTTGCCCAATTATATGGCAATAAATACACCAATTTAGGAGAAATGGATGAATATATACAAAAATACAAACTGCCTAGACTAACAGAAGAGGAAATAGAATTCTTAAATAATCCCATATCAGAAATTGAAATCCATCAAGCCATCAAAGAACTTCCTAAGAAAAAATCCCCAGGGCCTGATGGATTCACCTGTGAATTCTATCAAACATTCAGAGAACAGTTAACCCCAATACTATACAAACTATTTGACATAATAAGCAAAGAGGGAGTTCTACCAAACTCCTTTTACGACACAAACATGGTACTGATTCCAAAACCAGGCAGGTCAAAAACAGAGAAAGAAAACTATAGGCCAATCTCCCTAATGAATATAGATGCAAAAATCTTAAATAGGATACTAGCAAAAAGACTCTAGCAAGTGATCAGAAGGATCATTCACCATGATCAAGTAGGATTCATACCAGGGATGCAGGGCTGGTTCAACATTAGGAAAACCATCCACATAATTGACCACATCAACAAGCAAACTAGCAAGAACCACATGATTATCTCAATAGATGCAGAAAAAGCCTTGGATAAAATACAACACCCATTCCTATTAAAAACACTAGAAAGCATAGGAATAGAAGGGTCATTCCTAAAAATAATAAACAGTATATATCTAAAACCAACAGCTAATATCATCTGCAATGGGGATAAACTAGATGCATTCCCAATAAGATCAGGAGTGAAACAAGGATGCCCATTATCACCTCTACTATTTGACATTGTACTAGAAACACTAGCAGTAGCAATTAGAGAAGATAAAGGAATTGAAGGCATCAAAATAGGCAAGGAGGAGACCAAGTTATCACTCTTTGCGGATGACATGATGGTCTACTTAAAGAATCCTAGAGGTTCAACCAAAAAGCTAATTGAAATAATCAACAACTTTAGCAAAGTTGCAGGATACAAAATAAACCCACATAAATCATCAGCTTTTCTATATATCTCCAACACAGCTAAGCAGCAAGAACTAGAAAGAGAAATCCCATTCAAAATCACCTTAGACAAAATAAAATACCTAGGAATCTATCTCCCAAGACAAACACAGGAACTATATGAACACAACTACAAAACACTCGCCACACAACTAAAACTAGACTTGAACAAATGGAAAAACATTAACTGCTCATGGATAGGACGAGCCAATATAATAAAAGTCAAACAAACAAACGAGTTCCACAGTAGTGCACTGCACGGAAGGTAGGCAAAGTTAGGGCCTTTCCACACTAAAAGGAGGTGAAATTTCTCCTACCAATGGGCAAGCTCATCACTCCTCTGCCACTTTACCTACCTTGCCAGAATCTGAGTGAGCACAGGACAAACTTCTAAGGTCTAAGAGGGAGGCTGGCTGAGGTCAACACAGACTTACCCCTTAGAGAAACCTGACTTGGAACACCAGGAGGCTGAGGAAAAATTGAGATAGGCTGTGGAGCTTGGGGAGAGGGGGCAGCTCACAGCAAAATGCCATGGAGAACCAAAAAAAGCCTTAGGGCAGAAACTTTGACAGCACTTAATAGAGAGACTTGCCCCCATTCCATACCAAGGCCTCTTCCAGGCGATCTTTAAGTTCTCCAGGGCTGAACCTGCCTTTAAGTACAGTAAGACTAGGGACTCCAGGAGGCTAAGGAAATGTAGAGATAGGGTGTGGAGAAGTGGCTCAAAACAACACTCCACAGAGACCCAAAAAATAACCTGTGGGTAAAAAGCCTCTCTAGCTCTCAATCCAGAGGCTTGCCTACACCCCACACCCAGGCCTCTCCAAGGCAGTCTTTAAGTTATTAGGGGCTGGACCTGCCCCTTAGAGCATCTAGATACTGCTGAGGACTGGGAAAAATATCCTCAGCGCTAAAACCTCTCTGGAGCCCAATGCAAATATCACCCACATTCCTCACTTAGACATCTGGCCAGGAAGGAACAGGGCAATGGCCACCAACTCCCAGGAACTAAAATTCACAAGCACCAAAAAAATACAAAAGGAAAACCTTAACCCTTGATAATTTTTATGCAGAAAGAACCTAGACTAAAGAGAAGGTAGCAGAAGACGACAAACAATTAAACACATCCAAACCTTTGGAAAAAATGAGAGTTGCTTGCAAGTTCTTGAAGACTTTAAATCTGAGATTTTGAGAAAAATGGAAGAAATGTGGCAGGAAAAGCGGGAAATAGTTAAAAAAATAACACTTTAAAAGCTAGGATCTCCCATTTGGAAATTGAAGCCCTAAAATCAAATGAAATAATAAGCAAATTGAAGGCCACAAATGACCTGACATTAAGACATGAAGACATGAAAAGCAGGATAGATCAAATCAAAAAGGAAAATCAAAAGATCTTAGCTGAAAACTAGTCATTAAAAACTAAAATTGGGCAAGTAGAAGCCAATGACCTCACAAGACAGCAGGAATTAATATAGCAAAATCAAAAGAATGACAGTTTAGAAGGCAACACAAAATATCTCATTGAGAGGGTGGTTGACCTGGAAAACATCACAGAGAGACAATTTGAGAATCATAGGCCTACTTGAAAACCTGGAAACAAACAGAAACCTTGACATCATACCACAAGAAATTATCCAAGAAAATTGCCCTGAGGTTCTGCAACAAGAGGGCAAAATAGACATTGAAAGAGTCCATAGATCGCCTGCTTCACTAAATCCTCAAGAGACAACCCCCAGGAATGTAACTGTTAAATTCAAGAGCTTCCAAGTTAAGGAGAAAATATTTCAAGAAGCCAGAAAGAGACAATTCAGATATCAAGGAGCACCAATCAGGATTACACAGGATCTGGCAGCCTCCACCCTAAAAGACCACAAGGCTTGGAATATGATATTTAAAAAGGCAAGAGAATTGGGTCTATAACCAAGAATCACCTATCCACCAAAACTGACTATATACTTTCAGGGGAAAGTATGGGCATTCAATGAAATAGAAGACTTCTAAATATTTGTAAAGAAAAGACCAGAGCTAAACCAAAAATATGAAATCAAAATACAAAAACCAAGAGAAACATGAAAAGGTAAATGAAGCCAAATTGTTTATATTCCTATATGGAAAAATGTTATTTGTATCTCTCAAAAGTTGTATTCATTATTATAGTAATTAGAAGAATTATTCATAGGTAGAGATTGGGGTGCTAAGTGGTTTAAAATCATATGTAAAAAAGAAGAAGAAAGAAAGGGGGAGGATAGAAGACAGCACCAAGAGAAATCTGAAGGAATAAGAAAACTAGGATAAACTATACTACACAAAATGGCACATGAGAGTGTGAAGGGAAGAATACAACTATAAGAAGGAACAGAAGAGAGGGCTAAAAGGTAACACTCAAACCTTAATCTCAGGAGAATCAATTCCAAGAGGGAAGAGCATCTAGATCTACTGGGGTATAAAATTCTATCTTACCCTATAGGGAAGTTGAGAGGGGAAAACTAAGGGGGGGGGGGGAGTGGAGCAGGGAGTTTAAAAAAAAGGGAGGGAAAGAGAGGGGGAAGGGAATTTAATAGACCCTAAAAAAATAAAAGAGGAATAAAAATGGAGGGGGTGGAAAGAGAGGGTGGGGAGGGAAGCAATAACAGGGAGGGAGTATATGTGGGGTAGCTTTAAAAGACCCCAAAAGAAAAATAAGTGTGTAATAAGAAGGAAAGAGGAAAAAGAAAAGTAAAATAAGGGCGGGGATTGGGGGAGTGATTCAAAACAGAACACTTGTTTAGAAGGAAATAGTGAAAGAGGAAAGGGCAGGACGAGGGGAGAAAATCAAAATGTTGGGGAATACACAGGCAGTAATCATAACTTGAATGTGAATGGGATCAACTCACCCTTAAAGCTGAAACAAACAGCAGAATGGATTATAAAACAAAACCCTACTATATGTTGTTTACAAGAATCACACATGGGGCAGGTAGACACACATAGGTTAAGGGTCAAAGGCTGAAGAAAAATCTATTGGGCTTCAAATAAGAAAAAGAAGGTAGGAGTTACTATCATGATATCTGACAAAGCCAAAGTAAAAATAGATATGATTATAAAAGATAGGGAAGGTAATTTCATCCTGATAAAAGGCAGTATAGAAAAAGAGGAAATATCAGTACTCAACATGTATGCACCAAATGGTATAACATCCAAATTTTTAAAGGAAAAACTAGTGGAGTTGAAGTAGGAAATAGATAGTAACACTATAGTAGTGGGAGACTTGAACTTTCCTCTATCAGATCTAGATAAATCAAACCAAAAAATAAATGAGAAAGAGGCAAGAGATGTGAATGAAATCTTAGAAAAAATAGAGCTAATAGATAAGTGGAGAAAAATAAATAGGGATAAAAAGGAATGCCCCTTCTTTTCAGCAGGACATGGTACATTCACAAAGACTGACCATGTACTAGGGCATAAAATATGTCAAAAAAGTACAAGAAAGCAGAAATAATAAATGCAATCTTTTCAGATCATAATGCAATAAAATAATAATTAATAAGGGTATTTGGAGAGGCAAATCAAAAATTAATTGGAAATTTAATATGATTCTTCAAAATTGATTAAAGAACAAATCCTAAATATAATTAACAAATTAATTGAAGAAAATGACAATGATGAGACATCCTTTCAAAATCTATGGGATGCAGCCAAAGCAGTACCCAGGGAGAAATTTATATCCTTGAGTTCATATATTAACAAATTAGGGAGAGCAGAAGTCAAAGAATTGGATATGCAAGTTAAAAAAAATACTAGAAAGTGAACAAATTAAAAATCCTCAGATGAAAACTATATTAGAGATCCTAAAAATTAAAGAAGATATTAATAAAATAGTAAGTAGAAAAACTTTTGAATTAATAAACAAGACTAGAACCTGGTAATTTGAAAACAACAAATAAAATAGACAAAGTACTGGTCAATCTAAAAAAAAAAGTAAAGAAGAAAACCAAATTAACAGTATCAAATATGAAAAGGGACCTCACCTCTAATGAAGAGGAAATTAAGGCAATCATTAAAAAACTATTTTGCCCAATTATATGACATTAAATATGGCAATCTAGGTGATGTGGATGAATATTTATAAATATAAATGTCCCAGATTAACAGAAGAAATAGAATACTTAAATAACCTCATATAAGAAAAAGAAATTGAACAAGCCATCAAACTTCTAAGAAAAAATCCCCAGGGTCTGATGGATTCATAAGTGAGTTCCTATCAAACATTCAAAGAACAACTAATACTATAGAATAATTCCCAATTACTATACTATATATAGAAGAATCCCAATACTAAAGAAACTATTTGACATAATAAGCAAAGAAGGAGTTCTACCAAATTCCTTTTACGACACAAATATGGCATTGATTTCAAAACCAGGTAGGTCAAAAACAGAGAAAGAAAACTACAGACCAATCTCCTTAATGAGCATAGATGAAAAAATCTTAAGTAGAATACTAGCAAAAAGACTCCAGCAAGTGATCACAAAGGTTATTCATTATTATAAGGTAGGATTTTTACCAGGAATGAAAGGATGGTACAATATTAGGAAAACCATTCACATAATTGACCATATCACCAAGCAAACCAACAAAAATGACATGATTATCTCAATAGATGCAGAAAAAGCCTTTGACAAAATGCAACACATTCCTATGGAAAACACTGCAAAGTATAGCAATATACTTTGAACATATAGTTTTTTCTAAAAATAGTAAATAGTATATATCTAAAACCATCAGCCAGCATTATCTGCAATGGGGGAAATTTAGAAGCCTTCCCAATAAGATCAGGAGTGAAACAAAGATGTCCATTATCACCTCTATTATGTAACATAGTACTAGAAACACTAGCAGTAGCAATTAGAGAATAAATAGATATTGAAGGTATTAAAATAGATAATAAGGAGACCAAACTGTCACTCTTTGCAGATGATATGGTGGTCTACTTAAAGAATCCTATAGAATTATCCAAAAAGCTAGTCGAAAATAATCAACAACTTTAGCAAAGTTACAGGGTACAAGATAAATCCACATAAATCAGCATTTCTATATACTTCGAACTCATCCCAGCAGCAAAAGTTAGAAAGAGAAATTCCCTTTAAAATCACCCTAGACAATATAAAATACTTAGGTATCTAACAGCCAAGACAAACACAGGAACTGTATGAACATAATTATAAAGCACTTTCTACACAATTAAAACTAGATCTCAACAACTGGAAAAACATTAATTGCTCATAGGTAGGATGAGTTAACATAATAAAAATTACAATCCTACCCAAACTAATTTACTCCTTTTGTGCCATACCCATCAAACTACCCAAAAAATTGAATTTTTACTAAAGCAGAAGAAAAATCAATAACAAAGTTCATTTGGGAGAACAAAAGATCAAGAATATCCAGGGAAATAAGGAAAAAAATGTGAAGGAAGGTGGCCTAGCAGTACCAGATCTTAAACTGTACTATAAAAGAGGCGTCATTAAATAATATGTTACTGGCTAAGAGACAGAAAGAAGGATCAGTGGAATAGACTTGGGATAAGTGACCTCAGCAAGGCAGTCTATGACAAACCCAAAGATCCCAGCTCTTGGGACAAAAAAAGACTATTTGACAAAAACTGCTGGGAAAATTGGAAAAGAGTATGGGAGAGATTAGGTTTGGATCAACATCTCACACCCTACACCAAGATAAACTCAGAATGGGTGAATGACTTGAATATAAAGAAGGAAACTATAAGTCAATTAGGTGAACACAGAAGAGTATACTTCTCAGATCTTTGGGAAAGGAAAAATTTTAAGACCAAGCAAGAGTTAGAAAAAATTACAAAATGCAAAATAAATTATTTTTATTATATTAAATTAAAAAATTTTTGTACAAACAAAACCAATGCAATCAAAATTAGAAGGGAAGCAACAAACTGGGAAGCAACAGAAACCTCTGACAAAGGTCCAATCACTCAAATTTATAAGGAGCTAAATCAATTGTACAAAAAATCAAGCAATTCCCCAACTGATAAATGGGCAAGGGACATGCATAGGCAATTTGCAGTTAAAGAAATCAAAACTATTAATAAGCACATGAAAAAGTTTTCTAAATATCTGATAATCAGAGAAATGTACATCAAAACAACTCTACAGTATCACATCACACCTACTACTACAATTCACAACTCCACTAGCAATGCATTAATGTCCCGACTTTGCCACATGTCCTCCAGCATTCATTACTTTCCATTGCTGTCATGTTTGCCAATCTGGTAGGTGTGAGGTGCATCCTCAGAGTTGTATTGATTTGCAATTCTCTAATTATAAGAAATTTAGAACATTTTTTCATGTGTTTATTGATAGTTTTTATTTCTTTATGTGAAAATTGTTATTGGCAGGAATTTTATTTTATTTTATTTAGCCAATTTAGAATATTATTTCTTGGTTACAAGAATCATATTCTTTCCCTCCCTCCCTCCCCCACCCCTTCCAGTAGCCAATGTACAATTCCACTGGGTTTTACATGTGTCCTTGATCAGAACTTATTTCCATATTATTGATGTTTGCACTAGGATGTTCATTTAGAGTCTACATCCCTAATCATATTCCCATCAACCCATGTGATCAAGCAGTTGTTTTTCTTCTGTTTCTACTCCCATAGTTTTTCCTCTGAATGTGGATAGTGTTCTTTTTCATAGATCCTGCTGAGTTGCTCAGGATCACAGGAATTTTAAAGGCAGAGAGAATGAATGAAGCACCTATTAGACCAAGCAAACATGATGGATAAAAATGCCAACTTTGGAAAGTGGAGGATGAATTTGAACAATGAGAAACTCTAGACAAAAAGAATGGTGAAAGTTTGGCAGTATGTAGAAGTTGAGAAAGAGGAGTCACTGCTGAAACTGAAAATCAAATCAGGGTGAAATGAAACAGTGGAATCATTAACAGAAACAAGTATAGGTTTGTTTCAGTATTAATAAGTGGTAGGAACAAGGTCATGGCTTGACAGATGACTTCCATTAACACATTTTTCTCTACCTTCTATAAAACGTCCACCTCCAGGATTCTTGCTGATCTAGTCCATTCCTGACTGTCCACTACTCTGCAGCAGTGAATCACACTTCAATTATTTCTACTTCCAACCTCTGACCCACTTGTTGCAGAGCACAGACAGATTCCAGAAGCCAAGAATCTGTTCATTGATGCCCAGTTGAACTTTGAGGAGTATATAAAGTATTTCCATGAAGTTCACAATACACAAAATCATATTTACACAATTATTGTTTTCCTAAGTTTATAAAGGATAAAGCTATTTTTCATTACCATTTTGGCATAAGAAATGGAGTGATAATCTTGGGCCCCTGCTCCCATCCCCTAAGTTAAAACTATTTATCCACCTATGTGTTGCTTATGAACTTTAAATTTATATATGTGTATATATATATATATATGTATATATATACACTCACATGAGTTAGCTATTATTATCATCTCAAACCCTGAGACTGGGGTCCTACTTTACTCATTCCACAGTCCTTTTATGTCCTAGAGACTTGCTTTTGAATGATAGACCTCATAAATTGGTCCTCATTTACATCTTCTACAAGGCACTGCTGCTTAAACGTTTGTTTATTGTCTGACATTAGACATTATTAATGCTCCATCCACCTACCAAGATGTTGTCATGTGGCCTATTTTTAAATTATTTGATACCAATGGAATGCTTTAATCTATTCCTATTATCATTGGAAGCTCCCTAAATTGTATGTCCTGCTCTTGTGTATTTATCTGGTCTGGAGTTCCCAGACATCCCTTTCCAACCAGTCTGATATTTCCTACCACCAACTCAGATCAGATTCAGGAGATAAATCACGTGGCATCATCCCTTAACAACATAAAATAGTTTAAAATTTTAAAAGTAATTTCACATATTTTGAGCTCATATGAGAAAATCCTGTGGGTAAGACTGGACTGGTATATTTATTCCTATGTTATAGATGAAGAAATAAAGGCATAGAGAAGCTGGAAGTCAGCTGATGAGTAATAGGGTTCTGAACAGAAGCCAAGTCTTGTGACTCATACCCCAATTATACTTCTGAAATACTCCTTAGTAATGATAATAATTACTCATATTTACACAATACTTTTGTGTTTGCAAAGAATTATATACATATATATATATATTTATGTGTGTGTATATCTATATCTATCTATGTATTTTTTACATATGTACAGATATATAAATACTTTAATCCTCACCATAGCACTATGGCATAGTTGCTATTATTTTACCTATGTTACAGATGAGGAAACTGAGATTTAATGTTAAAGTTAAATGATATGCCCAGGATCATATACTTAGTAAATGTCTTGAGAAAGAACTCACAGGCTTCTCCTGACTCCAAGTCTACCCTCTAACTACTGTGCCAGCCAAATGGCATTATAGAATAGAATTCTGTATGTGTGCTATTTCATGGTTTCAGAAAATATTAATATTACAATACTGAGGAACTATAGTAAAAAAAAAATAAAGGTTAACCATGCCTCAAGGCTGAACTTTTCTTGTTTGCCTTTCATCATAACTGCTTTCAGTTTCTTCAGCTAGACAATCTCTTATTGAAAGTCATCTGTATTTGTTGAAAGATAATAGGGGACTTTATTTCCTCCATGATTTTTTCCCTCTAGTGTAAGGGATATGTTTCTACTCTTGCAACATAAAGAGCATGGAAATATGTATTGTATGATAACACATGTCCAATTTGTATCACATTACTTGCCTCTTGGAGAGGAGGAAAGGATAGAAGGAGGGAGAGAACTGGGATCACAAAATGTCAGAAAATTGATTCAACATGGAATTGACATATAAAAAATAAAATTGAATAAAACTTATTTTAAAAAGAAATGGGATAGTAGGATCAAAATCTATTCTTTAAAGACACCCTCTTTCTTTCAGAGGATTCTCTTATTGGCCAAGTCCTCATGACTATTTAGCTATAAACTGTCATATTATCAAAAATCTGAGTGCAAATTTCTTAACTGAACAACTGACCCATTCTGACTTGACTAAAGTTCTTAGAAATATTTACCTCAATATATTTTCCCAGAAGCCAAAACATGTATTCTCCTGGATATTAATAACAAGGAAAGACTGGATGCATCCTAATTTCTGACAGCTTTTTCTGGTCAAATAGATGGAGGACAAGTGAATGAACCAGAATATCCTTCTTTATATCTAAATCACCTTGTCTTTCTCCCTCAGCAAATATGTACCTAGAAGAAATAACACACAAGAAGAAAATTACTTCTTAAAAATAGAAACTAAACCAAATTCCCATCTGTACTAAAATAATTTACTTTGCAATGAAGTATTTTTTAAACTTCTTCAAGGTATCCAATGGGATATCATTTAAAACAAATTTAACTCAGTTTCCTGGATTTGAATGCTTTTCATCCAGCTAGAAGACAAATTTTAGGACATAAAATTTGATGCTGCCTCTCACTTCAATAACTTCCTTATTTTATATGAAACTCAAAGAAGGATAAAAATTTTGTTTTCCTTGTTTCAAAAAAAGTTACTTTGTGCCATATGTCCTTGCTTCATTTCATTCCAGATTCATATTCCTTAATTCTCCTCCTCCCAAAAAAGTGTGTGTGTGTATGTGTGTGTATTTAGACTAGAAGAAAATTATTTCAAGCATTCATCTAAATTACTAATTAACTTGATTCTATTAAAAGATGTTGAAAATAAAGGTGGTATTAGTGATTTAAAAGATATTGAAATTTCATAAAGGAGAATCTACAGAAATATTTAAAAGAGAAAATATGTAGTAAAAAAAAAAAGCTCTTAGGAAACACAATCTGAAAAATCAGCAGAATTCTTTTTACCTGAAGCTACACTGAATTATTTGTTCACCACACTAGTGAACCCCAGGAACTCTGTGAAAGCTAAGAGAGTACCTACCGTTGGCTTGCTACTCATTCTCTTAATGGAAATTTCTACGTGCCTCCTGAAGGCTTCCACTGAAGAATCAACTTACAGTGTGTGATTGTCTAAGCCAAAAGAAAAAAAAAATACACTTCAACTTCTGAAATGGAAGGTTAAGTAAATTTAAAGTGAGATCACTGCTTTATGTCATCAGTTGGAACATGATTTGCAGGGATTAGAGATAAGTGAAGCCTGGGGCTGATTTAGATGAATAAAACTTTGGGAGCTACAGAAATTAGGAAGTAGAGAGAAATACCAAAGCAATAAAAGCATAAAATGGCACTTTGTAATTATTTTCTCCTCCTTATATCCTACTCCTCCCCACCAAGAATCAAAGATTAAGATGGGGAAAAAAACTACTCTAACTGCTCATATCTTCACTAATGACATACTGATAAAGTGTATTAGTCTACAATCTCAACTTGTGACTCATTGAATTGTTCCAAAAGAAACAAAGTAACATTTTTGTCTGTGAAAGAAAAAGAAAGAATATTATCTATAAGTAGAGGTTTATCTTATAGCTGCTACATGTTATTTAGGTACAAATTTCTAATTTCTTCCATATAAGATATACACTTTAGCAAAACCATTTTGATACACAAATTTATATATTAAAGTGGTATCAGAATGTAGATAGATAAATGGATAAATTAGTTGACAGATGAATAGATCAGCAGATCAGTCAATAGATAGATAGCCAGATAGAGATATGGGGGAGTATATTGAGAACTAAAGACAGAAAAAACAGACAGAGACAAAGGGAGAAGTAAACAATCTTATCATTTTTAATGAGTTGGCAGACTTGGGCTCTATTTTGTATGGTCTTTGAGCTATTTTTTAAAATGAATTTTTAAATGTAGTAAAATTTACTTTAAAATGTTAAAAAATATTCTTAGCTGAGGTTGTACAAAAACAAATAAAGTCTTGGTAGCAGCTGCTGATTCCTATAAGGAATACATTAATGGAGAGAAATCATTATAAAAAGATTTGATATCTTTTGTTTTCACATCATTTTCATTTCTAAATATATGGTTCCTCACTCTCTTATCGAGGAACTATCAATGGCAGACAACAAAGAATTTTTAAAAATGAAAGAATAAGAGAAAATGGCTCAGCAAAATAAATTAGCCCAGTCTTATAGAATCTGCAATGTTCCACACCAACAGGTTCAAATCTCCACAAAGAAAAGGAGGTGTATTTTCTCCAAAACTATGCTGAAATTAACTACTTTGTTGTTGTTCAATTGTTTTTTTTTTAGTTATTCCTGGTTCTTCAGGACCCCATTTGAGGTTTTTTTTTTTGTGGCAAAGATAATGGAATGATTCAGTTATTTCCTTTTCCAGCTCATTTTATAAATAAGTAACTGAGGCAAACTGGATCAAGTGACTTGTCAAGAGGTCACAAAGCTAGTAAATGTCTACAGTTAGATTTGAACTCATGAAGATGAATCTCCCAAACTCTAGGATCAGCACTCTAACCACTGTGACACCTAGCTGCCCATATATACTTTAGTAGTCAGCAATTAGTTGATGAATTTGTATTACTTCACTTAATATTTATCCTCTATATACTTATTTGTGTACTGGTTGGCTCCCCCATTCTAATGTAAGCTCCTTGTGAAGAAGGATTATTTCATGCTCAGTAATGCATTCCTAGAACTAGCATGATGCTTAACATATTAAAAAATGACTGAGCTACCAGGTTGGTGAGTTGAGATGCTTTTATTCTGGATAAACAGTAAATTTTAGGGAAGGAATAAATAGGACTTGAAAAAAAGAGACTATAGTGCTGCAGTATTACTCTGCCTAAAACCCTTATCCTAGAAATCACTAGAGCATGCCACAATAGAAATTCCAAAAGAACAAAGCCCAGGCACTCAAGGGAATTTAGGCAAAGCATTACATTATACCACAATGCCCCCTGACAAGCAAGCTTAACAGAAATATAACTATGTGAGATGACACACTGACATCTTGGGCCAACCTGGACACAGAAAGGAAAAACTTTCTGTGTAAAAGAAACACAAACTACAGATATTTCTACCTCTGTTACCTATGGATATAAATGCATTGAGAACAGGTTCTCTTTTGTTTTAATGGGCATTTCAGCAGGACTTAGCCCATAGTAGAATCTTAATAAATTATTTTGTAAAATTTTCACTTAAAAAATTAAGACGAAGTAGTTATACAGTCATTATCTTATCTACTTATGCAAATTCATGACATTTTCCATATTTTTCATTGTCTCTGTGTCTTAGGATCCTTGACTCACATCAAGATTCAGGTGCTATCTCCTATGGTAAGCTTTTCTTAAACATTTTGTTCCTTATTTAATAGTCTTCTTGTCTTTTCCAAGCTATTTTGTCTTTACTTACCTGATTCCCAGTTGTATTTCTTCCCATAGTATGTGAAGGCCTTGATGTCTTCCTCTCAATATTTTTCCAATTCTTTTTTATTTATTTGCATTTATGTAGATTTTTAAAATTTTCTTTGTTTCATTCAAATATCCAGTTAACTCCCTCTCCCCTCCCCCATTAGAGAAGACATCATTTGACAAAAAGATGTATATATACATATATATAAACTATGTCTTACTTGTTTCTATTTATTAATTCTTTCACTGGGTGATGGACATACACAAGTCATTCTATAAACAATATTTCAGTTTTGTATATAATCTTCTCTTAGATCTACTCATCTCACTCTTCATAATTTCATGTAGGCGATTTTATTTTTGCCCCAAATTAATCTGCTCGTTATATTTTACAACACAGTAGCAGAGCATCTCCATAACTGGTAAGTATTCAGTAAATATTTCTTAGATTGAACTGAACTGAATTGTTAGTGGCAACAATCCTGGAGGAAAATAGTACAAATGGAAAGAGTGAGGTTTCTTGAAACTTAAGTGACTTCTTACCAAAACTACTTTTCTGTCTTATTATTGTGTAGAATGAAAATTGTGTATTATTTCCTAATATACATTGATTAGTATTAAAAATTGTAGATTGGCAGCCTCCTATAGAAAAATAGTGAAGTTAGGTGCCCTCCACTAGCAGACATCAATCTCTCCTTGTGAAGAGTAGAAGAAACCCCCTCCCCAGCAGCTTTATACATACATATTAATAGAGTCCTTTAATATACTCTTTTAAATGTGGCTAAGAGACTGCCCCCCTTTTCTTCTATGGGAAGAAGTTTAGGGGTGACCTAATTCCTATGAGAGAAATCTCAAAACTTACAAGTTATAATCTTGACTACATGTCCCAAGAAATGTTGCAATGCTGTGGCACAAGTAATATTTCCAAGTGTTTCCTGAATTTGATAAATCTTTGGACAGCCCTAAAACACTGACTCAACTAAAAAATACAAACCTAAGGCCTGAATTGTTGCAATCTGGTAAATCCTTGGACAGGAAGGAAGATGGAAAGAAGAGGTTACAGATGATGGGAAAGTAGAGGTAGCATTGTGTTGAATCCCTATGAAATTTGAATAAACCTAGGCATTGATGTCCACTGTGTCTGGGACCTCAGACTGTGGAGCCATTCTCTCTCTCTCTCTCTCTCTCTCTCTCTCTCTCTCTCTCTCTCTCTCTCTCTCTCTCTCTCTCTCTCTCTCTCTCTCTCTCTCGCCCCTTGTAAGCATGCTACCTATGTCCAGGTAGTATGCCTCACCCATGTCCCCTTGCCTACCCCAGCCTTGTGAGTTTGCTACTTATGCCAAGGTAGCCCACCCCACTACTCTGAGGACACTGTCTAAGACCCAGACAGGGTCCTTCACTGTATGCACCTCCCTATGCCTCTGAAAAAAAAGCCACCTAAACTCTGTCAACATCAAGCTTCTTGTCTGCTCATTAGAGTGTTTTTGGGGGATGAGCTCCCCCCTCAATTTCATTCCACACATTATCCAGAGCTCTTTTTTCCCCTACATATGGTTTCTTCTATTGGGAGATACCTTAAAAAAACCAGATAACATAAATTAAATTATTTTTTATTAATCCTCAAAGTAAATTGTAATGAAGTGACCTCTCAAAGGGTCCTTCAAGATCACAATCAATCCAAAGTTCACTTGAATTGATAGAAAAATAAAACAATTTTCCTTAAACTTAGAGAAGCCTAAATTGTATGTCAGAAATGAATTCTTATACATATTTTTTGAAAAAAATGCTCAGACGTTTCACTGTAATCTTTGGGGGAAGGGGGAAGAGGGAAGAAATAAGTTGAATACTGATCAGTCAATAAATACTCAGTGCTTTGTTTATTGACAATATACAAATACAAAAATTATTGGCAGAGTGTATAAAGATTGTAAAGAATGTTCCTTACAAAAGTCAATGTGTAGAAGACAAGTAGAGTTGAAAGTTCCCCTGGTTTGAGTGAGAGTTGTTGCTTTTCAGTCATTTCAGTTGCTATATTCAAATATTTGCTTTGCTACTTACTGGTTTGAGGAGGAAGTCATTTAATTTTTCTGAGCCTTCCTCATGTATAAATGAAAGGATTGATCTTGACATTTACTGTCCCATTCAGCTGCAAATCTAGAATACCATTAAAGCAAATATTATAATTCCAATTTTACCATTGAGAAAAATTAGTTTTAGACAATTGTCTGGCTTTCTTAAAGAGAACTAAAATTTTGAACCCACTGACACTATTTCAAGCACTGTTAACTCTACAGTGCACTACCTTTGAGTATTATAGATATATTAAAAGTGTTCAAAGTGAATGTATATAATATATATAATTATACATACATTTATATATTATAATGTATAAATTATATATATAACACCTATATATAATATAACATATTTATATATTCATTCAAATTGATTTTAGGAGTGGTTTTGGATTTTTGTTTCCCACTCCTTTCTATTTTCAGAGTTCCCAAGGACTTTTTTTTTATTAACTTGATAAAGTAACTTGGGAAAAGAAGCAAAAAGCAGAGCCATTGGTTAAAACTCAAAATGAAAAAGAAATCCTCAAAATCCTCCCTGTTAATGTGAATGCCATTATATTTAGGAATGAGATAGAGATCATAAGACAGAAAAGTCTGATCTCACCTGTTTTCAATGCCTGAGGTTTATCCAAGTCCAATTTAAGACTTTTTTGAAGAAAGAGAAACAATGCTGCCTGGGACACTGAGAAAAATCGATGATACCATCTAACTACATGGAGAGCTGAATTCTTTTCCTTCCATACCACAGCTTGTCTGACCTGACCTCTCCACTTCACTACCCTGTCCACCTACCACCAACAGCAAAGCTTTTCTGAAAAAAAAGTAAGGCAGATACTAAGATCCTGGAAGCCAAAGTATCCATAAGAGCTGTTTGATGATGACAGTTTCGATGCAAGATAAATGGAAATGATAACTGGGGGAAATGGTAGACACTTAAGGGATTTTCCCAAAAGAATGGAAACCATTCAAGTAGCAAGGGAAATAATATGAATTCCCAGCAGCAAGCATGCAACTATACTTATGGATCAGCTCTCCAGGCATGCAGAATTGCCTTTGTGCAAACACTTCCTACAGTTATTAACTGTAATGCCAAACAGCATCTCTAACTACTGCTGCAATGTGTGCATTTTTCTGCTCTTAGCAATTTTAGAAGCCAAGATATTCTGAGAGAATGAATTCATAGACATCGTAGAGGGTGATAGAAAACCTGGTCAACAAAAAAGTCATACCGAGTCTTCGTTTGAACTTAATCATCAAAACAAAAAACAAAACAACAACAACAAATCAGGACAGCAAGATTTGCACATGCATATGTTTGCTTTGCCAATTGATATGACTTGTAAGTAGGAGTGATTACATGTGTTATCATGCTATCAACTGATTGGTAAAGGTTACTTTTAAAAAAGTTTCATTCTAAAACTATGTTGGCTATGAAGATTAACTCAAAACTGTAGGGTAATTGTGAAAAATAAAAGATTACAAGACAGAAAAAAATCTGGACTTGCAAAATGTTTGAGTAGGACACAATGAAATTGTAATTAACCCAAGGGGGAAAATAATATCCAAAAGTTTTAGATTATTAAATAAAAAGAACCAATGGACTCTTTATAAAAGATGTTTCTCACTTCATCAGTGTAAAAGTTTTGATGTGAGGCATATTTCCTTTCTAAAATAGAAAATTGGAGAGAGAGAGAGAGAGACAGAGAGAGAGAGAGAGAGAGAGAGAAAGAGAGAGAGAGAGAGAGAGAGAGAGAGGGAAGGAGGCAAAGAGAAAGAGAGAGAGACACACAGAGACAGAGACAGAGAGAATTTATAATGTCTATGATTTCATTTTTGTGACACAATATCCTGCATCTTTATGGCTTTTCACTTTTATCAATAAATCCTTCACACATGAGATGAGGGTTAGTGACCTCACTTGAATTGGCATATGCAGTAGCTTTTTGTGTGGTTTGACTAATGTTTTACACAAAAATTTCTCATGATATCCTTTTCTTTGCGAGGCACAGTGGCATAGTGGATGGAGGCCACTCTTTCAGTCAGGCACGCCTAGTTAATGATTTTGATGTTTAATTCTGGACAACCCTAGCAAATTCTACAGGGTCATACATATTAGGAGACATTGTACCTATCTTCAATTAAATATGTGTAAAGGAGTATAAGATGATGTACTAAATTATATTGACAGCTCAGACTGATCTTTTCAAGAGAAAACAACCTCTTGCTACTAACATACAATTTACAAGATAATAAAATTATAAAAGCATTTTGAATTTGACTTGATGGTAGCATTTTCACTATTCATTACAGGAAAACTATGATTTTTAGATTAAAATAATGATGATGTTAAGGAGGAGGCAATTAATGATAATTTAATGAAGATTATGATGGATTTTAGGATGATAAAAATAATAAACAATAATATTATCATAATAGTTCCTGGCCTTCTATGTCAGCATTTGAGAGTTATATCAACATATTTGAAGTCTAAAATTTTATTTTTAATTGTCAAATTAGTTTCCCCCATGTGGAAATGAATGCTATACCTTTCATGTTCATGCTTACACAAACAAAAAAAAATCTTATAAATATGCTCATGTGACTACTGAAATTAAAATTTATATATATTCAGTTCATAGCCCTATTGCATTCTAAAGATAATCTTGCTTGACAATTAGAAAATATTAATTATAAAACATATAGAAAATGTCTGTGAAGATCCCAGAAAAGAGTGCTACCATTGCATTTCAACTTCAGTTTTGATGGAGTCTATTACTTTGAACTTCCCATAAAACTGACTCATAGATAGATAACCTTACTTGGGTTTTAAAATTTTATTTACAGTTCAATGATCATCCTAATAAGCCTTTTTCTTATATAGTACAGATATTTTAGGATTCCATAAATTGAGGAGAGAGAGATGAGCTTCATAAAGACAGACACATTATCAGCACAAAGAAATAACAAGTTTTTTCCCCTACACACTTGATTTTCCTTGACTAATAGAATGTAGGAAATAGAAAAAATATAAAAATCAAACAGTTTGATAGGTACTGACATAAATATTTATTTAACAAATATTTAATTATCTACTTTAGACAAGCTGACAGTTGGTCATGTTGGTTAGAAAGCTGGCATTGAAGGCAAGATGGCTTAGGTTAGAATACCTCCTATGACAGATACATATTGCCTTTGGGTCCTGTGTGTAAATCACTTTATCTTCCAGTATCTTAAGGCAACTCTAAGACAATCTATGCAGAGCAGTCACTGTTCCGTATTGACAGGAAGTTTCTTCAACAGATACCCCCAACACAGATTAAATCAAAATTGGACAAACTACTCAAGTCAATATTCTTTAAGGGCATCACAATGGAATACGTGGCCAAGATCCAGTGACAAGCACTGACTATGCTCTTTATGCTCTTGCTCAGCACCAGGCACTGTCCTGAGTCCTGATGATAAAAAGATAAAGTCAAAACCCTTCCTGCCTGCTACATGCTTACAACACACACAGACACACACACACACACACACACACAAGATATGTAAAAAATAGAGAGAAGGTAAACTTGGAGGGGAAAATAGTAACTTGAGGAGACCAGAAAACAGGTTTGGACTTTTCAAATGAAGAGCTTTAAATGAAAGATCAGTTTATACATGATAAATATGACCATTTAGCCATAAAATAAAGCTCAAATTACTTTTAGTATCTCCAGTTTAAAATATCAAGGGATCCTGTGATAAAAGCTAGGAAGCTTTCCTAGGGAGTGTGTGTGTCTGTGCACATATTCAAAAACTCATACCTTGAAAGCCAAACTTCACTTACATAGTAAATTCACTTATAAGGGACCTTTTACTCCCTGATGGAGAAATCAGATAATATTGTAAATAATTTCAATCACATAGATGCCTTGAGTTTAGCATAACACATTGCACTAAATGATGTTTGCCTAGCTCAGATTGATATTTTCAAAAGGAAAATTGATTCTGTCTAGTTCCATGTTGAGTGAAGAAGCCCTGGTCTCTCTCTTGCTTATCAAACAATTTTGAAATGAGCAAGCAGGTCGTCTACTGAGTGAGGTTTTGGCATCACACTCTAATACCGTACTAATAAATTCATGTTGCTAGGGAGCCAGGCTTATGAACCTTCAGAAAGACTTGCAAGATATGTCAGCAGTGGGTTATTAAGTATAAAGAAAAGAGATTATGCTATCACTAATAACTAATATACTTTAATCTTCTATCATAAAGCCGCTAGTAATTCTTTGGAAGAAATTGGGGAATCTAGCTTATTATGATCATTTAAAATGAGGTCTTGAATTACTATAGGTACTGATCTGCCTACCATAGCTGGCACATAGTAGCTCTTCATAAATATTATTGACTGATTTTACATTAATAATCATCTAACTCTAATAATCATATCACATTTTAGCAGGACATCCATCTTAGGATGTTATGTGCACTTGTTATATGTGACATTTTAAGATAATCTGAGTTAGATTGAAAAAAACAACAACAAATGAACAATGCCTTCCAGATGGAATGCCCTTTACCTCCATATCCATTCAATGTCAGAATAAGAATCATTTTAAGAATGAACTAAAATGACTTCTACAGGAAAATTTCCATAGTCTTTTCAAGAGACAAAGATCTCTCCTTCCCCTGATCTCATAGGGTTCCACTGAACCACCCAGCTGTCCCTATAATAACTCACTGATAATTAATATGGTAGCTCACATCCTTGAGATTATGACTTAAGTACTATCCTAGGAATACATTCTTAATCTGGTTACATACCAAGACTTTTACCTGGGACTAGATTCTTACTACAAATTATACATTTTTAAGGTATCAGATGAATAGAATTCTTAAGTAAATGAAATGAGAAGCTTCTGAATTAAATTTCCTTCTTGCATCACCCCATTCCCCCCTTCACTCCTTCTAATATTATTGAGGGTTGGTTCAATACAGACTAAGAATAGCACAGATTTCTATAGAGGGCATCCCTCTAAAGGCAACACATGGACCAGAGGAGACATTCCTCTACTGAAGTGCACAGATGGCAAGATGGGGAAGGAGTGGAAAGGAAAGAGATAACCAAACACTGGCACAGAAGTTTCAGAAACCATTGGTAATGGATGCTGATTGTTCAACAGTTGTGGATCTGAGGTTATGGCAATGTTCTCTTTTTGAGGATTGTCCCCAGGAAAGTGTCCTTTGTAGTGGCTGCAGAAAGCTGTCCTTTGCAGATGGGCAACATGGGGTGATTGAATGTTGGCTCCATGCAGGAATAAGGACCACTGGTGATGATAGTCCAGAGTTACAGGAGTAGCCTAGAAAGGAAATTCTGAGACAGTACATATCTAGATAGTTCTTCAGGTGATATGGTTGTTATATCTAACCAAATCACAGTTTCTGGAATAGTTGGTGTGGTAAGCAGGGTCAAAGTCAGAGTCAAATATTCACATATAGACTTGGTAGTTTTTCTTGGTAGTTAAAGCCATACAGATGGTATGCTGTAATTTCAAGGGAATAGAATCAACTTCTCTTGTGTGAGCTGAACGATGAATGATATTGAGGGCTTTGGGCATGGCTGGTTTGATAGGAAATGTCTCCTGTCCCTGCTTGTGGTGTGAAGAGACTAGAAGGATCTGCTTCCTCATACCCAGAGTTTTATGGCTAAGTAGGTTCTTGTGGAAAGGATACTTCCAAATATGACACTTGTAAAAGAAAGGTTTAGGGTTAGGGTTAGAAGGAAGAAATGAGCTACAAATAAGTTCCTTGCTTAATCTTGGGCAGAGACTATAAAGAGAGATGGGAATGATAAAGTGAATCAGTATGTCTCAAAATTGAATTAGATTAAAAACTGAGTCAGAATGGAGAAGTGAAGTAAAAGTAATTTTAAAGGAATTAAATGAAAAGAAATGAGAGATCTAAACAAAGACACAATATGAGAGACATCCTGGTTCACTAAGAAATCTAAGAATTCTAAAAGGAGGATCTGGAAGGAGTACATAAGTCAATGGTTTGAAGAAGTTCAAAGAAGACTTTCAGAAAAAAAAGGGTAAGGAAACAATTATTAATCTCTTAATTTAAAAGAGTAATTTATAAAGAGGTATATAATTAGCATTGAGATTTTGAATTTTTAGGCTAGACTGTTCTACCAGGTTTTCCCATTCTTGGTACAAATTCTAGCACTTTAAGAAACTATATGAACTTTTTATTTGAATCTCTTAATGTGATCTGACTCATATACAGTTTCTTTATACTATCCTTTATGGGAGTGCTAAAGTATGTGTTTGAAATAAAAAGAGTAAAAGAAGCATAATAGAGCTATAGTCAGACTTTTAGCAATAGTTTAGGTGAATTTATAACATTGCAGTATACAATATAATTCACAAGTCCCTCAAGTTCCAAAATAACAGAAAAACTTATTTCTAAATTGTATCAGGCAACAGACTAAAAGTGAAATAAAATAGAATTTAAACAGAAATTTGAATATAGGACAAGTATTTAAAAATCTGAAGAATGGTGTGGACAATTATTATTTCCTCAATTAAATGATGACAAGGATATCATGAGAAGTTTTCAGAGCAAAGTTTTTGTAAAAATATTTAGTTTTTAGGCAGTACTTTGAAAGAAGTAAATTGTTTCAGCTTAACATTCTAAACATTTCTTTTGAAATTTAACTCTAACAAGATTTTTAACAGGGATTCATTTTGAGCATTCCTCTGAAAACTCAAACCTTAATTCCCTTTTTTCTATGATGCAAACCATTAACGAAGTCTGACAATATCAAAATTCTTTAAGGAGTGTACCTAGTGCTATGTTGATAGATTTTGCATTTCACTTAACCTCTCATCATTAATTTATCATGTTTTATTTGATTTACCAAATCTAAGATCATTAAAGGGTATGAGGTTATTGAAACAAAAACACAACAATAGAATGTCAGAGAGAAAAAAAATGTTCTCTTTTCTGTAATTTCTAACAACAGGAAAGCAAATAAGAGAAACAAAGTCTCCAAGTCAAAAAGAAATGGGTTTATTGACAGAGGGCTGGTCTCACAAAAAAGCTGACTTCTGGTCAAGACAAAAGACCCAGAGTCCTGTAAGAGGCCTTCTTTTATACTGAAAGAATATCATAACTTATATACCAAGTTAAAAATAAGTCAGAACAACAGTAAAACTGGCTTAAAATAGAGGGATGCAGAAGCAATGTTCTTTGGTTGAGGCAGTCAGGAAATAGTTCTCATTGATAGAAGAAGTCATTTAATAGACAAGGAGGAATGGGGGGGGGTGTCTCGAACCTTACTTTCTAAGCCTCATGATGTAATTGATGATGCACATTAAGGTGTATACAAGAGTTAAGGGGAGGTGCTAGGCCTTGAACCTTTATGCTAATGAAGTCCAAGTCACTAGTTCAAGGCCATAATTGCTGAGGGTGTATTGAGGCTAGAACTAAGGTCTATGCCAACAATGGATATTAAAGCAGTTATCTATTTGATTAATGCCTTAAAACATACTAAAATAATGATAAAAACACTACTAAAATCATAAAGAGTATTATGATATCAACTCACTTATATCAACATTATTTAACTGTCCTAGAATTACAATTATGATTACCCAAAGACTATTGCTAACATTAAAATATAAACTTCATATGAGCAGGTAGGGGATTTCTCACTCACAACCAGGTGGATTTTAGGATTTTCGTTGGAATAAATACTTTTACCAAAATTCACAGAATCAAGTAATATCAATAACCCTGTAAAGTCTGATGGAAAAACCATTTTGTAAATACTGAATTATTTTTTCAATATGCAGAACCTGAAAGTTTTCTATGTTTCATATTCCAAACATTACAAGCCCAATTCAGAATTGAGATTTATAACTTTCAAAGCAGTTCAATCCAACTAATTAAGAGTTATTAATTTTTTAAATATACATTCATTATTTGGAAATAGAAATACTTTAGAAATTTTCAATAAAGAAATCAAAGTACTCAGTCATATATTTAACTATTGATTACTTCAATATCTGTCTTTTGTATCACTTTCATTTCAATGCAACCAGCATTGATGATGGGAGAGAGAGAATATAATACTTCAAAATTTTAAAACAATAATTGTTTTGTTATTCACAATTTCTTCTCTAACCACCCTCCCCAATAGACCAGACTGAGGGTAGAAACATGAGCTAAGGTAAAGCTTGAGATCATCTGCTAATATAAATGGATATATATTAAATTTATGGTTGGACTAAATATATTGAATTGGTTGCCAGGGATTTAATTACTAAATCCCAAAAATGAATTATTAAAGTCAAAGTGGAGTTTATGGTAGTTTATTTTAAAATAGAGGGAAGATATTAGAGAAGAGAAAAAGAGAAAGAGAAACAGAGAGAAAGAGAGAGAGAGAGAGAAAGAGAGAGAGAGAGAGAGAGAGAGAGAGAGAGAGAGAGAGAGAGAGAGAGAGAGAGAGAGAGAGAGAGAGAGAGAGAGAGAGAGAGAGAGAGAGCTTCAGTTTCGCTTCAGTTTCCTCTGAGTCAGGTAGGAATTCAAAGGCCCCTACTAGGGAAAAGGAGTCTCAAAATGATGAGCCTTTAATGCTTCCAGAAAGGCCAAGGAAAGGAAATCAGCCTTTACACTCACCACATGTCAGTTTAATCAGCACATTCTTTATCAGCTTCAACTCCAGTAGAACTGCTTCTTACAGGAGGTTCCACTCCAAGTGTGAGTCTTCACTTCAAGTGTGTCTCTTCACTCCAAGTGTGTCTCTTCACTCCAAGTGTCTGTGTGTATGTCCCTGTTTCCACTTTTAAAGACCTTCTTTTGTGTCACTTCCCCTAAAATTTTAAGTCTACCAATCACAGCCAACACTCCACTCCAGGACTGCCCACACTTTCACACGTGGGTTACAGACCTCCCACTCAATGTATGAAATGGGTGTTTATACCTTTTTGTGGTTAAAATTCAAAATGAGTAGATCTCCATACTCAACTTTTAAGTACTGTGCTTACAATTTTGGGGATTAAAATCTAAAATTATACAGGGGATTACAATTTAATCTTCACAATCAAGGAAGTGCTAAGTACCTTCATTTTTACAGTCAGGGGAGAGCCAAATCCAATCTTCACATATAGATAGTACAAATCAACAGATTGGAAATGAAAACACCATAGTAATGTATCCCCCCTTATTTTTTGCAAGGGCAAAAAGTAAATTCTAAGTCCCTAATTCTGATGTTTCCCTAAGTAAGGCTAATCTTTTAATTATTTTTTATTGTTTATTTACTTATTTTAAGTATTTTTCCATAATACATGATTCATATTCTTTCCCTCCCCCTCCCAGAGTCAAGAAGCAATTCCATCTATTATCACTCAATATATGTTTCCATCCTGCTCTATTCTCTTTTACTCCATTCCTCACCAGTGTTTTTTTTTTATCATCCTCAACTTCCTCTTCCCTCCAATTACCTCCTCCTTCCCTTGTCTTATTCCCCTTCTACTTCTCTATAGGGTAAGATAGAATTCTATAACTCAATGAGTAAATGTATTTTCCCCCTGATCCAGTTATGATTAGAGTAAACTTTAAGCATTGTCTGTAAACACCCTAATCCTCCTCTCCCCATAATAATTTTCACACTTCTTTATGTTATATAATTTACCCCATTCTCCCTTCCCTTTTCTCTCAGTGCAATCCTCTTTTTCAATACTTGATTTTATTTTACTTATCATATCATCATAATCAGCTTACTTCCTTACCCTCTTCTTAAAATATATTCCTTTTATCTATTCTCCTACTAAGAGTAATATTTGAGAATTACAGATATCCTCTTTCTATACAGAAATACAGACATTTTTACTTTAATGAGTCCCTTAAATTTTCTCTTTCTAATTTACCTTTTTAGGAGTTTCTTGGGTCTTGTGTTTGGACTCATTTTTTTTAAGCCTGGCTTATTCCTCAGGAATGCTTGGAAATCTATCTTATTGAATGTCCATCCCTCCACCCCTCCCCCTGAAAGAATATACTCTGTTTTGCTGGATAGGTGACTCTGGGTGGTAAACCTAGATATTTCACCTTCCTGAATATCATATTCCATGTCCTTTAATGTAAAAGGTACTAGGCCCTCTGTCATACTGATTATAGCTCCATGATATTTGAATTGTTTCATCCTGGCTGCTTCCAGGACTTTCTCCTTGTCTTGGGGGCTCTTGAATTTAGCAATTATATTCCTGGAAGTTATCATTTGAGGATTTCTTTCCAGAGGTAATCTGTAAATTCTTTCAATTTCTATTTCATTTTGTTGTATGAGAAAATCTGGGTGAATTTCTTTGAAAATTATTTTATGATGATGTCCAGCCTTTTTTTTTTTTGGTTATAGTTTTCAGGTAGTCCAGCAATTCCCAAATTGTCTTTCCTGGATCTATTTTCCATATCATTTGTTTTTTGTTTTTTTTTTCATTGAGATACTTCATGTTTTCTTCTTTTTTTTTCATTTTTAAAAAATTCTGTTTCATTTTTTTCTTGATTTATCCTGAAATCATTAGTTTCTTGTTGCTCAATTTTAATTTTTAAGGCCTGATTTTTCTTCATCAGCTTCTGAGTCTCCGTTTTCATTTCTTCTTGCAGTGCTTTCATTTGTCTTCCCTGCTTTTCCTCTGCCTCTCTTAATTTTTTTGAAGTCATTTTTGAGCTCTTCCAGAATCTGTGTACAATCTATATTTTTCTTTTGGACTTTGCCTGTGTTTGCTTTGCTTTCACTGTCTCCTTCTGTGTCTATACTTTGCTCTTTGTCTCCATGAAAAATATTTAGATTTAGGTGATTTTTTTGTTGTTGTCTGTTCATTTTTCCTACCTTTCTATAGGTAGACTCTGTTCCCTAGGAGGTTAGGGTACCCTCTTAAACTTCAGTCCTTCCTTGATTCTACCCTTAGCTTTATTTCTTGGTTTCTGCTGGTTTCATTTCTTCCAAGATGATATGATGGCCTGAGGGTTAAGAACACTGAAGGCCACTTCCCACTGCTGAGTCAATTAACCGGTGAGATGCTGATAACTTAAAGATTTGCCTCAGGCTTGGGTGTAGGCTGTTGATCTCATTCTGTGCTTGATCACATAAGGGACTGCTCAAATTATGGTCTCAGTTTTAGGGGTAAGTTATTGGTCTCACTGTGTACTTGATCATATCATGTGCACAGCTGATTGCCCTGTCCTAGGCTCTGCCCTGAGCTTTTGGCAAAAATGTTTAGATCTCCCTTGGATCTACAAACTACCCCAAACTGGATCTATGTCCTTACCATAGGCCCAGATTGGGACTCCTGGCTTCACTCTGGACCCACCCAGATCAGCCTGCTCCAGCACAGACTACCCTGGACTGGGATTCCAGACTTCCACAGGTTTAGATTTTCAAGAGGTATGTATGGGTTGGTTGGACCTCTATTTGCCCAGGCAGAGTCTCAGGGTCTAAATGTTGGTTTGGGCTCAGATTCTGAACCTGGGACAGAAAATGTAGGTTGGAGATATGTGGCTTGCTCTTCACTTCTTACTATAGTATTGCTTACTTTGCTTCCCTCTCACCCTAAAGGCCCAGATGTTCTCTGTTTACCTTTTAGGTTTTTCTTTTCTTGAAAGTTGTTTCACTCTGCCTTCTTGTTGGTACTTTCACTCCTGTATTCCTTTTGTGTTGTTATTTTAATATTGGTTGGAGAGTATTCTCATGGGGACTCTGAGCTTCTTGGTTTTACTCCACCATCTTGGCTCTATCCCCAGGAGTCCTTTTAAAGGTTTTTATTATTATCTGGGCATAAAATCTGAAGAGTCTTATCCCACAAATTCCATATTTGGCAATACCCAATTATTTATCCAATTAGCTAGCATTCTTCAAAAATGTGTACATATTTTCACTCACTGAGATTTATTCTTTGTCATGTAAGGCTGAACAGGGAGCCTTCCTCCCCCTATGCTTGCAGCAATTTCTGAAATGGGCTGTCAGGTGGAATAGAGCTAAACTCACTTCCCATTCATCTTTCTAGCAAAATAACAGCCTCTCTAACTAGCTTAAGAATTTTTCTTGCTTATTAAAAAAACAGGGAAATAGCAAATTCAGCATCTACAAATACAAGTTTCTGTGACCATGTCTGTTGGGACTCCAGAATCCAACTAGTCCTTATAAGCATGAATATAACTAATACAACATGATTTTGGTGAAATTAAAAACCACAAATCAAATGATTCCTTCCTATTAAACAAGCAAGTCCCTTTTAGAGCAAAATCTACTGTGCACCTTTCACTCAGGAAGAAAGATCCAAAGTTTGTTGCTGCTATCTCATGAGCAAGTAGAGCAAGGAAAATTTGCTTTTCTCTGTATGAGAAAAACCAAAAAATTTGAAGTTTTCATTGAAATTCTCTTCCCTCAGCATGAGAGAAATCCTTAATGAAAATCCCTATCTGTGCACACCAAATTATCTAGATTCTTCCTGGATGTTAACTACAACAATAACAAAAATCAATAATCTGGAATACATGAATAGACCTAAAACCAAGTCAAACATGAAACAGACCACATAAAAGTGATGAGTACACAAAGAAAAGAAGTGGATCCTCCAAATGTGGAGTCTTTTGCCAGTGTTCAGAGCTATTGGGAACTTGAACGAAGGGAAGTTCAGGCAACAGTTTCAACAGTGCCCCCTGAGTACAAAGACCACAGAGATGTTTCAGCTGGAGGGACTGATATTGTATGGAATCCATCCTCAGTCTCAATGGGGTGTCAACTGAAAGAAAAAGGACTGGGCAATGTAGTCTCTCAGTAAATTTTGACTTTATTTGGTGGGCAAGACAAACAAATCAGAAACGTGCAGATTCCCCAGCTGAATCTGGGATGACAATCACTGACTTTGCAAGGTTTTTGAACGCAAAAGGAAGAACCTATAGAGTGTTTGTGTGTGTGTGTGTGTGTGTATGTACATGCGCAACTTATAGAGGTCCCTCTTCATGTAAGAAATGGGAAATCAAAATTCCCAACCTCCAGGAGCCCTTTCAGGGGCGATTCCCTCAAGTGCCTCTGATCTCTTAAGGGCTCCTGTCCTCCATGGCCTTTGGGTGACCCTCTGTTTCTTGTAGCTTCTTCCATGACTTAATTAGATATAAATTATAAAGTCACACTCCTAGGATTAAGAGAGTAACACATGATTAATATGGCAAGACCCTTAAGATTATAACTTAGGTACTGTCCCAGAAATAATTTTCTTAATCTGGTTACATGCACAGGTTTTTACCTGAGACTTTATTTTTACTATAAATCACAGAGTTGCAGAGTATTAAAATAAAAGGAATTCTTAAGCTAATACAAAGGAGTGGTTGCTTAATTAAATTTAATTCCTACTCTCACATGTTACTGACTGAAGCTAGAGAAAGTCACAAAACCATATTAACTGGACCTACTTCAAGTTTTTGTTAAACAGTCTCAACCTGATCCTCATTGAAGCAAGGTCATCCTTTTACATATTCCTAATCAATTCACTGACCCACTGCAGGGCTTTTCCAAATTTCTTCATCTTTCAAATCTCCCAAAGATCCATCTTCCTTCTATTCTCTCAGCTGAGAGAAATCCTCACATTTTACTGAAAAAGCTGAAAGCTTTCAGAGAACTCCCTTGTTTCCAATGTTCCTTATCTCAATTCATTCAAATGCCTTCAATCACTTTCTCCTTCCTTTGTTTCTCATAAAGAGGCAATTCTCTTCCTTTCCAAGGAGTATCTCTTTAAATCGACATCACAATCCATCCTATCCCATTGCTCTCACTAATTTTCAACCATTCCCTCTCTACTCCCTGAATCTTTTTCTATGTCACTTCCCTGGCCCCAGTCCCAAAAGCATTAAAAAATCAAGACCTGACAATGTGTGTTTTACAAGAAACACACTGAAAATGAGGGACTCAAAGGGTGAAGGTAAAGGGCTTGAGCAAAATATATTATGCCTTAGCTGATTCAAAGAAGGTAGGGGTAATAATAATGATCTATGACAGAGTTGGGGAGAAAATAGATTTAATTGGAAGAAATTAACAGGGTGACTATATTATCTTGGGGTGGGGTACTGTGGATAATAAAGTACTATCAGTATTGGACTTGTATGCACCAAGTATTATTGTATCCAGAGTTTTAAAGGAAAAAAAAAACTAAATGAGATACAAAATTAGATAAATCTAACCAAAAAATAAATAAGAAAGAAGTTAAGGAGATGAACAGAGTACTACATGAATTAAATATTACAGAAGTCTGGAGAGCCCTGACATACCTGCGTGAGGTTAATAGTAGACCTAAGCCAAAGAATACATATAATCCAAACATAGTTTTTGGTGGGACAAAAATGGTTTGGGGAACATAGATTTCCTTAATCTCACTTGTACTGATTACCTCATCCACCTCAGTCTCCTCCCCACTAATTTCCTGCAAAACCTCCAAGTGCTACTACTGCTGTAACTCCTTCAATTCCTCTGTTGTCAGGGCGCATGTTTAAAAGTTAAGAAATTTGCCCCCCAAATAAATAATAAAGACAAAAACAAAGAAGAAACCAAAAGAAATTCAATACAGATGATCACACAGCCAGATGAATACTGAACTAAAAGAAAAAGTCTATTGTAACTTGTGAAACTGAACATTCCACAGGCATGAGGGTGTGAGGGTGGCAGCAGCTCGTGATTGAAATATTTGCTCGTGACTTAAAGCAAAAAATCCTTATTGTGACTGCTTGTATCTCAAATTGCTTGTGAATTAAGGTGATAATGTATCAAGGTGCCACTGTATTACATTGCTAGATCAGCTGTGAAACATATGGAATATATGTAAATAAATGGAAATATACATTGAGTGGTTAAGCTTTTCATGCTCTTTGACCTAGGGGTCCCATTAGGATTAATTCCTAAGAGCATTATTGAGAGGGTAAAAAAGTTATGTATATCATAGAAGCTTTGTGTAAAATGACAAAAAATTGGAAATAACCCAAATGTAAAAATGGCTGAAGAGATTAGGAAATTTGAATTAAATTGATTGCATTATATGATTAATGACAAGTAAATATAAAGAAAAAATGGAAACCTATGAAGAGAAGAAAAGAGAATAATGCATACTTTGATTACATTTAAAAAATAATCACAAAATCAAGAGATAAAAAATATAAAAGTAAAACAAATCCAAAGGGAACTCAAAAGCAGATGGGTTTTATATTAGCACACACATATATGTCTTTGAACAATTATAAACAATATGGAGTTTGAAGTTTAGCACATAATTTTTAATGTATTTGATTAATTAACTGTTTTTGTTGGTAGTGATGGTTATTAAGTATATAATAAAATTATTTGGTAAAATCTAGATCAATTCTATCTATATGTAATCAATCTCCACTCATAAAAAAGAAGTCATTCAGCAATAAACTTTTCAAAGAAAAAATATACTAATTTTATTTTAATCCCTTTTTTCTAAGTATTTCCTAAGTATCTCTTTAGTAAATTCTTAAATATTTCCTATATACGAGGTCAAACTCAGAAATGTAGCCTACATGATTTCCTTTATCTTATAAGAAAGCTGGATGCACTTTCATAAAGAAATCAAGTAAGTATTTATTAATTGACTACTATATTCCAGGCATATAACAATTTCTTGGGATAAAAGGTACAAAGTACAACAGTCATCCTCAATGGCCATGACATTCTACTAAGTGATAATCCTTTCTTAAATTCCATTGTTTTTTAAAGATTACTGATAGTTGTTTAGCAATATCATCTGCTGTCCTCTCTTTACTGTAGAATGGAGTTCATTTGGGTCAGGTAACATAAAGTCATCAAATCCAGGTACATGTTCTTTTAATATCCCTGTCTTTTTGTTTACTATTACTTCCTTATGGACCATTATTTTCTCTCCTTTTCCATCCATCAATCATTATTCTTGGGGTGTGGGCACAGAAACAAGATAAGAACTGAACAGCTCAATCATCTTTCAAGCATCTTTTTCCATCATCACCCACCAACCAACAACTTAATCCATCTTTGATCTCCCTCTTTTTCTCTAATAAAAGAAAGATTAATTAACAACAAAATCCTTTATGCTAAACTGACTATCCCTGGCTAGCCTTAGTTGATTCTGATCTTCATTACTTTATCACTATTTTTATGGGACTATGCCATATTATTATTTCCATTTTATATACATTCCTTTTTTTAAATCTGAAATGGTTGTTGAGCTACCTCTGTATCACATCACATCACATCAGACAGCACACTTAATAAATGTTGCTCCAATGAGTGTTATGTAAACATTATAGATAAGGATCATTTTTTAATATCTTTCACTCTTTGGGAAATGGGAATAAAAAAGCTAGAATCATATTTTAGAAGAAGATATTTATTGCTCTCACAGTCAGATACCCTCAAATGGATTTATTTCTATGCATTATTATATCATGTTACCATCAGATGTCACTAGAAGCTGTACTCCTTTAATTTTCCAGAGCAGGTATAAAGAAATATTTCCTTTCAGATCACAGTTTATGACTTCTGGCCCAAGGCCACTACAAAAATTACACAACAAACAGAAAACATGACATTTTCTTCAGAGTAAGGGATGCTGTTAAAATGTGTCTCTGATCAGGGTAGGATGGAATATTTCAGAACTAATTTCATTAAAATGATCATCAGATTGATAGAACTAAATTTAAAATATCTTTAACTCTGTGTGATATTGCTGACAGATTGAATTCATGAATACCTGCAATGCTTATAGAGATTGTAGATGACACAAATATGAGAAGGGGAGTTAACAGAGGGCTTGACAGAATTAATATCCCTAAAAATCTTGGATAGGCTATAACACTGTTCTGAATTTAATAAGATTAAATGTATTAGGGATAAATATAAAGCCTTACACTTGAGTTTAAAAAAAATCATAAGTACAGATGAGGAAAGTATGGCTAAAAACAGTTCATCTGGGGAAAATATTGGGTATTTTACTGGACTACAAACAATATCAATCAAAATAGCATCCCAAAAAAGTTAATGTGGGATGCTACATTAAAAAATACATAGTTGTGCAGGATTCTAATAGATTATCAGCTCTGTGAGGAATGGTACTCTCTTACTTTTGTCTTTATTTCATCAGTTCTTAATGCAAAACTTTTGCAAATAGTAGATAATAAATGCTTGTTGAACAGAAATGAATCACTCTCACAGGTGATAGTATTGATGTATTCTACCTTACTCAAATACATATAGAGTATAATATTTAATTCTTAGTGTCCAATCTTAGTAAGAACTTTGATAAACTAGAAAATATTTAGAAGAGAGTGACCAAAATGGTGAAGGTCCCCAAATCAGGGTATTTGGGAATCTTTTTTTTTTAAACACTTACCTTTTATCTTAACATTGATACCAAGTATCAGTTCCAATGCAGAAAAGTAGTAAAGGGAAGATAATTAATGTTAAGAGATTTAACCAGGATCACATAGCTAAATATTTGAGGTCAAATTTAAACCTAGGATCTCCCATCTCCAGCCTAAGTCTCTACCCACTAAGCAACCCAGCTGTTCCTTATTTTAGGTTCATTTGAAAGAAGTGACGCTGTTTAGCAAAGAGAAGATTCAAGGAGGAAGATACTGAAACTAAATTTATTAGAAGCACTGTTCTGAGGAAGGAGTATATTAATTCACTTTTGCCCTAAAAGACAGGATCAGAATCAGTGGGTTGAATTTGGAAAGAAATAAAGCTAAATTTGCTATAAAATCTTCCTAATGAACAGGGCAGTTCAAAAAATAATGTGCCTTTTATGAAGGTAGTAGATTAATTATCACTGCAATTTTCCAAGGAAAAGATGAATGTTAGCCATCCTGTATATTATATAATTGTTCAAATATCAGATTATTACACTGACTCCAAGATCCCTTTCAACCTTAAGAGGTGAGGAGTTTCAACTATTTAATCTGGAGAAGAAAAATGAACTATTTTATTATTTTATCTTTTAAATGTATTTGTTTGTTTCATGAAAATATCTTGTTAGCTTCCTCCATGTTTTTCCAAAATTAATATTTTTGTCATATCTTATATACATATGCAGAAGTATTCCATCATAATAATATGCCATAACTTGTTTAGCCTTTCCCAAATTGTTGGAAATACCCTCAATGTCCATTTTTTTCCACTACAACCAGAGGGAAAAAAAGAGAAAGAAAATTATATACCATTTTTATGAATGAATATAGATGCAAAAATTCTAAGTAAAATATTAGCCAAAAGGCTACAACAAAATATCAAAAATGATCATACTTTATGACCAAACAGGATTTATACCAGGTTTTCATAGATGTTTTAATATAATGGAAATTATTATCATAATTGATCTTAGCAACAAGTAACAAACAAATGATTGTCTCAGTAGATGCAGAAAAACTTTTGACAAAATTGCACTATTTTACAAGACATTTGAAAAGTTTTTTAGAAGACAGAGCTTGAAAAATAGTAATTTTTCCTTTTTTCCTCTGCAGAACCTAGTACCATTCTGGCACATAGACCCTTAGTAAAAACTTGTTTACTGCCTAGTTGATTGGATTCAGATGACTCCAAAAAACTTTTAATTCTACAATTTTTAACATTCTGTTCAGGGGAAAGACGATAGTATATAATCCTATAGGATTTAGATCCCCAGAAAGGACCCAAGAAATTATTTATATGCCTCATTTAAAAATATAAAGAATGAGAACCACTATCTATTCCTCTACCTTTCCCCATAATCCTATGAAAACCAAGAAGTACACATAAGGAACAAGGCATATTGCAAAGCAAACCCAGAAAACCAAAAAGGGTCCTAAATGGAGCCTAACAAGGAGGTCCTTCAAAGTTCAGCATAGGGTGGTCCCAGAATCCAGTTTCATGGGGGATATAGTGGGAATAGGCTAGTCCAGGGGTAGGGCTCAGATCCAAGAAGGAAATATTTATTTGAAGATGAACTTTAATATAAAAATTAAAATGTCTTCTAAGAACCCTAATATATTTAAGGATCATAGAGAAAGGCAAATATGAGAATCTGAAAGCTTCTTGATGGCTTTTTTTCTTCTTTGGGAGTTCTGAGAGGACAGAAATGGGAAATAAAAGTAACTTTGCTTGGAAAGAAAGGAAGAGAAGTATCTGTCATGTGGAAGTGATGCATAAGATAAGGAGTGTATAAATGTAAAGGAAAGGATTGAGGAGATATGAACCTCATTATTATCTGAGTGATATAGAGGATAAGTAAACATAATTACAACCATACCCCATTATATACACACACACACAATTCTAAAAGTGAAAATGTGCCCTTTCAATTATATACCAGAAATATCAGTAAAATCCACTATGTTTATGTCTATTTTTTAGTTGCAAAGACAGTGATACAAGCAAAAACATATGCTTTTAAATCTCTATAAAGACAAGATCAAGAGAATTACATAAATTAAAATTCTTATTGTAAAATGAATTTAACAGATTCTTCCGTAAGCAGAAAAGGATATTTAAATGAAAGAAAAAATAGAATCTAAAAATAGTTCCCAAGAAATACAATATGTGGGACTTTTAGCAGGAATACAGGACTAGTTCAAAATTAGAAAAACTATTAGCATAACCTAATTTATCAATAATAAAACAACAAAAATCAGGTGATTATCTTAATAAATGGATAAAAGCTTTTGACAAAATACAAAACCCATTCCTATGAAAAACACTAGAGAATATAGGAATAAATGGAACTTTCCTTAAGGTGATTAGTGGTATCTATCAAGAAGTATGAGCAAACATCTGCAATGGGGATAACCTAGAAGACTTCTCTAAGATTAGGAGTAAAATAGCAAAGTCCATTATCAGCAGTGTGATTTAATATTGTACTCGAAATTCTACTGTAGCAAGAAGAGAAGAAAAAGAAACTGATGGAGTAGGTCGTTAAATTATCATTTTTGCAAATGATATAATAGTAGCAAAAAGAATCCTAGAGAATCAACTAAAAATTAGTTGAGCAAATTAACAATTTTGGAAAAGTTGCAGGACACAATATAAACCCACATCAATTAACAGCATTTCTATTTATTATCAACAAAGTCCAGCAGCCAGAGATAGAAAAAGAATTTCCATTTAAAATAACTCAAGTTAAAATAAAATAATTGAGTGTCTACTTGCTAAGGCAAACCCAAGAACATGAACACAATTAAGAAACATCTTTCATATAAATGAAAGATCCAAATAATTGAAAAAATATTATTTGTTCATAGGTAGGCCAAGTCAATATAACAAAAATGACAATTATTTATTCAATATCATGCCAATAAAACCAACCTAAAATATTTTATAGAATTAGAAAAAAGTATAAATTTAAATCAAGAGAATTAATGGAAAAAATCAGAAAGAAGGTGGTCCAGCTGTACCAGATCTCAATTTATACTAAAAGTCAGTACTCATCAAAGCACTCTGGTACTCCCTAAGAAATAGAAAAGTGGATCAATTGAATAGATTAGGTACACAATGCACAGTAACACATGACAATAGTAATTGAGTGATAAACACAAATATCTCAGCATTTGGAACAAGAACTCACTTATTGACAGAAAACTGCTGTGAGAACTGGAAAGCATTTTGCAAAAACTAGGTATAGCCCAATATCTCACATCTTATACCAAGAGAAAGTCAAAATGAAAATGTGATTTTGTTATAAAGATCAATACTATAAGATAATTAGGAGAGTATAGAATAATTTATATAACAGATCTATGGATAACTGAAGAATTTATGATCAAATAAGAGATAGAAAACATGATATATAAAATGGATAATTTTGATTACCTTAAATTCAAGTTTTTATATAAACAAAATCAATACAACAAAGATTAGAAGGGATACAGAAAACTTGGATGTAGGGACTTTTTTATATGTTTCCTTGATAAAGTCTTTATTTCTCAAATATATTGAGGACTGAGTTAAATAAATAAGATCATTCTCCAATTGATAAATCATCAAAGTATATAAACAAGCTCTATTTACATGAAGAAATCAAAGGCATATATAGTTAATTAAAAATGTTCTAAATCACTATTGACTAGAGGAATAGAAATCAAAGCAACTTTGAGGTACCACTTCACACCGATCAGATTGATGTAGGAAAATTGAGACTAATCCATTTTGAGACTAATCCATTGTGAATGGATAGCTATAAAATGGTACATATTTTTGATGCAACAGTATCTTTATTATTTTGTATGCATAAAAGATTTTTAAAAAGGGGAAAGGATCTAGTTGTTTAAAAATATTTATAGAAGCTCTTTTTGTGGTGGCAAAGAATTAGAAACTGAGGTGATGTCCATCAATTGAGGAATGGCTGAACAAGTGACAGTGGTATACGATTGCAATGGAATACTACTGTTCTATAAAAAAATGATGAGAAGGTTTGATTTCAGAAATACCTGGAAAGACACACATGAATACACATACAGTGAAATGAGCAGGACCAGAAAAATAGTGCATACAGTATCATCAATATTGTATGATGGCCAATTATTGTAAAAAATGAAGTTGAACTCTGGACTTCAATCCCCACAAGCCCTTGCTCCACTTACCCAAAATGCTTTGTAATCTCACAGAATTCTCAGATGGGCCGAGATAGAGAAGGGATTTAACCTGATTGCAAAGGCTTTTGTGTCTTTTTTGGACTTCTGTTTTGGAGCAGACGCATCTCTTCCATGATGTGAGATTATCTTGTCTAGGCCTCTCTGGCCTAGGCACGTGTTTTTTTCTTATTCTGTATTTTCTTTAATCGTTAACCTTTAATAAACCTCTAAAAATATAATACTCCTTGCAGAGAGAAACTAATTTCTACCTGCCTCAGTCTCCCCTTAAATTTTAATCTTTACATTATGAAGGGTTTATCTATTCTCAGCAATGTAATTCTGAAAGACTTATCTTGAAAATGCCATACATTTCTAGAGAAAGAACTGAAGGGGTCTGAATATAGGTCAAAGCACACTATTTTTCACTTTACTTTGGGATGGTAGATTTTTTTTTGGCTTTTGTTTTCTTTCACAACATGAGCAAAATACATTGCATGACCCCACATGTAGCAACAAAAACAAATTGCTTGCCATCTCAGGGATAGGGGAGAGATGGAAGAGAGGGAGAAAATTTGGATCTCAAAATTTTTGAAAATGTACATTAAAATTGTTATTATATGGAAAAGTGAACAATAAAATATTATTAAAATTCTAAATAAACACATAAAGATTATTCAAACATGATCTCACATTTTTAAAATTGTTGCTACTTGGTAGGCCAAGACAAGTGAATCACTTGAGTTTGAGATTATTGAATTGCAATAGTCTAAATCAATTGTGTTTCCACATTTCCTGGCACTAATCATGTTCCCCTTAGGGGGATGCTATCAGGTCTCATAATGTAGTATAAACTGACTTAAATGATGTGAGAATTTATTTCATATATACTGTATTAATTTTTATATATTAGGGGAAATGACTGTGAATTCCCATGTCTGAGACCTGGTGAGAGATACCATCTAGTCTGTTGCTTTTTTGTAGTTTCTTTGTCCTTGGGAATCTCAAGGAAAATCTTCCTCTCTGACAGAATCTGGTTATTAAATGAAGGGGAGAAGGGCCTTTTCCTGATTACATGACAGGTCATCTGTGGAGACAGAAAGGGGTAGATCTTTTCATGGACCACCTCTTCATTAGCTATCAATTAAAGATGTCTTGGAATATTCAAGAGAGGGACAGAATAATGAGCTCCTAAAAATCCTATTCATTAAGCTGCCTCAGCTCAGGTTGTCCTTGGTCCCAAGACCTACATCACTTTATCAGTTAGGACATTGCCCTGACAAATAAACCTGTAAGCTTCTATTCTCACCCAAGAATCATCCTCTCAAGAAATTTTAATTATAACAGTGAGAAAGGATCAGGCTCATTATTATCTGCTGAACATCCAGCCTGGGTTAGATAGTCACTGTGACAAGGGAAAGAAAAGAGGAAAAGTGAAGAGAAGAGTCTTATTATCACAACTCAATACTACATTTAATATATAATAGCTAGCATTTATATAACACTTTAACTTTAGCACAGTTTTCTATGAATGAAATCTTATTTTTCCCTCATAATAGCAATAGATGATATTATCAATCCCTTCCAAATGAGGGAAGTCAGGCTGAGAGAGGCATCATGTTCCTTAGGTTCACATAGTGTCTAAGGTGGAATTTGAACTCTGATCTTCTATGGTATTTAATTACTTAAAGGAAAAAATATTCAAATTAGAGGGAGAAATAAACAGCACAACTATAATAGGGGAAGAATCCTATATATTACCCAAAAAATCCAGTAAGTGACAGAAAGTAAAAATGCATTTATAATAAGGAGAGAAGTTGCATAACAGCTGGAAGCCTATCTCAGTGGATAAAATCACTATACAAGTTCATCTACCAGATATTTTTAGAGAAATAGAGTCGGATCTAAATAGTGAAATATTAATTGATTTTAGGCAGACCATGCCAATATACTGAAAAGAAGAATGCTGCCTAAACCATTCATACTACCAAAGTGTGGATTAATTAGAAAAAAATGACATGTAAAAGAAAATAATGTCAAGAATCTTCAGGGTAATAATGAAAAAAGGAGAAATGAGGTCTATCAGCATCAGATTTCATACCACTCTTTGAAGCCATAATTATTAAATCATTTGCACCAGAACAGATTGGGTATATAAGATACAGCAGCAAATAAATGAAATAGAAGATGGTCCAGTATATCCAAATATTCCGTTTTTGGTTTTAAGACTCGCCATTTGAAATTATTTTGGGGAAACTGGAAAGAAGTTTGACAGAAATTAAGTATAGTTGAGCATTTTACATCAAATGATAAGAGAAACTTCAAATGATTTAGTGATATTATAAATTAGTGGAGCACCAAAGAAATTATTACTTATATGTAGGAATAGGAAAAGATTTCACATTCAAACAAATAAGAGAAGACAAAATGGAAATTTAGGATTATTTAAAAGTTAAAAAATGAATGCAGTTAAAATGAGAAGAAACAGTAAATTAAGTGGAAATCTTCGAAGAAAGGGTTTGTTTTTCTCATTAGGAAATTGTTTCTGGATATGCAAGAAACTGATATCAATTTGTAAGACTAAGAATTATTCTCCAAAAGTTAAATGGTCAAAAGATTTGAACAAGTAGTTTTCAAAGGAAGATAGCCAACATATGAAAATTTTTATCTGCTAATAATCAGAAAAAATACCATTTAAAGCAACTCAGAGTTCCCATCTATACTGATTAGATTGGCAAAGATGACAAAAGAAGAAAATGAAATGTGTGGTAAAATAGTATTTTAATTCATGATTGTTGGAGCTGTGAAGTGATTCAGCCATTCTGAAAGTAATATGTAGTTATGACCTCCAAGTCACTATACTGTGAATATCTCTCGACTCACATATAACACAACTAGGTCTGTATGCCAAAGCAATTAAGAAAAGGAAAAAAGGACTCATAAATACAAAAATATTTAGTTTTTTCCCATAGTATTCAAAATGTGGAAACTAAGAGAGTTCCGATGTAGACATTTATTTTGCTAAAAAATTATGATATTGAATATAATGAAATATTAATGTGCCATAAATTTTAACAGTGAATTTTCCATTAAACTATATTTCCTTACCATTGCAATCTTTGTGATCTATATTATTTTGTGGAATGAGACCCATTTTAAAGGTTATACCTTTAAAATACCAAAATAAAGTCATCACTTTATTAAACTATTATATCACAATATAAGTGCATTTCCTGATCTTCCAGTTCATGAAAATTCTATCTTCGTGAACAGATTATATGCTTGTTAGATAATTATCATTATTAGCAAAATCCTTAGAGTTTAAATCTGACTACAGGAGCATCCCATGAGTCAATACAGATATTATTATGGTAATAATTTCCACTTACATAGCTTGAACTTTAGAAGCTTTGGGACCATGCATCATCCAATGTACATCAAATCTATGTAGACAATGTAAAGAGTAAATAGACAACATAAGCAGTACACTCCTAGGGCATTTGGGATTATGATTACTTTTTCTGCCTCCTAAGGGCACCAACTATTGCCGAGATTAAAAGGCATTGCTCTAGTTTTATTGCTGATAACTCATATTAGAGTTTTAAAAATCAGAGCAAAGGATCATATATTTGAGCCTTTACCATACAGTTTACTTTCTTTAAACATAAGTATGTTTAATAGTCACTGAAAATGTTCCATATTACAAAATTATGTATTCCAGCATATTTTTAAAAATGTAAGGCAACACTTTTCCTACATACCACACTTGACATGAGAATTCACTTACTATTTCAGGGGCCTCCTTGCTAGATAAACAAAGCATAAAAATTAAACTTTCTAATATTTTGTATCCCAATGTCCATTCAGATAGATTAAGGTAGGGTGGGGGTACACAGTAGTGTGATTACATTAAAGTAACAGATGATACTTGGGTTTTGTTTATTTATTTTTCTTTTCTTTCTCAATTTCTCAAAAAATCTATTTCTCAATTCATTTTCCCCTGAACAAAATTGTAATGAAGGAAAAGGAATTAGATGTGGTTGTCAAGTTGTTATGGGTTTTTAAAAAGCTACAAATGTCCTAATGAAAAGTTTGTAAAATGAAGTGTTTCAAAAAACAAAGCCTGAAATCACAATCAATAAAGAGAGAAAGTTGAATTTTAGAGTTCATATCGCTGTGTGAGAGAGTAGTATCAGAGCTGCTAGATAGCTGCCCATGAAGCTAAAAAGATATGGGTTCAAATAATGCATCTGACACATAGATTATGACATTGGACAAGTTCTTTAACCTCATAGTACTCTAGGTAACTTTCAGAGAATACAAGTTGCAACAAAGGTACCAAATGGCATTGATAATAAGTTTCTTTATAGAAATGGAATAACCAGTAGATTTTCTTATCCACTAATATGCTTGCATATATGCTATAGAGAAATTTCTGTTATTAATGTTTTCAATATCATCTGTTCTCTCTCCTCCTGGGCAAAGTGAAAAGGTTTAACATCTTTTCCACATAGAACGTTATAAGGATCAAAGAATTTTCTATACAAACCGTAGAAACTGTGTTTGAATGAGGTAAAAAACATCTAACATGGAACAGAGGAAAGTTAACCTGGGTCAAGAGGTTAAAGCACTGAAAAAGATGCTACTTAAAAAAGAAAAGTATATGACTCTACCTATAAAAAGAAATTTAAGCATCTTTAAGAAAAGAAGGAAGTAGGTGCTTTGTAAAGGGAGCAATTACACATTACCCAAGAAAAGGTAGTCAAAGAATCAAAAAGAAAAATATCAGTTGTATATATCAAAAAAAGAACAGAAAAGTAATGGTGATGGGGAATTCTCCATTTAGAAGTTCAAAGACAGATATTTGGCAACCTGGTAACAAAGATAGCAAGGTCTATTGGGTTTATGGAGCAAATAACATTGTTATGGCAGAGACCATATTAATGCTATTAGAAATATATAAATATTATCCAATCTTGATCATTTATGAAGGAATGAATGGTAACGAGAGATGGAACCTTTTGATGCTAAATATGACTATGCTAGTCCAAACCATAGGGGCAAAAAATTGCCTTACTAATAGACAGTAAATGAATAGTTTAAAAAAATAGTATCTGTGAATGGAATTTAGATTTTTGTGATGGTCTAAGGGAAATACTGACTACCCACTCTATCCTACATTTTTTTTAACAAGAAAGTAAAGGAAAGCTGGACATAATATGACATAGACCCTAGATTTTAGAGTAACAGATCCCAAAATGTTCAGAATAATGTTAGGTTTTACATCATACCACAAAGTTGTACAGAAAAACTCATATCAGGAGTAATAGGAAACTGAACTGGGTCCCAATGCCTGTAAATAATGACTCTGGAAAAGTAGTTGACTTATTTTAATTTGCACTATATATTTTCATTGGGCTCGAAACAATTATCATATTTTATAATTAAAATTTCAAATAGAATTCTTTCAAATTAATGAAAACACTTCACAGGATTCATTATTCAAAGTAATTGAGCCCTGGATCTTTTCTTCTTTGTTTTAAAATTTTTTAATGGAAACTAGATGATCATCAATAAAGAAACATTTCAATATGCAAAGAACAAAAAAGATGCTTGAATAAGAAACTGTGAACTTATTTTACATATAATTTGAAAACACAGGAATTATCTAAGAAGATGGATGTGGATGCACAGGGATTTCACCAACCAATTTAGATTTTTAAAAGATATGTTTAGAAGATAAATGTAAAGGCAATTAAAGCAGGATGTATGTAAGAGTATAGCCTAGTTCTATAAAACTAGCATAAAGAGCACTAAATTGCAAAATGAGAGTCACATACACATACATACTCAGAGAGAAAGAGGGAGGTGAGAGAGAGGTAGAGAGAGAGTGAAAAAAGAGAGAGAGAAAGAGAGAGTGAAAGAGAGAGAGAGTGAAAGAGTGAGAGTGAGAGAGAGAGAGAGAGAGAGAGAGAGAGAGAGAGAGAGAGAGAGAGAGAGAGAGTTTTGAAAATTATAGACTATACCAGGTACCTGGTCTTTCATTCTTGGAAAAGTTCTAAAAGAGATGGTTAATGAATGAAGCTATAATTCAAAAGAATGGGGACTTTTGTTGATTCTTATATAATTTGAATTAGATAGTCATTGAAGATCCTTAAGTCTCAAAATCCTGGGTTCCTTTGAAATGACATGGTTTCCATCCCAAAGCCTAATGGACCATGACCTTGATTTATTGGGAAGGAGAATATAGAAGCATACTTACCTCTTACCCTTTAAAGAAGAGCTATAGGACAACAAAATAAACAAGAGGAGAAAGCATTTCCCAATAAAAAGAAATGCAGTAGTGAAATAAGAATAAGAGTAAGTTATTTGTTCTGTCTCTCATGCTTTCTACTTCAAACTTCCCTATGCTAACAGCACAAAATAGCAAAAATCATTGAGAATGATCAAAGAAAAGTGCTATAATTCAAGTGCCTGGCATTTATAATATTTTGGGGGGGAACATGATGAGTGGTTAGTAAGTCGATGAGAATTCTTAAGTACATACTATTTGTCATGTACTGAGCCAAATGCTAGAGATGCAAAAAAGGACAGGAAAAAAAATCCCTGCTCTCAAGAAATCCACAATCTAATGCAGAATGCTATGAACATTATTGTTTTAGAACTCTGGGAAATCCTGGAAGGCAGGGCAGGTTATATATTAGTCATCAGGAGATTCTTTAGATTCAAAATAAACTTACAAGATATTTTTTTAAAGAGAGTTTCTATGATCCAAATACCTGCATGGCAAGATTTAGATATATCATGGCACATGGAAATGAATGCCATAAGTGGCTGGGAAATTATTGCATTAGAAAACAAGCTCTTACTCTGTGCCTCATATTGTGGTCTCTGGTAAGATTCATATGCTTTATTTCTACTGAAATGTATCCATTCATATACCACTCTATTAGCCTGAGGATGCTTGTAGATAGAAAAAATACCCCATGATATCTCTTAAATTAGCATGAATAAATAGGTTGTTCTAACGGAGGCATTGACTATACTGGAGTAAGAAAATGGAGCACAGAGAACAATGAGCTTGAAATGTTGAATCAACAACTATACTAGTTTTGACATTATATTGACATATATAATGGATATTATATCCATTGATGCAATCTGATAGTTAACAGATTTTTGTATTCTGTAACATTAGTAAAATGATATAACTTTATTCTCTAAGCCCATAGTAGGACATAAAAAGAGGTATGTCCACCAAAGGTGATTTCCAAGAGCAAGGAATATGCCTTTCATAGAGCAAAAGAAAAATTCCCTATTGATGAATAAGTTTCCTTAATATTCTTCCATTCTCAGGAAAGGATCTACTCATACAAAAATATTTAGAGAAACTCTTTTTATGGTGGCAAAGAATGGGAAATTGAAGGGATGTCCATCAATTGGGGAATGACTGAACAAATTGTGGTACATGTTGGTAATGGAATACTATTGTGGTATTAGAAATTATAAGCAAGATAAATTTCAGAAAAAGTTGGAAAAATCTGCAGGAACTGATGCAGAGCAAAATAAGCAAATGCTACTCTCCTTCCCTCTTCATTGTTCCATTCCTTCCTAGCTCTGTCAGTGACATTCCATCTTCATTCCATCATATCTACCTCCTTTCCACAAGAAAATTGGACTCTGCAATTTGATATATCCATGGTTTTGATAGGTAAATTTATAATGATCTTACCTAGATACAAAGCTCCATATCATATTCCTAGATATATTCATCCCATGCCATACGATATAACCTCTTCATCCCTGTGACTCCATTTATGTCATCTTCCCTTGTTGGAATGTCATATACTCAGGAGTAGAAAGCTGGTGGCTTGTATTTATAGCCCTTCCACTTATTGCATGGCAGGTGGGTGGCACTATAGATAGAATGCCAGCCTAAAGTCAGGAAATCTCATCTTCTTGAGTTCAGATTTGGTCTCAGATATTTACTAGTTGTGTGACCCTAGACAAATCACTTAATTTAACTTTGTCTCAGTTCCTCATTCGTAAAATGAACTGGATAAAGAAAAGCAAACCAATCCAGTATCTCTTCCAAGAAAACCCTAAAGGTTTTCCCTGAGACAGACTGAAAAGACTGTCAACAGCCAGTTAGCACAGTGCCTGACACAAAGCAAGCCTTTTAAAAAGTTCTATCTCGCTATCTGCTTGTCTTCTGTGTCTATCTGCATGTCTGTCTTTGTATCTGCCTGTGTCTGTTGTTTGTTATCTCTTTATTGTTTCCATCACTGTCCTATCCCTCTATCAATCAATTCATTACAGAGCATACAACCTTCCCTTCAAAGTCATTTTTTTTTTTTTTGCTGATATGAGACAGAATCATCAGCTATACTGTGAAGGAGCCACACAGAAAAACCTCAGTTGCTACCATTTTTTAGTGACCTAAATGAGTTTTTCTGAAAAATAGTCAATTGTTCTGAACTCAGAAGAAGAAAGACCATTACTCCTGGAGTGTCTTATGGCTTACTTCACATTGGCTGGGATCCTCCTAAAAAATCTATCCTACAGGGTTTTTATAAGGATCAAATGTGATAATATGTATTAATATTTTTTCATTAATTTTATTAATGTATTAACAAATAATAATTACAAAGGACAGTGTCTGGCACATTTTAGTGATGAGCCGAACTTGCATTTATTCCATTTTATTTTATTTTATTTGGTCAATTTAAAACATTATTCCTTGGTTACAAAAATCATATTCTATTCCTCCCTCCCCTCCCCCTGCCCTTACCATTGCCAATGCACAATTCCACTGGGTATTACATGTGTCCTTCATCAGAACATATTTCCATACTGTAGATGTTTGCACTAGGATGTTCCTTTAGGGTCTATATCCCCAATCATATCCCCCTCAACCCACATAATCAAGCAGTTGCTTTTCTTTGGTGTTTTCACTCCCACAGTTTTTCTCTGAATGTGGATAGTGTTCCTTCTCAGAGATCCCTCCAGGTTGTTCATGATCACTGCATTGCCACTAATGGAGAATATCATTACATTTGATTGTACCACAGTGTAGCAGCCTCTGTGTATAATGTTCTCCTGGTTCTGCTCCTTTTGCTCTGCATCACTTCCTGGAGGTTATTCCAGTTCCCATGGAATTCCTCCACTTTATTATTCCTTTGAGCATAATAGCATTCCATCACCAACATATACCACAATTTGTTCAGCCATTCCCCAATTGAAGGGCATCACCTCATTTTCCAATTTTTTGCCACCACAAAGAGCACAACTATGAATATTCTTGTACAAGTGTTTTTCCTTAATATCTCTTTGAGGTACAAACCCAGCAGTGCTATGAATGGATGAAAGGGCAGACATTCTTTTAGTGCCCTTTGGGCATAGTTCCAAATTGCCCTCCAGAATGGTTGGATCAATTCACAATTCCACCAGTGGTGCATTAATGTCCCGATTTTGCCACATCCTCTCCAACATCCATTAATTTCCTTTGCTGTCATGTTAGCCAATCTGCTAGGTGGGAGATGGTAACTCAGAGTTGTTTTGATTTGCATCTCTCTGATTACAAGAGATTTAGAAGACTTTTTCATGCGCTTCTTAGTAGTTTTCATTTATTTAACCGAAAATTACCTGCTGTTTATGTCCCTTGCCCATTTATCAATTGGAGAATGGCTTGATTTTTTTTGTACAATTGATTTAGCTCTTTGTAAATTTGAGTAATTAGACCTTTCTCAGAGCATTTTGTTATGAAAGTTGTTTCCCAATTTGTTGCTTCCCTTCTCAATTTGGTTGCATTGGTTTTGTTTGTACAAAAACTTTTTAATTTTATGTAATCAAAATTGTTTATTTTACATTTTAAGATACTTTCTATGTCTTGCTTGGTTTTAAAGTCTTTCCCTTCCCACAGGTCTGACATGTATATTATTCTGTGATCAGCTAATTTATTTATAGTTTCCTTCTTTATGTTAAAGTCATTCACCCATTCTGAGTTTATCTTGGTGTAGGGTGTGAGGTGTTGATCCAAACCTAATCTCACCCACACTGTCTTCCAGTTTTCCCAGCAGTTTTTGTCAAATAGTGGGTTTTTGTCCCAGAAGCTGGGCTCTATGAGTTTGTCATATACTGTCTTACTGGGGTCACTTACCCCAAGTCTATTCCACTCATCCTCCTTTCTGTCTCTTAGCCAGTAGCAAACTGTATTGATGACCACTACTTTATAATAGAGTTTGGGATCTGGGACTGCAAGGTCACATTCCTTTGTATTTTTATTTCATTATTTCCCTGGATATCCTTGACCCTTTGTTCTTCCAAATGAACTTTCTTAGGGTTTTTTCTAAGTGAGTAAAAAAAAATTTGAAATTTCAATGGGTATAACACTAACTAAAAAAATAAGCTTGGGTAGGATGGTCATTTTTATTATATTGGCTCATCCTATCCATGAACAGTTAATATTTTTCCAATTCCTCAAGTCTAGTTTTATTTGCGTGGAGAGTGTTTTGTAGTTGTATTCATATAGTTCCTGTGTTTGTCTCAAGAGATAGATTCCTAAGTATTTTATTTTGTCTAAGGTGATTTTGAATGGGATTTCTCTTTCTAATTCTTGCTGCTGAGCTGTGTTGGAAATATATAGAAATGCTGATGACTTATGTGGGTTTATTTTGTAACCTGCAACTTTGCTAAAATTGTTGATTATTTTGACTAACTTTGATTCTCTAGGATTCCTTAAGTAGACCATTATATCATCCACAAAGAGCTATAGCTTGTTCTCCTTCTTGCCTATTTTAATGCCTTCAATTTCTTTTTCTTCCCTAATTACTACTGCTAGTGTTTCTAGTACAATGTTAAATAATAGAGGTGATAATGGGCATCCTTGTTTCACTCCGAAATTATTAGGAATGCATCTAGTTTATCCCCATTGCAGATGATGTTAGATGATGGTTTTAGATATATACTTTTTATTATTTTTAGGAACGACCCTTCTATTCCTATGCTTTCTAGTGTTTTTAATAGGAATGGGCGTTGTATTTCATCAAAGGCTTTTTCTGCATCTATTGAGATAATTATGTTATTTTTGTCTGTTTCTTTGTTGATATGGTCAATTATGTGGATGGTTTTCCTAATATTGAAACAGCCCTGCATTCCTGGTATAAATCCTACTTGATCATAGTGAATGATCCTCCTGGATCGCTTGCTGGAGTCTTTTTGCTAGTAGACTATTTAAGATTCTTGCATCGATATTCATTAGGGAGATTGGTGTATAGTTTTCTTTCTCCGATTTTGATCTGCCTGCCTTCAGAATCTGTACCATATTTGTGTCATTAAAGGAATTTGGTAGACCTCCCTGTGAATGTTTGATAGAATTCACTTATGAATCCATCAGGCCTTGGGGATTTTTTCTTAGGGAGTTCTTTGATGGCCTGTTGCATGTCTCTTTCTGATATGGGATTATTTAAGAATTCTATTTCTCCTTCTGTTAGTCTAGGCAATTTATATTTTTGAAAATATTCATCCATATCACCAAGATTGACATATTTCTTGTCATATAGTTGGGTAAAGTAGTGTTTAATGATTGCCTTAATTTCCTCTTCATTTGCAGTGAGGTCCCCCTTTTCATCTTTGATGCTGTTAATTTGCCTTTCTTCTTTCCTTTTTTTTAATTAGATTGACCAGTACTTTGTCTAGTTTGTCTGTTTTTTCAAAGTACCAGCTTCTAGTCTTGTTTATTAGTGCAATAGTTCTATTACTTTCAATTTTATTTATTTCTCCACCTAATTTTTAGGATCTCTAGTTTGGTTTTCTTCTGGGGGTTCCTAATTTGTTTGCTTTCAAGTTTTTTGATTTGCATTTCCAATTCATTGATCTCTGCCCTCCATAATTTGTTAATATATGCACTCAAGGATACGAATTTTCCCCTGAGTACTGCTTTGGCTGCATCCCATAGATTTTGAAAGGATGTGTCATCATCGTCAATTTCTTCAATGAAATTATTAATTGTTTCTATGATTTGTTCTCTAATTGATTTTGGAGAATCAAATTATTTAATTTGCAATTAATTTTTATTTGTTGCTCCATGTACCCTTCCAGATGATTATTTTTATTGCATTATGATCTGAAAAGTTTGAATTTATTATCTCTGCTTTTATGCATTTGTTTGCCATGTTTTCATGACCTAGTATGCTCAATCTTTGTGAATGCACCATGTACTGCTGAAAATAAGGTATATCCCCTTTTGTCCCTATTTATTTTTCTCCATATAGCTATTAACTCTAATTTTCTAAGATTTCATTCACATCTTTTACCTCTTTCTTATTTATTTTTTTATTTGATTTATCTAAATTTGATAGTGGTAGGTTCAGGTCTCCCACTATATAGTTTTACTATCTATTTCTTCCTTCAATTCCACTAGTTTCTCCTTTAGAAATTTGGATGCTATACCATTTGGTACATACATGTTGAATACTGATATTCCCTCATTGTCTATACTCCCTTTTATCAGGATGTATTTACATTCCCTATTCCTTTTAATCAGATCTATTTTTACTTTGGCTTTGTCAGATATCATGATTGTGACTCCTGCCTTCTTTCTATCAGTTGAGCCCCAATACGTCTTGCTCCAACCTTTAATGATAACCTTGTGAGTATCTATCCACCTAGGTTTGTTTCTTGTAGACAACATATGGTAGGATTTTGGAATCTTATCCAATCTCCAATTTTCATTTTATGGATGAGTTCATCAAATTCACATTCAAAGTTATGATTGTCACTTTTATATTCCCTAGCATTTTGATATCCTCTCCTAGTTCTGTCCTTTCTTCTTTTGCTATATCCTTTTAAACCAGTGGTTTACCTTTAATCAATCCCCCTAATCCCCTCCCTTAACATGCTTCCCTTTCTGGCCCCTTCCTTTTTGTTCCTTTCTTGTTTTTTTAGGGTCTGTTAAGTTCCCTCCTCCTCTCTTTTCCTCCCTTTTTGTACTCCCTCACCCCTACCCTCCTTAGTTTTCCCTTTTCAATTTCCCTGTAGGATAAGATAGAATCAAGACCCCAATGGATCTAGATACTCTTCCCTCTCAGAATTGATTTCACTGAGAGTAAGGTTTAAGTATTACCTATTAGTACTCTCTTCCTCTCTTTCTTATGAGAGTATTCTTCCCCTCCCTTTCCCATGTGTATCTTTGTGTAATAAAGATTATCCTATTTATTTTATTTCTTCAAGTATTTCTTGGTGCCATCTTTGATTCCCCCCCTTCCTTTTTTTATTTTGTATATCATCTTATAGCATTTAATACTCCAATCTCTTCCTGTGAATGATTCTTCTAATTACTATAATAGTGAATATAATTTTTGAGAATTACAAATAACATTTCCCCAATATATTAATGTATATAATTTGATCTAATTTTAGCCCTTAAAGAAGAAAGTTTGAATAAAAAAGAGTATTTCCCTTTTTTCTCTCTTTTTTATTTACTTTTTCATGTTTCTCTTGATCTTTGTGTTTGAAATTTTCAACTTATTTCTTGTCTTTTCTTTACAATTACTTATAAATCTTCTATTCTGTTGAGTGCCCATACTTTCCCCTGGAAGTATATAGGCAGTTTTGATGGATAGGCGATCCTTGGTTGAAGACCCAATTCTCTTGCCTTTCTGAATATCATGTTCCAAGCCTTGAGGTCCTTTAGTGTGGAAGCTGACAGGACTTGTGTGATCCTGATTGGTGCTCCTTGGTATCTGAATTGTCTCTTTTTGCCTTCTTGTAGAATTTTCTCCTTAGTTTGAAAGCCCCTGAATTTGGCAGTTACATTCCTGGGAGTTGTCTTTTGAGGATTTCAATGTCTATTTTGCCCCTTGTATAAGAACATCAGGGAAGTTTTCTTGGATAATTCCTTGTAGTATGATGTCAAGATTTCTGTTTATTTCTGGCTTTTCAGGTAGACCAATGATTCTCAAATTGTCTCTTCTTGCTCTGTTTTTTTAATCTGTCATCTTCTCAGTGAGCTATTTTATGGTTTTTTTCCCCTATTTTGTCAGTCTTTTGACTTTAGTCTATTAATTCTTGCTGTTTTGCAAGATCATTGTCTTCCAGTTGCCTAATTCTGATCTTTAAAGACTGGTTTTCCTTTTTAGTTTGGTCTATCCTCCTTTTTGTGGCTTCCAGCTGTTTCTCCAATTGGGAGTTCTTGTCCTTTAAACTGTTATTTTCTCTTTGAACTATTTCCCATTTTTCTTGCCAGAAAGCTTCCATCTTTTTTACAAGCTCCAATTTAAATTCCTTAAGAGCTTGTGGACAATTCCCTTTTTTGGAAAGTTTTGGGCTTATTTGAATTTTCTCCTCTATTTCCTCTGTAGCCTGGTCAACCTCATCTTCTTGTTTTTCAGAAATTTCCATGGTCAACCTCATCTTCTTGTTTTACTTGGTGGAGGGATGTTGTTGCTCCTGGACACAATTTGCCACCACGGTGGAGGTTTTTCCTTCCCTTTTTAGTCAGACATTTGAGTGAGATGGGCAGGCTCTCTGTGTATAAAGTTAAGGAACAAGGATTTTGCCTGAGGCAAGCTCTCAAATTTCTGCAGTTTCTGCTGTTTGCTACCCTTCTCTGTGCTATCTTCCCACGAGCACCCACAGTATATGCTCCTTAGCCTGCTGGGGTTTCAGGTGTAGCTGCTCTCAGGGGTAGGTCTTTGGTAGTCTTAGTCAGCTCCCAAGGACCTAGAGGTTCCCCTTACTCACTCTAGAGGTACTCCCTGCTCACTCGCTGATTCTGGAGTGTGCTGGCTCTGACTCTGGCTCTGGATTGGGGGAGGGTAGATCATCTTGCATTTTGATGGGAGCTTTTTCACCACCTTATAATGTGGAAATGTCCTAATCCCACATACCTTCAATGCTGGGCCCTTCTGTAGAGTCCCTTTGTTCTCATAAATTTTTTTTTGTCTTTTGAGGTAGTCTATATTGGTGGGTGCTGAGGAGAAGATGAGCCTTGCATTTAGACTGCTGCCATGTTTACCCAGTAGTCCCATTAATTTAATTTAATTTATTTTATAGCATATATTATATAACCAATTCATCTTATATAATCCTTTATGTAGTATATGTAACTATAATGTTAGAAAGATTAATCTCAGTTGTTAATTAGCTGTGACATATAAGGAGAGAGTTAGCTTAAGAGCTCTTTTTATAAACCTTCTTATGTTAAGTATACACCTTTACTAATTCCTGATTCTGGATATAGATTACAGATGTAATAATTCAGTTGGTCATAAAAGAAGGAATTTATTACCCATATATGCTTTTATAGTTATGTATGTCAATAGAAGGGTCCTCAGATTTTATAACTCAAAGAGACAACTTTTTCTTTATTTAAGTTTCTTTTTGTGAGTTATCTGTGAATATTAGTTATATAAGATCAGTAAATCTCTTCCTAAAATCATTGACTGAGGATATTAGTGACAGATCAATAGAATGCTTGGATCTAGTACTAGAATTTATCAACTATAAGCTAACATATTTTGAATATTTGTATTTGTAAATCAATGATTTGTATAAATGTCAAAAGCCTATGAAAACAAACTGTGAACATCCACAAGATGTCATCACATTCTGAGTGTAATGAAACCACTGGATGTGTATGCCTACAAATAAAGTCAATTGTAGTTCAGATTTTGGCCCAGTTTTATTTATTTCTTAGAATACTTACTTAAATGATAGTTCACTCCTCAGCCCTTTCCTTGCTTACTAGAACACAAAGTGATGGAGAGGCAATTATTCACCTGGGATTTAGGTAGACAGCAAAGTTGAGGAGAGTAGGTACAGAAATGATATGCTGACCACTCCTAAGTGAAATGCAGGAGAATAGGAATTAGCCAGATGAACAGAGTATAGATTAGGAAGAAATTGCCAATGTCTGATTGATTAGAGGCCTGGTGTCTATTCCACTAGCCTTTTGCTTCCTTGCTACATCCATCTCAATGTGTAATTTAAAACCATGTACCTTTGCAAATACATATCTCTGTGCCTTTACTTTTTAAAATCACTATTAAATACATAGCAATTTACAGTGATTCTTATCCAAACCTATTAGTGGATGATTTAAGATTGAGAGAGAAAAATGAGGTTTTTTTTCTAGTTTAAGCTGTCTAAGGGGGATGAGAGTATGAGAGAATGAGATTGAAGGACTGTGGCATTTTTGTGATAAACCAATGTTTATTCAAACATTAATATGTAACCAGTGGCTAAATGGAGAAATATAAGTAGTAGGCAAAGTGGTGCACATTGCTATGGCATATCGCATTTTAATGTCGCCTTGTCTAGAATTAGGTGTCCTTTCATATGTATTAACTTCCTACTGTACCTGAAAATACTTCATTTTATGGTGAGATGAGGGAAACAGCCATTTAGCATTTAGTACCATTGAGATGCTATATATGTACCTGGGACCTCCCAGAGTGCTACACATGGTGGTTTCTGACCAGATACAAAATCCATAGTTCACAGAACTCCCTATTCAGAGCTAGTCACTCAATGGCACACAGTGAGTTTTTCTTGGATTTTCTCATCAGAATTTGGTTTTTCACCCTTTTTGCTTGGAGGGGGGTTAGGTTTGGGGAGGGGTGAAGAATTAAGGGCATACTGACCTTTTTTTCCTACTACTCCACCATCTTGTTTCCACTTCCTCTAACATCAAACTTATGGAAATCCATGAACAAGAATTAAACAGGGCAAGCAAAAATGAATAGATGGAGATTGCCATTGTTGGAATTACTAGTCATATCAATGCTATCACAGATCTAATAAAGTATTATATTACAGAATATAGTAGGCTAGATCTAATTTATTCTGGACAATTATAAGCCTTATTACTTTTACAAATAGAAACGATATACCCTATTTGATAAAAAATGAAGATGATGAAGTATGTTAGTATCTTGTGGCTGATTTCAGGAATTAGGTCTTTTTTCTTAATTCAGTTTATAGCAGATATATCAATATGAACAATCTCCAAAAGTAAGGGTTGAAAATGTACTTAATATTCATTTGGATATGTGGCATTTGGTAAACAATTTAATGATTTGAAAAATCATGTATCTTGAGAATAGATGTTTTTATATTTGCTTGTGTTTATACTGCAATACAAACAAGGAGGAATAATTGTATCTGGATGAATACAAGAGAAGTTGACCAAACTAAAAGGCATTTCTTTACTGGGCAGTATAATGCATAATCATACTGTTTTCCATGTGCATGTAACACCATCTAATAGTCAATTTATTTCCTCATCACTGCTACAAGTGATGCAGAAGATATGCAGAAGATAAAGGAAAAGAAGGACAACGTTTCCTAGGCATGTTTGAGGATTTATTTGAGAGGGATTATTAAAGATTAAAAATTTTGTTGGGAAAAAATTAAGAAATCAAAATAAACTAATGTGAAGACATTGATTAATATAGGTTAACATTTTGTTTGTGTTTTCTAATCACAGGAAGATGAAATATTTTCCAAAGGATGACTACTTTTCTGACTGCTGCAAATTGACTTCTCTTTACTATTATTAACTCCAGGGAAATTTTATTACATGTGATCAAATATTTACTAAGTTGAATAATCAACTTTTAAATTATTACCCCTGAGTCAAATTTGTATTCTAGCTTTTCCATCTCCATGGCATTCCTCTGTCACTTCTGTTTCTTTGCACAAGTTTCCCTCTATTTCTGGAATATACTTGTTCCTCACCTGATTTTCATCGAAGCATCAGTATCCTCAAAAGTAAGGTTTAAGTGCCACTCCCACATGAGACATTTCAGTATTCACAACTCCCACCTTGGAGACTTTATTCCTCTTGAATTTACTTTGAATGGTTAGTGATTTGATTATATAATTGTACAACAGAATGTAAGTACCTTTAGAGCAGGGAGCGTTTTATTGTTATCTGCCTTTGCTCAGCACTCAGTTTCTTGTACATAGTAGGCATCTGATACTTGTTGAATTGAACTTAATCTCATTTTCAGAGCAATTTCCAAGAAGATCAAGTAAGACCTGTGAGGATTTGAAATCAGAACGTTGAAAGGGCTATTGCTTATATGGACAATATCCCCTTTAATGTAAAATTTTTTGGACAGTTAACTCAAACTACTTTTTACACATCTTTTTTAGCTTTATGGACATGGGTCTAATAATTTTGCACATGAGCACATTTACTCATCTCTTCTGCTCCATTTCTTTCTCATATATTTGCTTTGAGAAATTAAATGATTTGGTCCAAATTTATGCAGGTTTATTATAAGATCTAGAGTTCTCAAGTATGCTCAATAATTCTATTTTCTTTCAGAATATTTATAGTTTGGGCTTTTTCCAAATAGTTAAGGATTTCTAAAAACCTTTTTTGATAATTTGATAATGATATTCAGTAAAATTCTTCCTAACTAAATGCCTAAAACATTACTTATAATTCAGAATACATGTATGCTGAGGAATTTTGTTATTGGATACTATAAAATAGAAAGTACCCATTTCTCTTCAATACATTACACCATTGTAGGATAGAAGAGTTTTCCTCAAATCATGTTTTGCTGCAATAATAATTTTGTTTGCTGACAAGAATGATGCAATTTATTGTTAATATTACTTGATGATTTCTCAAAGTTTGCCATTAGAAAAGATCAATTTGTGTTTATAAATCTTTTTTTATCTCTTCTTCCTATTGATGTAGAGAAAAGACACTAAAAGTACTCAACTGATTTAGTTCTCACTCAAAACATGTAATTTACATTCAATGAGTGATGTAACTATTATTACATATTCCACAGTTGGATGGACAGTGAATATGTTTAGAAGGATTGAAGAATCCTTTAGGCTAATTATCTTTTATATATTTTATATATGTTGGAGTTTGATTCAGTCAGTCAACAAGTAAATGTTTTACTAATTTTTTTTTCAAAATTATATGTTGATCCAATTTTCAATAATAATATTTTCTGGCATTTTTTATCCATGTTCTTTCTTTACCCCCTCCCTCTAATTCCTACCCCCTCCCCAAGATAGCAGACAATAAGTTGCACATATGTTATAATATGTTTCTTGTGTCCATTTCCATTATGTTGTGAAAGAATACACAAACATATCACTCACTTGAGAAAAATTCATGTAGGAAATAAAGTTTAAAACGGGATGCTTCAATCTGCAATCAGACTCTGTCACTTCCTTCTGTAGCAGTATCTACTGCATTTGGCATTAACCTCTTAATTGCTAGTTCAAAATCTACCTAACTGCACAGCTATCTTCTATGTTGAACAAAAAGCACAAAAGAATTTATCATAGCTCTGCTGAAATACATATATATTCTGTTTCTATAGTGTTGCTCTGATCTACTAGACAATAGCTAGTTCACAAAACATTTATTCAGTTCAGACTATTCTATAAATAATATAAATCAGCCTTAAGTTGCTTTTCATCTTTCAAGGTTGAAATTGCAAAAGGGAAGACAGACATTTTAATGATTTAAGGATGAGTACAAAGTCATTTCATCAACTCCTGCGGTTCCAACAAGTTTCCTAACAGCATCATTTTCTCTTTGTCTCTCTCCCTGTTTCTTTTTCTCCCTTTATTTCTCTTTCTCTGTCACACAAATACACACACACACACACAATCACACTCCTCCTACCCAAGGTTTTGAGAGTTTTAGAGGAAATATATTGATGTGATTCACCTTTCTCCTTACAAAGATAAAAATCATTTGTTCAAACAACAGTCACTTCTGTTGAAATGCTTAACTAAAACATATACCTTTTCTCTTAACTGTGAACATTTTTTTTAAAAAATCTAACAATTCCAAAATAAAAATATTGAACTAACTTTAACAAATTCTGTTTATTTTAAGGTCATAGATTGAGGCTTAATTTGTTTTATTATTCCTAAATGCCCATTAAAATGTGCTATGCTTCTCTCATAGTAGTAACTTCACCTAATTAAAAGATTTGTTATTCCATCTTCCTATGCAATGAATGTTTTTCCAAATAAAAGAAAAACATTCCTGATAGTTATTACTGTTCTTTGTACTATCATATTTCTTTAGGATAGGGTTTGGGATTTTGCAGGGTATTATTGAACAAATTCAATAGAAAACCACACATTTCTTATTATTTATTTATTTAGAGAAGTGAAGATAGAAAAAATTGACCAAGCTCTGTCCTCAAAGAGCTTATGGTCTAAAGCATAGGAAAAGGGCTAACATGCCAAAAATAACTATAAAATAGAGGAGAAATGGAAATGTGCCAAAGAGAGACCGAAGTCAAGTTTATAAACCATTCTTAGAAAGCTACTAGTAAGGCACTAGCTAGGTAATGATGATTCTAAGTTGAGAAATTGATACCTCCTATATATAAGGTAGTTATAAATAATGGAAGAACTAACCAAAAGTCCATGAATGCTTTTTAAAATATTTCAATAATTCTATTTCCATGAAAGTGGTTTCCTTTGCAAATCTACACACACACACACACACACACACACACACACACACACACACACACGCTTGCTTGCTTGATAAAAACTCTAAGACAGAAGCACCAGGGTTAGGCAAATTAAATTTCCCAGGATCACAAATCTAAGAGATATCTGAGGCCATATTTGAATTCATGTCCTCCTGACTCCAAGCCTGGTCCTCTATTCATTGTGCTTTGTAGCTCTCCCTTTTATGTTTACTATTAGAAGAGCATCAGGAATTTTATCCCCTCTGGGAAGATAAGGTCTTCTGCATATGAGTCATAGCTGAGTTGATTCTCTTTCATGAAGGCAACTCAAAGCTTCCTGATTTCCAAAGGGTGAATCTGGTAGGAAAACAACTGCTCTGAGATGTTCTAAAAGAGGCCAGGGGTATCCTTAGGCATGAGATTGTGATAGAACCCCAGGCTGCTGTGGTACTAGTTCATGCTCACCTTGGGCAGAAGTTTGGGTCCCAGGGTCTCCTTCTAGCCTTCTGCATGGTGGATGATGGTATATATGGCAATCAAGATGGCCCTTATAAATGTTCTTAATTCCAGCTGTCCAGCACTTTCCTGTGAATGTCCCAACCTTTCCAGGTACTTTTCAAAAGACCCTTCCACATACAATTTGAAGCTGTAGTGGTTTTCTCTCAAGAAAGTGACACAATCTTAATGCAAAAAAAAGTGTTTTATGCAAAAATATATATTTTATCTAACAAATTCAGAAATGGAATATAACTTAAATATTTATAATTTATCTAAAAGGTAAAAAATGGAATTCAAAAATTTTACTTTAGATTTCTGCATATTTGTATGTGTGTGTGTATACACATGGTCACACATGGCTAAAATTGCATAATTTTGTGTCATCACTTCACATAATTTTATATAAATACAAAAACAAACATAAGGTTACTCCTTGATTAAAAGTGGCATAAAATCATATTACCTGACAATAGTGCATCTTTTTTTTTCTTCCCCATTACTATAACTAAAACATCTTTAAAATATTTAATTCTCAAAAAATATTTAGATTTTCATGTTAAGTATATACTGGTATATGTTTTCAATACAAATATTTCTAAAACCCTGTAAAACCTAAAAGCCTGCATTTGAAGATAATTAAGGAAAAGTGTTGAATTCCAAAACTGATAAACTAAATTGTACTCCTTGCAAAACTGCCTTATAATGCATATAATAATGATACATTCTAAGATTTCTTCAGAAAATATTACTCTGGATATCATAAGAAAGTTAAAATTTTCTGTATTATTTAACAATTGATTTGATTATGTAATTGACCCTTTTCTGTATTACTGTCCCATTTTATCTGATTGCTCAAGTCACATTCTGTCCTTGAGTTAAGCTCAGGAATTCAGTTTTCCTTTCAAGTTAGTTTAAATGTATAATTAAGAGGAAAGTTGTTCTGTCACATTCTGTACTGTGAGCCCCTGGGACCTCTGCTTGTTCATCTTTAAGTCACAAAATGTTTAACCTAGTCCTTCCCCAAAAGATATATTGCCTGCTTTTGCCAGTTCTTTTGCAATTAGGGGAAATTTTTTATCTTCCAAGCGGATGGCAAATGTGATCGTTTTTATCCCCTAGCAAAAATTACAAGAGCTAAATAGATACCATAAAATAATTAACAGTCCTTAATTTTCAGAGAGGGAGTGATTAACCACATCTGCATATCAACCCATTTTTCTTAGTATAGTAAACTGCAGTGTTTCAATGGAGTCCTTCCTCCCTTCTTTTAAGATCACTGGCCTTATTGAAGTGGCTGATCTGACTCACTTTAATAACTATATGCATCACTTTTGATAAACTGATTTTATTCAGAATACAAACTTCAGTTTACCTTAATTTATTTTACTCCCAACAACTAGAAATTTTGAAGATTAATATTTGCTTAATGACTAGTCAGTCATATTTCATTTACATGCTATAATTATCACAGATTCTTCCAAATGGCAATTCAGTCTGACCATGGATTAGTGTGACTAGTTTTTAGCTCCTGGATTGGGATATATTTGAAATTTCTTTTATTCCAGTTGTTTTGTGAGATGTTATTTATACTCATATTTGTGAAACATATTCCTATGCTGAAAATGCATTAGTTTTATATAGTAAGTAAAGGTTCCTAGGAGTAATCTTGATTTTTTTTTCACCATTTGTCTCTTTCTTCGGTTCATGGGAGGTAAGACCACAAGTCTATCTCAGAAAATATAGAGGAGAGAAGAGGAGAATTTTTATTTTGCTTGAATTTAAACAGATAAAATATGAGTTCTCCCATACAAATATAAATTTTCATAAATGAATATAAATAAATAAATAAATTGTTGAGTGATCAAATTTTAGGGCAGTTGATGATGAGAATGAAGAAGCATGATGGAAGTAGGTATAAGATAGTTGGCAAGATAGATAAAGCTATGGTTTTGGCCACTTTTTCCACAAAATGAAAGTTTTTTTTGTTTGTTTCCTGTCAGCTTTAACAGATGCTATCGTTATTCAGCTGTTTGCTTAATAAAAAATCTAGTATTATACCCCAAAGAGAAAAATGAGGAAAAAGACTTGTACAAAAATATTTATAGCCATGTTCTTTGTGGTGGCAGAAAATTGGAAAATGAGGGGATGCCCTCCAATTGGGGAATGGCTGAGCAAATTGTGGTATATGTTGGTGATGGAATACTATTGTGCTCAAAGGAATAATGAACTGGAGGAATTCCATGTAAACTGGAATGGCCTCCAGGAAGTGATGCAGAGTGAGAGGAGCAGAACCAGGAGAACATTGAACATAGAGACCAATAAACAAATGTACAATCAAATGTAATGGACTTCTCTACTAGCAGCAATGCAGTGATCCAGGACAATTCTGAGGGACTTAAGAGAAAGAACACTCTCCACATCCAGAGAAAGATTTGTGGGAGCAGAAACACAGAAGGAAAACATCTTCATGATTATATGGTTCAATGGGGACAAGACTGGGGATATAGATTCTAAATAATCACTCTAGTGCAAATATTAATGATATGGAAATAGGTCTTGATCATGTAAAACCCATTGGAAATGCTTGTTGGCTCTGGGAGTGTGGTGGAAGAACATTTAGTCATGGAAAATATTCTAAGTTAATTAATTAAATAAATAAACTTAATTTTTAAAAAATCTAGTATTTGCAAAATATTCATATTCAGGTTTTCTGAAGAAATATGTATAATCCTAATGACAAAGTCTCCATAATGAATTTGCACATTTTCAAAGGCTAACATAATACCCAAATTCTCAGATACCTCCTGATGTTAGAATTCTTAACTGTCTCTGTCTGTTCTTTTCAGAAGTATTCAATGAGGCCACAAATTAGGGTTTTTAACTTGTGAAGCCAATGCAGAAAGAGGAGAAAAACAAACCTGGTTGCAATAACAAGAAGTAAACAAGAGATCAGCTGATTTATTATTTTTTTCATTTTGTATCAGCTGTCTGGAAGACACTAGAAGCAGGTGTGTAACATTTTCTCTCTACTGACTAAGAATTTGGTTTGCTGATTTCAGTTTCAGACTATCTTCTTTTCTTGAATTTTCTTATACATAAAGAACTTCAAGTGTTTGATGGAGTTCGAACACCTGATAAATAAGGCAGACTTTTTCTTACAATTCCAACTGATTTTTGGCCTCAACAGTATCTATGTCAATATTCATCATTCTAGAACTACAACTTTCAGTTGAATCTAATATCCTTGATGAATATTCTATCACCTGAGGTTGGAAAGGGGTTATCAGTCATGTTTCAACATGATGCTTTTTTTCTGTAAGATTCTTTTTATCCTTTCTCTTACAGTTTTGGTTATAAGAAATAGCATCTGGGTATTTGTAGGATGTTCAGAAATGATTGTGGTATAGTGACAAAAGATATCAACACAAAATAAATTTAAAAATAGTGATTATTCACAAAGATACTTTTTAAAAAAAGGAATGCTTGTTTAAGGGACAAAGCCAACCATGAGTTTGTATGGTCCCTATTCTCTGCTGGGGCATTTATGCAGCACTGTCAGTGGAGTATGGTGAGCAGGAAATGGACCTTTTATAATTAAAACTCCAAAAGAAGACAATTTAACAGCAGGAGCTATAATCCTCTGGAATGACTTGAGAGAGTAATAGACAGCAAGAGTATTAGGATCATAGATAGGTGATAGATCTATAGGTAGGTAGATAGACAGAGAAATAGACAGACAGAACACTACATTTCTGCTATGTTCTATGGACTTGTGATAAACTCTGGGGATAAAATAAAAGTAAAGATAATAGTCCCTCCCTGCCTTCAAGAAGCATAAAATCTTATTGGGAAAGACAACATATTAATAAGATTAAAATTCTCTCTATACTGTATCTTAATTATAATTATGCATTAAATTATTAAAAAAAGCAAACCCAAACCAGAGAAAGAAAAGGTACCAATAACATGTGGCCAGCTGTTCATTTTACAAGTTTTCTCTGCCGGCTGGCTGCCCTTGAGCTTCTCAGGCATCGTGGGGAGCTCTCCCGGGAAGTCCCAAGTCTGGATGTGTGTGTTTGCTGTGGCTCCCTGTAAGGTAAGGAAGACAGATGCCAGATGGATTGACAGATCAGCCAGAGAAGCAGCAGAGGAAGGGGAGAGAATGCTGTGAGTTCTGAGAGCTGGTGGGATCTTTGAAGTCAACAGACTGGAGGTGTTACTTCCAGTCTGGGAAGTGAAGAGGGAAGGTGGTTTTCTGGGAGTGGGAGCCAAGAGCCCATCCAGCTGAGACTTGTCTTCTTTCTGGAATCCCCCAAAATACCTCCTCTGAGACTCTGCCACAACAGCTACCTCTCTTTTCAAACAGGATTTAGTTTGGACCCTTTCTGGCTGGAGCCATCTAGATCCTCCCCTTTGGGTCTCTCTTTCCCTTGCCTCGATTCCTTAAGATTTGGTTAACTTTAGGAATAATTTTAAGAAGCAGTTGGCAAGAGGAGAGGTCAGGGTGCCAAAACCTCTGACCTCCAGACTTGGAAAAGCCAATCTGCTGGGGGGGGGGGCAACTCTAGGGCTCCCCTTCACCGACTTTCCTTCCCCCCTCACCCCTTTGCCATTGCCTATCCCAAATACCCTCAACAAATTCCTTTTGGGGTTTGGGTTTGCCTCAGGGATCAAGAAAGGAGATTAGGTTATTCACAAGGAGGAGGTTGATTTCAACCTCTGAGACTCAGCATCTCTGACCAAGGAAGCCATCACTCTTGGCAGTTAATCCTATCTAACCCCCTCCCTGCCCCCCCCCCCCGGGGGCTGGCAGTTGAGGCCCCTTTGGGAGGTGGAAATTACAACGGCTCATCCTGTCTCAGAGACAATTCTGATCTCAGGGGCTGTGCGTCCTCAGAGGGAGATCCAGAGTCACTTCATTGGTCAAACCCTTCTCCTGGCTCCTGTCCTCCATCTCCCAAAAAACATCCCTGTGGAGTCATAGCCTTTTCAAGGAGACAGGTCCTGGCTGAGCTTTCCCCTAAGTAAGGGAGGAGTAAAATCAATGCTTTCATGGAACTTTTCCCTTTAACATCCACGGCTGTGGATACCAAGGGAAAGAAAAGGGATGGAGGCTAGGGTTAAATTCTCACAATTTAGAAAGCAGAGAAAATAGCTGATGAGGAAATGGAGAAATATAAAAAGTGAACTGAGCTATGAATAAAGTGGCTTTGTCTAGGGCCAGTCATGAAGAGGTGTCTTCACCTCTTTTTGGTTAATATCTGTTATTAACCAAGGAGTCTCAAGGCAGGGTTTTCTTCAAAAATGGAAATACAAAAGCACAGAGAATAACATTTTTTTAACTGGAAGAGACCTTGGAGGTCAATGAGTCTAATTCTATTTTACAGGTCTTCCTGAGTCCAGCATGCTATAATACAATACTGCCTCCAACATGTTGCTTCCTAGGCAAAAAGTAATATTATCTGAAATAATTTAAACGATTTGTTGTTTGGGTGAATGTGTCTCAAAGTAGCCACCAAATTTCCAGGGTGATCATAGTTTCCATTAGCATGAACCCTTATAGAAAATAGCAATGAGGCAATGAGGCCTTTGTCAGAGACACTTGCTCTAAATATTTTTTCCCAGTTTGTTGTCTCCCTTTTATTCTTGAAAATGTTTTTTTTTCATTCGTATAAAACCTTTTTTATTTAATGTAATGAAAGTTAACCATTTTGCATCTAGTAATGTCTATGTCTTGTTTTTCCCTCATCTTTATTTATTTATTCATTCATTCATTTATTTATTTATTCGTTCATTTATTTGTTTGTTACTGTCTGTCTTGGAGTCAATACTGTGCATTGGCTCCAAGGCAGAAGAGTGGTAAGGGCTAGGTAATGGGGGTCAAGTGACTTGTCCAGGGTCACACAGCTGGGAAGTGTCTGAGGTCAGATTTGAACCTAGGACCTCCTGTCTCTAGGCCTGGCTCTCAAACCACTGAGCAACCCAGCTACTCCCTTTCCCTTATCTTTAGGTCTGACATTGAGCTCCTTTAATTTGTTCATGGGATCCCTCATTATTTTAAATTGTGTATCCATTTTGACTTTATCTTGGTATATGTCTCAAAGTATTGGTATATGCCTAGTTTGTGTCATACTGTTTTCTAGTTTTCGGTGATTTTTGTTGAATAGTGAGTTTGTTTTCCAAAAATTTTAATTTTTAGGTTTGTCAAACACTAGGTTCCTAGAGTCATTAATTACTGAATCTTGAGTGCCTAATCTATTCCATTTATCCACTACTTTTATTTCTTAGCCAGGACTAGATTGCTTTTGACTGTTGCCATTTTATAATACAATTTAATACCAGGTACATCTAGGCACCTTCCTTCATAGTTTTTCTTCATTAATTCCCTTGATATTCTTGGCCTTTTTCTCTTCCAGATGAATTGTGTTATTATTTTTTCTAGCTCTATGTAATAAGTTTTGGGTAGTTTGATTGGTATATCACTTAATATGTCAATTAATTTAGGTAGAATGATCATTTTCATTATATTTATTCGGAAATATACATGGAAATGCCATCTTCAGACTCTGGACATTTCCAGAACTGGAAATTTCTCCCTCCTCATTTCTGACTACTGCTGACTTTCCTGGCTTTCTTCAAGACTCAGCTAAAGTCCCACCTTCAGCATAAAAGCTTTTACTGAGCCTTTAATCTTGAACTCTTCCCTCTGAGATCAACTCCAATTTATCCTGCATATATTGTGTTGGTATATAGTTTTCTGAATATTATCTCCTGCATTTAGGTCAAAAAGGCAGAACACCCCTATGTAGTATGAAAATTTAAATTCTTGTTTATACATAATCTTAAAATATCTGGTTCTTAGAACTATCTACTCTAAGGATTTTCACAGAAGTAAAGGATATTTTGTACTTTTTATTTTTGTATAAATGTATATTAAATATATGACTTATTATTTATATTTCATATTTGTAGATCATTGCATCAAAAAGAATTTACCAACTACTCATTAGCCTCTTTGTAAAGACCTTTTCTATAATTAGGTAGGCTAATATTAGGAAGGAAGATACCAGCACCAGGCCTAACCTTTGCAGCTTGGCAAACCTTGCCAAAGCTAACATATCCCTAGTAAAATCTGTAAGAATCAAATATTTTCTCCATGTGACAGTGTAGCATAAAAAAAGATTCATTTAAAAAAAAAAGAATAATTACTATATTAAAGTCATTGGAAATATCTAATAGCAAAAGGATACTTGTGCATATGATATAGTAAAAAATAAATACCATAAAAAATACAGAAATAGCTAAAATACATATAAATAGCATAACTACAATGAAGCCAAGTTAAATGCACTAATTTGTTTTCTTTGGTTAGGGAAGTAGTCAATTTTTGTTTCCCCCTATAGGCCTGATTTTCTTTTCTTAGTTATATGTTACTTGTAAAAAAATGGAGACAGATTAAATTTTGTCAAACTAATACATAGGTTCTAATGACTTCTATAGCCTAAGAATTATCTTGTAGCTAGAGCTCATTTATCACTCTTAGTCATGCAAGTTCAAATACTAACCATCCATGGAAGACAGTGCACCCATGCAATACAATTCATTAACATGTTCATCTTTGCTAAATAAATAGACTGAATTTCTTAGTTGAATTCTTTATAGATGCAGAGTTATTCCTAACATTAAGACAGTGAAAGGCCTAATAAGATTTCAAGGTTTTATATTTGTGTGTATGTGTACTTTGTTTACTCTCACAGATTCCCTTTCTTTCCCTTCACATTATTCATTCTTATGAAGGAAAGGAGAAATTGTGTAAGAACCTAGGCTCTGACTCCATTAAGCAAACTTCATTAATCTTTAATAATTTTGTGTCCATTTACTAAGATATAATGACTTTCTGAAAGTTAAAAAGCTATTGGAAATCTGAAAAATGCCACTTAGACTAAACAAAATAAACAAGCAAAACATGGGTAAGCAAGGAATTATCAAAGATGCCGTATGGTACCTTTGATCTGGCAATACTGCTAATAGGTCTGTATCCAAAGAGATCAAAGATAGGGACCAAAGATATACTTCTACAATCATATTTATAGTTCTTTTTGTAGTGAGAAAGAATTGGAAACTGAAGAGATGCCCATTAATTGGGGAATGGCTGAATAAGTTGTGGTATATGATTATGATGAAATATTATTGCTTCATGAGAAATGATGAACAGAACAATTATAAAAAACCTGGAATCATTTCTATGAAGTGATGAGAATCAAAGTGAGCAGATACAAGAAAATCATGTACACAGTTATCAGCAATAAGATACAATGATCAGCTGTGAGTAAGTTCACTCTGATGAGCAATGAAAGGATCCAAGTGACTCCAAGAGTTCTGTGACAAAGTAGTTATCCACTTCCATGAAAAAATGTGAATGCAGAGTGATGCATATCATTTTTCAATTCATCTCCATGAGTTTTTTCTGATATAAGCAAAATGTATCTTAAGTCACATATGACAAACATAGAAATATATGTATTGTGGATAGTATATGTGTTGGAGAGGAGAGAGGAAACAGGGGAGGGAGAGAACATGTATTGCAAAATGTCAGAAAAGAATTATGAAAAAATATTTTGACAAAATCTGTAAAACATGTAATAAAAAAGAAACATGGGAAAACATTGCACTTTTAAATCACAGGGTGGCAAACTATTTGTAAGAACTGAGACAGAGACAAAAGTCCCAAGTAACAATGTTGGTACCAAGTCAGAGAGAAAAAGCGGTGCTTTCACATTAACAAAATCATATGTGGCAGTAGAGAGTTCTCTGGGAGAAGTGATAACTGTTTACCAGTTAGAATACCATCTAACATGGTTGCAGAGAGACAGATAATATTGGACACTATGGAGTTACTGCTAGAGTAGCTGGGGAAGAGACCCCAGAAAGATAAGTCAAAGAAGAATTCATCTGAGGTGTAACCACTAGGGGATGCACTGGTAGATTTTAATTTCTAAGAATAATTGTAGCTTCCAAGGGACTGCATAGTTAATAAAGGACTGTCCTCAGATTCAGGAAGAAGTGGGCACAGTGGTTTTGCTCTCCTATCTAAAATGTGTGACTCCTGGGCAAATCATTTAACTATTTGATGTCTTAGGCAATTCTTTAATGCAATGAGTTGAAAATCAGGTAAAGATATATTTTGGTAGAGGAGATTTCATAACTAGAAGTTGTTTATATTGATAAAATCACAAGTCTGGTCCCCCTCTCTTTCTAGAAGGAAAAATGAGTTTTTCTATCTGCTTTGAGATCATAAGGTAATAGAATTAGTTTTGAAAGGAACCCTAGAGGCTACAGAACCCCCTAATTTTACAGATGAAAAAACTAAGACCCAGAGAAAAAAATAATAGAAGTGATAACCTTTTAGATCCTTATGGAAAATCCCCTGCCCTAGTTATGACTTTTTGTGGAAAGGAGGAGAAAAGTTATTTTATTTAAGAAGTTGTTTGAAGAATAATTTGGAGAGAGAGAGAGAGAGAGAGAGAGAGAGAGAGAGAGAGAGAGAGAGAGAGAGAGAGAGAGAGAGCTCTGAGAGAGATATCATGATACCTTTTTTTTTGAGGATATATGAATTTTCTATTACAGTAGAACAATTATGCAGCTGATGCAACCAGCTCACTCAATGATCCTACCTCTCCTTAGAATTAAATGTTTACTTATACCTCAAATAGTCTTTCCCCTGTTTCTGGTACTGCCACATTTCATTATTGTTCATTACTTTACAGTCTAATAACAACACTGACACTAATTAGCTATAGGACCATTTAAATTCTCTGGGCCACAGTCATACTAGATAATGTTCATAGCCCCTTCTAGCTCTTACACTGTCTATGTTTGCCAAGAACTATAAACTTCCCACAGAGAGGCAGAGAGAAATCAGAATGAAATTGTAGTGAAAAACAAAAAGGAGAGATTTAGCTCCTCCTTTGCCATATTTTCTCTTTAAAAGAAAAGAGAGGCAAGGAGTGAAAGATGAAAAATATAGCCTATAGAACAGTGGACACAATGTACCCACCAGTAGGATTTGCAGTCAATACTAAAATGTGAAAATAAATTTCACAAGATGATGGTTCACCATGTTGGTGAACCTATGGCACGTATGCCAAAGATGGCACATAGAGAACTCTCTATGGGCATGTGCGACATTGCCTGTCAGAACTGGTTAATAGAAAGGCAGAGGGACTTGGGTGGAGCTGTTCCCTTCCCCATCTCCACTGTACCTGAGGACATTTTTTCACATCAGTCACCCCTTTTCCCAGCAATCCAGTGGAAGCCCTTTCTCCCTCCTATGTCTTATATAAGGGGGGAGCACTTGGTCTCTGTGAGGGTGCATGGCACACAGTTCAAAATATGTTTGCCATAATTATAGACCATTCCTTTGAAGTAGAGGTGGTTCTAAACCTCAATACTTCTATCAAGTCTTTCCTGGGACAATAAGGAGATAGAAGGGGAGAAAGCAATCTAAGAACTTGAAGGCAAATCCCATCTAGTGACTAGTGAGATAAGGCAGCTGTTGAAAACTTCAGTCAATGTGGGAAAGTTATTTTATACTTCCTTGAAATCTAGGAGTAGGAGTATACATTCTATTTTTAGATAATTTAGGGCCACCAAATTTTTATTTGTTTCAGAGTGATGATTAGAACAATAAATTAGGTACTAAATTTCTGGGGGATATTGGAGATGAAGGAATAGATGGGGACTTATCTGTAAACATGTGATAAATGAAGCTAAGGGAGTATGAAGAATCAGAACAAGAGGTCCAAGAATTGAACTTTGAACTTTAAATGGTATCATTTTGGGGGGAGAAGGGGAGGTTGAGGGAATAAAACACCAAAGCTTTTGAGGTCATTATGTTGTCTTGGGCAGTGCTCTATAGAGAATAGTCACTGCTCAAAATGTGAAATGAATTGTAGGGATAATAACTGAGTTTCAATAAGACTTTACTCAGAAAGGTCAAAGGAACTAACCTACCTTGTATCAGAAGGAGCAGGTTTTCAATCAAGGGGAGAGCATAGAAATCTAGGTGAAGAAGCTCTATTCCTACACTCCATTTTGATTGTTTGTTTGCTTTTTTCCCCAAAAGATCAATCATCATAAAAAACCTTCCAAATAAAACTTTTTATTTTAATTAATTTAAATCATAATAGTTTTAAATCTATTTGACAGAAGTCAGTTTAAAATTTGCAATTATGTGAAAAAGTGATTCAGAGATCTATATCACTATTGTGCATATATCAGAAGCAGGTCAAAGGCTTAAATAAAATATCTATATTAATCATAGTGTTAGCAGTTTTATTCTAAAATGATGTTCTCTGTTCAATTATAAGAAATAAAATTAATATTTTCACATAAAAAGAAAGAAGATAATTTTATATGAAAATAGGGTTTTGGGGGCATATGTCTTTTTTTACATCTATCTTTAATGTGGAATATATTCAGAAATTGGCAAAGATGACAAGAATAACCCTTGTTGAAAGTAATGTGGAAATAATGGAAATAATTAATGTTCAATAGAACTGTGGATTACTACATATATTGTAGGGGGAAAAAATTTGAAATCATGCAGGTGAAGTGATTACAATGTCCCTATCCTTTGGTCTAGAGGTCCTACTGCTAGGCATATGCTGAAAGGAGGTAAATGACAAAAAGAATGGATACAGAAATACCAATATAACATATAGCAGTACTTTTTGTGGCTGCAAAAAGCTAGAGGGGAGCTATTGAGAAAAAAAATAAATGCCCACCAACTATAGAAAAAAATTTTTTTGATATATAGATTGTGTGAAATAAAATACCTCCACCACAAGGTGGGATGTAGGTGTCCCTGAGCCCTGGCACAGCCAGCATCAGTGTGAATTTTCAGAGTGTCAAGATGCCAGATTCAGCTTAATGTCACCAAGGAAGGGAAGAATTCATGAAGTCTGAAAGCTATTGGCCAAGGAAAGGGAGGTGCAGTCAACAGGGTTTGAAAAGTAAAGACAGGAAGCCCATTTGCTCTCTTGGCTTCCGTACCTGTCAAAGGCTGGCATTTTCTATGGAAATGGCTCCATAGCTCATCAGATGCATCATCATCTCTAGCAAGCTGCAGCACTGGCCAGAGCCAGCTAACTAGAGAGTCAGATCTAGAAAGGGTTTGCTCTCTCCCTCTATCTCAAACCATCTCTCTCTCTTTACTAAGTGTGTATGTGTGTGTGTGTGTGTGTGTGTGTGTGTGTGTGTGTGTGAATGCCATAAAAAATAGTAGAGGAATGAAAGAACATTTGTTAATTTCTAGGTGTCTGTTATAATTCATTCATTTTTCAGTTATCGCTGACTCTCTGTGACCCCATTTTGGGTTTTTCTAGGCAGAGATACTGGAGTAGTTTGCCATTTTATTTTCTAGCTCATTTTATAAATGAGTAAACTGAATGTTGGAGGTCAGATTTGGATTTAGGTTTTCCTGACTCCAGTTCCAACACTCTTTCCACAGTCCCACTTAGTGACCCTACAATTTCTGGGTATAGAGACCTTATAAATTATAATTATAAAATATATAATAATAATATATATATAATTATATAAATAATTATATAATTATATATATTATGTATATAATTATATAAATAAATTATAATTATAAAAAAAGGTATAAATTAACAACACAGGTTGTTTCTGACTTCAAGGAACTAACATTCTAATATTGAGAAAAACAACACATATAAAGAAGTGGTGGCTAAAAAAGGATGTTTGGGGTCTGGGGAATCACCAAAGGAATGAGTGAAAAAATAGAAAAATCAACTATCACAATTTCTAGAACAAACACCAATACTAACCTGATTGCAACTCCAAAACCAAGAAGCAGAGGGAGGAGTGTTTGCATATCACACACACACACACACACACACACACACACACACACACACACACACACACACACACACAATAGCAGTGGTACAAACCTGGAAACTTGTTTTGGTAAACTTTGGGTAAGATGAATCTGAGCTCTCTGACTTACCAGTCAGGTTAGCTCAATGGTTAAGAAATGAAATTTTAAGTTAATTACTTTGGCTGTACAATGATGCTAATGACACAAGTGCACATTGGAGAATAAGGAGATGGCTGGGACATTTGGCTAGAAGTGTCAGCAAATGGAAATTTTAAAGACTCTCCAGGTTCTCATAGTGTTTATCTGTATACTATGGGAATAAAAGTTATCATGTGCTATTAATAGTCACTACTTTGTCTTTCTTAACTGTTTTTCTTTGTTAGAAGAGAGGATTCATCATGGCTTATGTGAGGGAGAAGGGTTGTAGCTTCAATATGTGATTGTAGTATAAAATGAAAGGAACTGATAATTGTCTTGTCACCCTGGAATCCCTCCTACATCTACCTTGATTCACAGCTTTACTGACTGGTGACAGTTTCCCTGGGATGACTTTCAGCAAAGTCCTAGCCATCATGATTTACTCTATTCTCTAGCCCTGAGTCACCTCTTATTCAATTCCTTGTTTTGCCCTGCTTTCCGCACCAATCTCATACTTCTGTAGTTATGAAACCATGAATTATAATCAAATGACTCTGCATCTGCAGTTTTTTTTTCTGGATTGAGTGGATGAGGCATTAAATCCCCTCCACCGTGGCTACACTTACTATTACTATCTTTCTAGACCATTTCCCTTTTTGTGTATCTCCTCTAGTAGGACACCAACTACTCGAGGGCCAGAATTATCCTGGCTTTTATTTCTATTCCAGCATTTAAAGCAGTCCTTGACAATAGAAAATGCTCAATAAACATTCTTCCTTTTAAAAAATTGCATGGTTAAATTTTTTTAAAGAAAAAAACCTATTCTCTATAAGGAGCAAGTTTTATAGTTAGGATAGACATCATTTATTGTCTCAAAATATGCATTAAAAGGAGAAACTTCAGAACAATTTGATAATCAAGGTGGCAAATCCCTGTTTATGGAAAAAGGAGTACCTGTATTACAGAAAGAAAAAAATATTCCATATTGATTTGACAAAGAAAGTGAAAGAAAATCTTAACTGATTAGAGAAAATTAGACCCCAAAGTGGGATTCTTTTGTCTTGTATAATATACTCTATTTAAGGACACCTCAAAAACCAGATCATGTTAGGCTGTGTAGCCAAACTCAAAATTTCACCAAGAACCCTGAGAAAATGCAATTGTGGAATAGATGACATTGGAGAGGGCCAATAATTAATTTTGGGATTTTTATTTTAAAGTACTTTTTTTGTTGATTGGACAAAGAGAAACTTTTCTATAAGAAAGGTCAATTCTTAAATTCATAGGAGAAAAAAAATCTAGCTGGAAAAAAAATTTAAGGAGGTCCTGATTAGATTTATTTTGATAAAAATTCTCTCTAGTCAGTCTGTTGCTGAACTGAATTGTAAGTGAAAAGAGATGAGCATCAATCTCATGCCTGATATTCTCTCTCGTTTTTATGTTTGCTAAAGTGGCCATTTAGGAAACATTAATGTGGCAAGCCAGAGGGTGAAGGTGGTCATATGGTTGAGTGATTAAACAACTGACTGGAAACTCAAAGGGGTGGCATATTCCATCACTTAACTTGCTGTATCCTTAGGGAAAGAATTTAGCTTCCCTAGTTTCAAAAGGGTGTAATATCATGCTGCTTAAATTAATGTTCTTAAAATAGCCACTATGAAAACCTTCTAATGAAGATTGCCACAGTGGTAAACTACAAAAGAAAATCAAGATCCTAATTTTACTTCCAAAACAAGTGTATTACAAAATTTTTTAGGTAAAAGAAGAATGGAAAAATAAAATAAAAAAGACAATACCATGGGAAGAACAAGGGAAAATGTGTGTAAAATTTTTTATAAAATTCTCCTCAGGTTACAAATCAAATCATTTAAGTCCTTCTTATGGAACAAACTCTCCAAAATTAAATAATAAAAAAGATTAGCTCTAGAAAATTAATTTTGATGAAATATTTTCAATGAGATTTGTTTGCAAAAGTATCAGTATACAATTCTTCTATATGAGTGATGCTGAGATTCATTATAACCTATACTGTGGTTTCAAAATTTTAAACAAATCTTAATTTAAGTTACTGATATTAGATATCCTTGCCAGACCCCACTTCCATGGCATAATGATACATTGGATTAGAACTTCAGTGGAGAACTCTTTAAGGCACTTAACAAATGTTGATTTTAAAAGTCATTTTTTAACATTTAAAACAAGACCACCAGGGAGTTTCCAACCTTAAATACTTTCCAAACTTAATTTGATTGCATTAAATAATTTTTTATAGAAATGCAAAGATCATTACTCTATTGGTGACTGGTGTGGAAGAATTTTATAATGGTTAAATTGGGATTTTGACTAAATAAGAGAGTAGTCACCAATTATTATTCCTTAGGTCAGGAAAACTATTAGGATATTTTAACAATTTTATTTAATTGGAACATTAGTAAAAAGAGGGAAATGTGGAAGAGAAAGAGGTAAGGAGACTGATTAACCCTAAATGCTGATCTGGTGAAATGAGGCTCACTCCCCAACAGAGTTTCAATCTCCATGTGGAAATTCTAGGCACTCATCAGCAAGCAGGGCAGGATCCAGGCACAGTTCCAATGCAGAAAACCCTCTGTGAGCTAAGCTCATTCAAGAAGTAGTGAACTCAACAAGAAACTCCCCAACTCCAAAATCAAAAGTTGAAGTTCCAAAGTAAAAAACTCCAGTCAAAAGGTCCAAAGCTCTAAGTTGAAGTTAAAGTTCAAAAGCCCCGTGAAGATGTCCTCCAAAGAAGACATCCAAAGGACGTCTCAAGGAGAAATCCCTTGGACAGGAAGTTCAGGACTTTTTATAGTCCTTTTTCCACATCCCTTCCTGACCCTTACCTATTTTATAGTAACCAATCATAGTCTTTCAATTTGCCTAGCACTGCCCCAGGGGTTGGGATGGGGGCAGTGGCCTCTGGAGTTGTCACCCATTGTAACAAGTGACCTGTGAACTCTCATACTTAGTGACTGGTAAGATACTAATTAGGGGTACTTAAATTTTTTATTGATTAACTTAAAAATCACTGATTGACAAAGAGAGTTTGATTCACTCTTCACAATTTCAAAAGTTTCATGAATTTAAAAAATCATTATCAAAGAAGAATTTCACATAATCATCCCATTTAGCAATCCATCTTTTCTTTTTACTAATTTTAATTAACAAAGACCTATTTTCTCACTTTCTATCTCCACACCACTAAAAAAGAAAAAGAAAAGCTATCTTTTTTAGTACCCAAACACATACCCACATATGTATGTGTGGTTAAATAGATATAGATACATCAAGCAAACTAAATTCTCACCATACTTGGAGCATAATGTTGCAAATTATTTCAAAATAATTTTTCTTCATAACCAAACTCAAAATGAAATATTAAAAAAAATGGGCAGCTAGGTGGCACAGTGGACAGAGTGACAGGACTGAAATACCCATTTTCTTAAGTTCAAAGCTGGGCTCAGACACTTACTAGCTATGTAATCCTTGGCAAGTTACTTTACCTAATTTGTCTCCCCCACTCCCCAGTCTGGTCTAGTGAAATGGAGAACGCAATGGCAAATTTTGCTAGCATCTTTGCCAAGAAAACCCCAAATGAGGTAAGAATTTTTGAACATGACTGAAAATGACTGAATAACAATGGCAAAGAACACAATAGCATCAATGATCAATGTATTGTTTTATAAATTGATTTAGCAAAAAATAAAAGTATATTTAAGATATACACGTAAAAATCATCCACTTTTCTATACATTGTTAATATATTAGGTACTGAAGATCCAGAATTAATCTCTAACCATAATAAGAAAAAAATGATCAAAAACTAAAAGAAATACTTTATAATGTCAATGTAAGTAAAATGTTTGGACATTAATGTATCAAGAAAAAACAAATTAAACTTAAAAAGTTGAAAAATAAAATAATTGGAGCTATACCTAATAAAATTGTCATTTTGAGACAATATAGCAAAGATGACAATACTATATGAATTAATTTATAAAATAATTATACCACTAATGGGCAACCTTATATATTTGTACACATAGACATCAAAATTTGTATGAAGGAAAATATGGGTAAGCAAAATTATGGTGGAAAATTGAATAAGGAATTCTAGTATTATCAGATTTCAAAAATGTTAAAAAATATGTATATAATTTGAAATGTAATATGCCTTAGTGGATAAGTACTGAGCCTCAAAATCCAGTAGGACTAGCCTCAGGTCCTTACTCTTCATACTGTGTGACTCTGGACATGCAGTATGGCACTTCAAACATTAAAGTTACTTTAAATTTCAATGCTCCAGTCTCATTCAAAAATTTAAAAAATATAGTGTGGTTACTAATGTACATAAGTAAAGGGAAGTTTCTGAAATGAAATTTCAGGTCTCCTCTTGCCCCCTAAAAAAAGGAAAACAAAAATCTGTATTTATCAATCATTATAAGATGAAGTACAATTATAGACTAATGGGAAATAATAAATAATTCTGAATTAGAACCAAAATGTAAAAATGTCTGGCACTTTGATAAATCAAAAGTCATAACTGGGGAAATTAACTGTTAACAAAAATTACTTAAAGAAAACTACCTGAAGTGTTAACTTGGTACATCATCTCTGGGAAAAAAAAAAAGCAACTAAAGAAACATTACTGTATGTCTAATTTCCTTTATAGAATGTAAGCAAGAGAAAAGATTGCCTTATTTTGTACTTTAATCTCTTGTATCAATACATTCTGAGAACTTGAAAAAAATTATTTATTTATTTATTCATCTTGAAAAATATCTTTAATTTTCTTTAGTTGAACTGTTGATCCCACATCAGCTGGAACAGGGAGACATTTGTTCCATGAGCAGGTGCTCTTCCTTGGAGAAGAAGTATATTTCATCTCTAGACGGAGCATGAACCACCTGATTAGCCCCAGCTTACAAGACTACATGGCTGCTATTAATGTCATAGATGACAACAAAGAATTTATTCTTGTCTCATTACTCTCCTCCCCCACAGCCAATCTTCTTCAAAGTCCTATGAATTCTACCTTTACCATTTCATTTATCTGCCTAATTCATATCTCCTCAGACACTTCCACCACCCTATGTGAGTGCCCCTATCACTTCATGCCTGGACTATTAACCTAACTTGTTTCCATTCTTCAAGTATCTCCTTTTTAATTGGTTCTTGACTAAACTGATAAATTCATCTTACTTAAGTCTAGGTATGATCACATCAGCACACCACTGACTCCTTATTATCCAGAATCAAAGATGATATCTTCTTTTATATTTTGCAGACATTCAGAGTTTGGCCCCTTCCTACTTTTCCAGTCTTCTAATACTTAACTCTCCTCCATATACTTTACCTTCAAAAGAGATCGCTTGTGAAAAAGCAGAGAAGAGGAATATTGCCTTGCATGAGGAACAAAAGAATTTGTTTGGATAGAGTGTAGAAATAATGAAGGATAGAAAAGTTTAAAGAAACTAATGAGGAATGGTAGGGACAGATTGTGAAGGATTAATATGCTAGAAAGAATTGCACCTGCCATTTAGAGGGAATAAGGAGCCACCAGTTCATTGTTCTGGGTAGGAATATGTTCAGTCCAGGGGTTTCAGAAAATCATATTGATCATGGAATGTGATAATACATTGTAGAAGGAACAGACTAGAGGCAGAGAAACCAATGAGACTATTGAAATATAATGAAGGTCTGAACAGGCAGGAGCTTTGTGAATTCAAAGGTGGAAAGAGATGTAAGAGGTATGGTAGAAGTACAAATGGTCAGATTTGTCAACTGATGGATGTGAGGGGATAAGTGAGGGTGAGGAGATGAGGATACTTCCAAGTTAATTACGGAGAAGATTATCACTGAAGTGTGGGGAGGAAAAAAAAACTAACTCTTCTTTCAGAGACAAAGGAGAATGGATATGGATATTGAATATTCAGTCATATTTGGATGATGGGCTAGTTGTTTTTTATTAATAACTAATAGTTTTCTTTCTTTTTAAAAGTTGATAATCTAGTGGATAATTCTCTAGTCCAGAATGGGGGGGCATTTATATAATCTTGACTCAGGTCTATGAAGTAGAATGATAAATATAGGCCATGAATTTTTGATGATTTTATATTTAGAAAGGTAGTTATGAAATGTTTCACATTTAATACCCCAATTAAAATTCAAAACTCCCTAACATTGGTCTAGAGTTTGAGCTTCCAGCCCTGCATTATTGCCTGACATATATTAATAAAGGCTAATTGACTGAATGCCTGATAGCTAGCTTATATACCCTGTCCCTCCCCCACAACTGTACTTAGCCATTCTTTTTTTGCATTGTACATTTTTAAAATATATATTAAAAGTACATCCTATCATGTGGAGGTTCTCAGAATTATCTTATATTGAAAGTAAGACTTCATACTTGAAAAAAGTTATAAATTACAAAATCCCTCATATATAATTCATTCATGACACAGATGTTTCATTACATAAACCCTCAGAAAACTAGAGACTATGATATCTCCTAGCATGGTACATAAGCCCTATAAAGAGATCATTCTAAAGATCAATACAGTAAATTTAAGTGGATAGAGAATGGGGTGAGTTGAAGACAGCTGACTGAGCAAACCTTTTGAATTACTTGAAATATATATTTATGTGTGTATGTATTTATGCATATATATATATCAGAAACTGAAGGTGGCCATTAATAGAATAAATCATTGAATAGGAGGAACAAAGCAAGATTGCATTTATGAAATTGCATGAAATTTCAAATAACCCTAGCTACTCTCTTCCATGCTACAGCAGAAAAGAGTATTGAATTTGAAGTCAGAGATTCTATATTCAAATCCCTTCTGAGGCATGTGTTAATGTTCTGAACAAGTCACTTCACATTATGACTCTTTGATGATATCTCTTACTCCTATTTTCGGGGCTATTATTTATATTCTATAACCTTTGTACACTCATCATGCACCTTTTCTACTGCCTATTGTGAGATACTCACTTTTATATCTTCAGAGGCAAAAGTATTCCATGTATTCCTGTCATATGGTTTCATTATATGTAAAATAAAGGAAGTATGCTCAATGAGCTCTGAGATACCTTTCAGATGTAAATCTATGATCCAATGATAGATTCTTAGTTAAATTTTTTTTGAAAGCTAAACACACACAAAAAATAATACCATGAAGTAGGAGGACTATTGAGTCATAAGAAGAGACTGCTTCTATAGATTCTTCATGTATAGATCTCCCATAAAATCCATGGATTTTTTGAGAGTGTAGATAAATACTCTCACTCTTATGTTGGTGTAGTGAATATTAAGAGACTGGGCCAAGGGTGGTGCTATCAGAGACCTAATCAGAAATATTTGAAGCAAAATTATAGGAGTGATGATAGTGGGTTTTCCAGTTTAGTCTTTAACTTGGGATTTTTAATTAGTTTTTTTTTCTATTTTTTAGTTACATGTCCAATTCACTGATCTGCTTTTTCTCTTTTTTGTTAATACAAGCACTCAGGGATATAATTTTTCCCAAGTATTGTTTTTGATGTATCCCCATAAGTTTTGATATATTGTTTCCTCATTGTTATTCTCTTTAATGAAATCATTCATTGTTTCTATGATTTGTTCTTTGACCTACCAGTTTTGTAGAATTAAATTACTTCGTTTCCAATTATTTTTTTAAATTCACCTCACCATTAACACTATAAAGGTTAAAATAGGAATTTTGACAAAATAAAAGAGCAGTCTTTAATAATTTAAGTTTTAATGAGAATATAGTAGAGTTGTAAATTAATGTTATCCCTTTAAGCCAGAGAAAAGAAAATTTCTAGCAGCTTTTAACAATGAACAATTTAGTTTAATTAAAATAGAGATAGTAAAAGAATATAGTAAAAGAGGAAAAGGTAGGAAAAGAGGAAAGAGAGATTAATAATCTTATACTCTATAAATATACCTAAAATTCCTAATACTACCTCTAACTGTCTTTTGAGAACAGTTTCTTCTGCCTGACACAATCCAGGCCTAATATAACCTACTCTATCTATAAATTATTCACTAAATACCTAACTTCTTAAAATAATGGAAAGCCACCACTCCCTCCCTTCTTCAATCAGTTTTCTATAACAACCCAAACTGTCAGTAGCCAACTAACAGCAGATCCTTGCCTATGAGACAGACCTACTGTTCTCTAGGGATCCGAAAGCCAAAACAAAACAAACAAACAAAAAAAAAAACCTTTAAAGGCTAAAGCCAAAAGACCCCTCAGTAAGCTCAGGCCCACCTTTATATTCCAGCAACTAAATGCCAACCAACATTACCAGGAACCAACTGCCTATGACCAACTCACACCCAACAGTCAACTTCCCTGCAACTGCCAGTCCTAAATGTCAGCCACTCACTCCCCAACTGTCAGCAACTGACAGCCTGCAACACATGCTGGCTCAGGAGGGGGCTCCTGGGTTCATATTTTCTGTCACTATGGGCTAGTTAATCCCTATACATCTCTATGATAAGAGGACCTCCAGGTCCCCTGTTAAATTAGAGAAGTTAAAGAATTCCTTTTTACAACACATATTGATTTTAATAATTATTGCAGTATGATCTGAAAAAGCTGTGTTTATTATTTCTGTTTTTCTGCATTTGCTTATGATGTTTTTATGCCCTAGTACAGTCAATTTTTGTATCCATACCATGTGCTGCTGAATATAATGTATATTCCTGTTTTATCTCTATTCAATTTTCTCCAGATATATATTAATTCTAACTTTTCTAAAATTTCATTCATTTTCCTTGCTTTTTTCTTATTTATTTTTTGGTTAGATTTATCTAGTTCTGATAGGGGAAAGTTGAGGACTCTCGCTATATCATTTTACTATCCATTTCTTAAGCTTCTTTAGCTTTGCTTTTTAAAACTTGGATTGCTATACCATTTGGTGCATATATGTTGAATACTTATATTACTTCAGTGTCTATATTGTTTTTTTATCAAGATGTAATTACCTTCTTTATCTCTTTTAATCAGATTTATTTTTTCCTTTAGCTTTGTCTGAGATCATGATTGCTACTTATAACTTCTTTGTTTCAGTTGAAGCCCAATAGATTCTGCTACAGCATCTTACCTTTACTCTGTGTGTGTGTGTCTACTTGCCTCAGATGTATTTTTTGTAAAAAACAAATAGATTCTGGTTTTTAATCAAATCTGCTATCTGCTTATGTTTTATAGGTTAGTTCATCTCATTTACGTTCAATGTTATAATTATTATTTTGATTTCATCTTTTAATCCTGTCCTTTCTTCTTTCATTCTTTTCCTCCACACCAATGTTTTGCTTTTAATGACTCTCCCCCTTCCCCTTCCCTTATATTTCTCCCCTTCCCACCACCTTATTTCTTATTCCTCTCCAACTTCTTTATAGGGTCTTTTAATCATTCCACCCCAATTCTCCCTTCCTTATGTTATACCCCACCCCATGATACCCTTTCTCATTTCCCTTCTACTTCTCTATTCAATAAGATAGGATTCTACACCCCAATAAATCTAGCTGTTCTTCTCTCTACTACTATGATATCATCTTCCATATAGTAATATAAACAATATGGCCTTCTTGAAGCTCTTAAATTTTTCCCTCTTTCTTATTTACCTTTTTATGGTTCTCTTGAATTTTGTTAGGATGTCAAGTTTTCTGTTTGTCTAGGTTTTTTTAAAGGAATTCCTAGAAATCTTCTATTTTATTAAATGACCATCCTTTGCCCTGAAAGAATATAGTCAATTTTGATGGGTAGGCAACTCTTAGTTATAAACCCAGTTTCCTTGCTTTTCAGAATATCCTATTACAAGCCTTTTGGTCTCTCTATGGGGAAGCTGTAAGATCCTGTGTAATGTTAATTGGGGCTCCATTATATCTGAATTGTTTCTTTTTGGTTGTTTGCAGTATATTCTCTTTGGCCTGAGAGATCTTGAAGTAGGCTATAATATTCCTGGGAGTTGTTATTTGGGTATTTATTGCAGGAGATAATCTGTGGATTCTTTCAGTGTTTACTTTGTCCTCTTTTTTAAGAATACCAAAGCAATTTTATTGGATAATTTCTTGTAATATGATATCTAAGCTTATTTTTATGTTATGACTTTCAGGTAGTACAGTAATTCTCAGATTGTCTGTCCTGCATCTATTTTCTAGATCAGATGTCTTTTTTTTCAATGAGATATTTTATATTTTCTTCTATTTTTTTCATTCTTTTCATTTTATTTTATTTTTCTTGATGTCTTATGAAATTGTGAGCTTCTATTTATCTAATTCTAAATTATTAAGACTGAAATTCTTCCATTACCTTTTGATTGTTTTTTTTCCATTTGGTTCTACTTTTAATGGCACTGTTTTCTTCATTAGATTTTTGGAGGTTTTGCCTCTTTTTCTAGGAGGTCAAGTCTGGTTTTTTTCAACACTTTTTTCTTCAGTGGATTTTTATGCCTCTTTTTTCAGTTGACCAATTTTGCTTTTTAAACTGTTGTTTTCTTTTTACATTACTTTCATTTTTCTTCCCATTTTTATTTTTAATTTTTAATTCCTTTTTTAGTTCTTCCAGAGCTTGTGATCATTCTTATTTTGTGGGTGGGGGAGGGTTTGAATTTTTGCATGTGGTTGTTTGGATCTCATCATCTCCTTTTGGTTCTGTACTTTGTTCTTTTTCCCTGTAGAAATTTTCAAGGGTCAAATGATTCTTTGGTGTTTGCTCATCATTCCACAATTTTTTTTGCTCGTGGACTGGGAACTCTGAAAGCTGCTTGCCAATTCTTTCTCCTGCAACAACTTTTTTCCCTGGGGCTAAGACTTCAACACAGTTAAGTCAAGACTTTAAAGGGTGGGGCCAGATATATTTCAAGATCTAACTTTGGGCTTGTACCAGAACCCAGGACCTCAAGGGGGTGGGTCTGAGGTGCTCCCCTGATGGTGCAGTTCATTTCTTGGGTTTCCAAAGTTGGCCTGTGACCAGGTTCTGATTCTGGTGTGTTGGGGGTTGGGAAGTGGCTGGCCAGCACTCCTCTATTTGCAGTTTTGCTTCTGGTTCCCCCTTATCCCATAGAAATCATCTTTCTCTGCTTAACTTTCAGGTAGCATTCAGTGGGAGAGTCTCCTCCCTTGTCCTACTTTGACTTCTGTCATTTTAAGGACCTTCTCAAAATCGGTTTGGAAGGATAATCAGAGTGATTTCAGCTTTTGCTGCTAGTAAACCACCATCTTGGCTTTGCATACTCCCTACCATGCCCATAGTGGGAATGTAAAAGAAAGACTAATTCTTGTGAAGAGTGTTTTGAGTATGTATTGAGTTTAACAATTAGATTACTGAGAATGCAGTGTGAGAATGATTCAAGTGAATGTACATAGGAGAGTAAAAAAAATGGGTGTATTGGCAAATATAGAGCAGGAAAACTGTGTTGTAGATTGGAACACATGTGAGAGAGGTTCCACTTCTGAGAACTAAAATGGCAGAATATGAAATACTTCGACCTTTCCCAAACAACTACAAAAATAGAATAGAAATGGAAGGTAATATATCTTTTGCTAGAAGTACATGGCACTTTCACAAAAATTATGCATATAATAGGCATAAAAGCTTTGCAACCAAATATGGAAAAGCAGAAATTTTAAATGCATCCTTTAAAATAATTGTAATGCTATAATAATTTGTTCACCAAAGGGTTATGGAAAGACTAAAATTTATTGGAAGCTAAATATCCTCATTCTGAAGAACAAGTTGGTCAAAAATAAATCATAGACATTATAAACAATTTCATTAAAGAGAAATAATATACTAAAACTTATGGAAAGCAGCCCAGTCAAACTTCAATGCTTACATCAATAAAATACAGAAAAGGCCAATGAGTTGGGTGTATAACTAAAATAAGCTAGAAAAAGAAAAAAAAATTAATCCTAATTAAATACCAAATGAGAAATCCTGAAAATCAAGGTAGAGATGAACAAAAACAAAAATAGTAAAACCATTAAAATGATAACTATGAAAAGTAGCTAGCTTTATTAAAAAATTAAATATACAAACCATTTTTTAAATCTGATTAAAGAAGGAAATAAAATAAAATTATAAATATCATAAGCGGAAAGGGCAAATGCACAACAATTGAAGAGATAATTAATGCAATTATTAACAATTATTTTGCCCAATTGCTTGCCAATATGTCTGGTAATCTAAGCAAAATAGATGGAC